>NC_046225.1:67646280-68012530 GCF_009819885.2 Catharus ustulatus | reverse complement strand
TTGACTGAATTACAGAAACATTAGAAATTCTTTACCTTAACTGCTAGAAATCCATATTTACTATGTGAAAGGAGCAAGGAGCAAAAAAAACACATATAAACACAAAATACGCAGTATTTCAGAAATAAAAATATGAAAAATAAACACACACTGAAGATGTTTGTCTGTTATGCTAAACAAATTAAAAACATATTCGAGTTTTGGTTAGAGACAGACTTCTTTTTTCCCCATCATACGAAACAGCTCTTTCAAAATACCAGTAAACATGAGCTCAATTCAAAGCAGGTAGCCCTGTAAGCTAGTTACCCACGCATTTTTCAAGCTAGTCTCCAGACTGAAGCAGCAGCATTCACAGAAATTATTCTGAATTCTTTGGATATCAAATACATTTCAAGTCTCTGCAAAACCAGTCCAGTTTGGTATTTCTGCTGGACGCTCAGATCTGCCTGGGAGCAGGTTCTGACTGAACACCTGTGGAACACTCCAACAGCAGTCGGTGCAAGATAAGAAATTCCCTGAAGTGGCAGGGAACATTTCTATTACACCTGTGCATACAGACCAGTATCTTGATTTAGATGGGATCATTCTTTTGTCTCAGGAAGGTGGCAATGCCTGGGAAGCCAGCAGTGTCCTGAGGAGGTCAAAGAGAGTAACTACTGTTCCACCAATATGCTGCAATTCAAGAACACTACTGCTTCAAATCACCCCTCTGCACAAGTGGTCACAAGCAACACCATCCTCCCTCAAAACACTTAAAAATGCATTGAATCCACAGTCCCCAAAAGCAAAACATATTACAGACAACATTTTAAAAATTAAACAACAATCAATGTGACACAAGAGGCTGGAAACAAAATCTTGTCTGTGCTCTGGCTCCAATACATCAGTTAAAAGTCTGCCTCCTAGCAGCTCTAGAGATCACGTCACTGCTATTTATTTCATTCTCTGGTTACCTCTACCACTGGCATTTGATCCGGTTTATTAAAATCTGGCATATCAGCATACCTGAGGAACCGAGCTGGGCAGGAAGAGCACTGACTGAACAAGGATCTAGGGAAGTCGTGCTGTTCTCGTGACATGCTCACAACATTAGTCAAGGCTTTCCACTTCCTACACCCACATTTTCTCTCCCATTCTTGGTATGCTCAAACACATGCAGTAGTTACCAAGTAAATATCCTGGCTCAATGCAGGTCCTGCATCCTGCAGTAACTGATGATTACCCTAAGAGTTTTGTGATTCCCCCTTGTTACACACTCTATTCTATTCCATTTCCTTGTCTTCACCATTTAAAAAGATGAACTGAATTAATTTACATATTCTGAGGCCGTGTTTTTTCAGGGATAAATTATGAAATAGCTCCCCAAGGATTAAGCTAAACCATATATTCAGGTTTCTCAGTAGGCTGTACTATGAATTTGCTGCACTCTGATGTCATCCCAGCCCTCACCTCCAAGAGTACCTCTGAATGGCCATCAAAGCTCTGGGCCAAACATCCAGTGGTATTAAAACCTGCTGCCATGCAGAAGTCCTATTACATGGTAGTAGGACCTGCAATACTTCAGAAAAAGCATTCTCCATCACTGGGAGCAGCAGAACCTAACTGATAAAATGCACCTGGCACCCATAGTACCTAACAGAGTTACAAGTAACGTAAGTCCTGAGAGCCCCCACCCGAATAAATATTTGGGAAAGTCCTCTTCAAAGCGCATTATATTCAAAACAGACCCTGGAACTCACTGATCTTATGGAAAGGAATCCTTGCAAATTCCTTTAAATAGAAAAGCAAGTAATACAACCAGCAAAGGTACAGTTTCTATGAGAGATCCTGTCTCACCTTCTGGAAAAGAAGTGCTATTCAAACTTCTGTGTATTTAATGACACGATCCACACCCACTCAACAGGCACACCAGGAAAAATGTCTTTTTTTGAAGCTCTTACAATTCCCAGCAACCCATGCTGAATACCAGAACAAAAATGATGTTGTAAGCCACTGAAACTAAGAAAAAGTGCTGGCAAAAAAGATATAAATATTCAACAAAAAGCAGTGGTGCTGGTTTAAAACCAACAGCAGTAGTAGGTGTTCCTGATTTAGGAGGCCCAGCGTCATGCAACAGGCTTGAAAGTTCCTTCACCCCAGAGAAGCATAGATTGTTTGATACAGACCCTGAATGCCAAACATACACTCTACAACAGAGATAGTATATTTAAAAACAAGTTTTAACACAAAAAGATAAAATCGCCATTAGAAAGAAAAACAATGTGAAGTCTAATGAGTTTTGTTTAAAAAAACAGTGACAAAACCTATATTCACGATTTCTTCTGCATTTAAGACTAACATTACTTCTTTTTGTTCATTAACTATTCTTCCTTTAGTTTTTCCCTTGTATAAAACACAGAAATACAAGAAAATTCAGTGAAAGTTATCTATAGCTTGTTACTGTATTTTCAGTTACTAAATCTATGCATTATCTCCCTTGCAGCTATTAGCAGCAGCACCTGACAGCTACGTGTTCTTCAGCAGTACTCAAGAGTAATGACTACATGTAAAATCCATAAAGCCAGCATAATATGAACTTTTATTTTGCAGCATCACCTCGGCCTTTTTTTTTAACCCCCACTGCAACACACTGGCCATAATTCAGTCAAAAATACTGAGCACATGGAAGGTTTACAAACTGAGAACCCACACCATTACTGATAGTAAAGCATAGGAAAAAACGACTGATGGTGACCAACAGGAACCAAAATTAAATCAAATACTTCAGAAAGTGAACAACTATCCTGACTGCTGTGATGCCTGCACAAGGAAAAGATGCTGTAGGTGTTCAAAACCAGTAACGTCCTTGATTTACGATCCGAACATCACATGCCAGGCAAGATCGCTCTCCAGACAGTTGTTACTTAACTCGCGCCAGAATATGATAATTTCATTGCAAAGCAAACTGCGATTCTTGGATTCCTTCCAAGAATTTCAAAGCGAGAAGGGCACAAAACACACACCTACAGAGCACCTTCCAATAAATCTCCTAACTTAGGAAGTTTCCAGGTGCACACACACAGCGTTAACGGCACAACAGCAGCGCCCGAGCATCTCCCCGGCTCCGGGCTCGGCGCAGCCCGCAGCGCGCCCGGGAGCGCTGCCCGGGCACGGCCGCCAGCCCCGCAGCCCCTCCGCGGGCTCCGCGGGGCCGGCCAGAGCCCCGAGCCCGCCCCGGGCCGCGCTCCCCCGGCTCGGAGCAGCCCCGCGTCTCCCGCTCTGCTTTGTCATCCCCCGCCGCAGCGGGCGCCGCGCTCCGCGCCGCCGGAGCCGCTCCCGCACCCGCGCTCCGGCCGCCGGGACCGCGCGAGCGCCCGCGGGCTCCGCTCGCCCCTCACGGCGCCTCCCGGCCGCGGAGCGACCCGCGGCTGCGCGCCGGGATCCGCCGGGAACCGCGTCCCGACTTCCACCCGCGGGATGACGCTGACCCCGGGCAGCGGCGGCTCCTCGCAACTTGCCTTGGGTTTGTACAGCCACTTTCTGAACCTGTTCATCATCACCGCGGCCGCTGACACCCCGCTGCCGCCGCCGCCGCCGCTGCCACGGGGGCTGCCGGCTCCCCACCCGCGCCGCTCAGAGGACCGAGGCGAGCCGTGCCCCTCGCTGGGAAGCCGTGCCCCTCTCCGGGTTGTGTTCTCCCGCTGCTCCGCCGTCTCCTCCCGCGGAGCGGCCGCCGGGCGCTCCCGTCAGCGCACGGACCGTCCGGCGGCTCCGCGCGCTCCGCGCCGCCCCGACCGCCCCCAAAACATTGCGCGGCCGGCGGCAGCGCCACGGCACCGCGCATGCGCGACACCGCCCCCGCGCCCTCCCCTTCCCACCCAATCGGGTGGCGACCCAGGGCGGGCCCGCGCGCTCGCCCCGCCCACCCAGCTGCTCATTTGCGTAACACGCGAAGGGGGCGGGGGGATTGCGTGCCGCGCAGGCCACGCCCCGGTGAACGCCTTGTTGTAGTGGATGCCGGGAGTTGTAGTTTTTCGCGGGGCGCGCTGCGCGCATCCGCTGGGGGATAGCAACCTCTACCTGCGCCCATCAGCGCTGCCCGTGCCCCGGAAACCGGCGGATCATCGACCGCTGGGTGCCCATGAGTGGAAACACCGGGCGGAAGAGAAACTAGCTCCTTGGCAACGGCTGCAAACAACCGCCGCCATCTTGTTACCTCTCTCGTGTAGTTCCGGGTCCCCGGTCGCGCCGTTTCGCAACGCTGAGGCGGGCCGGCAGCAGGACTACAGCTCCCAGCAGCCCTCGCGCTCCCTGGCAACGGCGCGTGTGGGGTCCCTGCGGCCGGAGGGACCGCGCCGGGACAGGGACGGCGCGAGCGCCGGGAACAGCCGGGAACGGGATCGGGAGCGGCGGTGCAGGGCAGATGTGACCGTACGTGACACTCCGGAATGAAAGCCGGGTGCAATTCCCGATGCGTGAAGGTGGAGGGTGCCCTGGGCAGGCTCGTGACTCCTCCGTTCCTTTACTGTCATACAATCACAGAAGGGTCTGCGTTGGGAGGAACCTTAAAGTTCATTTATTTCCCACCATCCCAGGCTGCTCAGAGCCCCATCTAGCCCTGAGCACTGCCAGGGATGGGGCACCCACAAATTCTCTGGGCAACCTGTGCCAGTGTCTCACCCTCTCACGGAACAATTTCTCCCTAATATCTCATCTAAACCTACCTTCCTTCAGAGTTCGTATTTATTAGGTGTTTATAAGTGCTCCAGAAAACATCAAGGTGGCCTGTGTTACACTGTGGACATGGTTGCTGGGCTTTGCTCCCTGAAATTTAGGACAAGTAGCCAGCCTTGGTGTCCATTTACTAACTCTCCTCATAAACACAATACAACTTATTTGCAGAAGGTTTTGTACAGTAAGTACTTAATTGTAAAGTTCTACAAGAGAAATATAAGTACTATTTCTTATCTATAAGAGAGAAAAAAATACCATGTCATATTAAGGAAAACACAGTCGATATGCAAAATATATGAAAATTAAAATCCTCAAAGTGAACATTTTCTGTCTGATCTGTCTGAATTTTGCAGGGAGGGTTAGTTCAGCTCTTTTTCAGAAGGACACCTTCCATTAGAGCAAATGCAATCACAGTCTTTCTGGGCCAGGAACGTGGGAGCAGATGTAAAACCTGAAAGAACCAATTCCTGCAATTGTGGCCACTCTTATTCTATGTAATTGCTTTCAAAATATCTCCAAGCTCCACCATAAAATAAGGTTAAGTCAGGTTCTCACCTCCTTTAACTGAAATCTACAGCTGATAATGGAAGAAAAATTTTGCCATTTTATACACAGTATAAATTTATATAATTTTTCTACATAATAATTGGAGCAGTTTCCTAATCGACTGTGTGGAAATAAAGGTGCGTATCATACCAAAAGCATTTTATTCCTGATGTGTATGTTTTAAAACAGTCACAATAATAATAATAATTAGATGTGAGGTTCTTTCTATTAAGAAACCATGTATGTTCAGAGATCTGAAGGCATTACTACACATCTTAGTTTTCACATTTCAGTTTTTGGGTTTAATGATTGTTCTTTGGGGGAAGGGGTGGTTATCAGAGCATGAGAGCTCAAATTTCTTACTGGTATGGCAGAAGAAAAAGCATTTGTTACTAGTAGAGCTGTTGGAGCCTGAATTATGATTCAGTCTGAAGTACAGAGATGTTTCTCCCTCACTTATCCAAAATCCCAAAACCTTGGCAGGCTCTTACCTGCCAAACAAATGTTTCTCAGAGGAGTGGAGTAACAGTGATTCCTTTGTACAGTGGTGCCTCTTTCTGTATTTGCTATCCCTTGTCATGATCCAACTCTGTTTTGCTGGACTTTTTTTTTTCCCTCTTTAGTTTGGACATTTTTGTCTTGATCAGAACAGGTACCTAAATGGTTATATTGAACATAATCACAGACAAACTCTTTTTTTTTGGTGCTTTGATCTTAGTAATGAAAAGTGCTATTTAGGCAATTATTGAGTAAGATGGTGCTGAAAGGCAGAGTACAATACCACACTGTCTGGAAATGTTATCATAATATTTAAAAGCAAGAAATGAATTATGTTTAGCACAGCAGGAATGAATCATTGGGAACAGGCATTCTTTTCTGACACCAAAATACAATGATATATAAAACATAAGAACTATTTTCAAAAATACATTTTTGTTTTCACCATGGAAAGTTACTTTTGTGCTATTTTTTCCCATTGCTAAACCAGATTAATGACTATATTAATATTAATTAACTATATAAAAGGCCTGATAATTGCTGTCATTGGTCTTTCATACACAACGTGTGTGTGTCAAGGAACAAATGCATTATAGTTCTTGTCATCTGAACATGAAAATCAAGGTAACAAGCCTACACATTCTCAGACATATGGGAAAAACTTCATTTGAGATAGAAAAAATACAGTCATTTCACAAGCAAAGCATCAAACATAAATACTCAATTGCTGTGCCTTCAGAAGCCTTGGCAGTGGCCCAGACCACTGAAGTGCTGTGATCATGGCCCAGCCTGCTGACCAACAGCCATTGCTTCCTTAAAATTCCTCTGTGTTCCTCCTCTTTTGTTGCTTTTGAAAAACAGGCTGTTGACAGCAACATGTGATGAGATTTAAGATTAAAATTTAGCTTCTGATGCATCTCACTGGGAAGAGCAGTGTGTTAAATAGGACCTGTATGCACACAGGCAAAAAGCCATGCTTTTCTCTATATTATCTTTAATTATATTTGATCAAATAACCTGGTGCAGTAACCATTTTTCCTTAAGATATTTTGAGATATGTACAATATCTTATTATATCATCTATTTTCTTGATGTTTGTACTGTATTTTCATTTCTCCTGTCAGCTGATTTGAGTAACTGTGGTTTTGAAAGCTTGACCTAAATGTTCTCTTCTACATTTCTGCAGTGTAACTTCTGTATGAGCCTATTACCATGCATTATGCCACAACTGAAGGAAGCATGAAAAAATAATGATTTCCTGTATTTATAGGATTCTCCATGGTGAAGATGGTCAGCCATAGAGAACTTATTGAACTCATAGTGCAACTGCTTAACAAGTTTAACCCTGAAAATCAGAGTGTGGAGGATTTAGTGAATGAATCAGCAATGATGTTGCAGGTATATTAAGTTTTGGTGGATCTTACAAAGTTTATTTTGTTACTGTGTGATTTCAAATGCAAAGATATCTGTTTTCTAACATGTTGTTGTACCTTTCATGGTTTCCCTTACAGTGACATTTTTCACTTATGAGTAAAGCCTGAATTTTTTATGGTTATCACCAGAAAACAAGGCAGTAAAGGGTTACACAGAGGGGTTGAAAAACTGCTTGGATAGCAACAAGGGCAGGGGGGAAGGTTTAAAAGCAACAACCTTCTGAAATTTCATGAGACACTGAAAGGAAAAACTTCTGTTCCACTTCTGGCTAAGCTGTTTTGTAGATTCTTATTCTTTTCTTCCTTCAAGTAGAAGTGTCTGACAGCAGCACACGTTTGTATGTACAAATGCAGTTCAGAAGCTGTCACAGGATCAGGTATTCTTGCTTTGAGGACATAAGTGACCACCAGAACAGTGGGATAGAAGGACAGTGACAATAAATCAGCCAGCAGATTCTAATTTAATACTGCAAGTAACCAGACCATGATTTTCCAATTTGTATCTGTTCTGGCTGAAGCAGTTCCCATCCTTTTCTGATCATAGTCTGTCACCTCTTCCCATCTCTTTGTCCTCAGTGTCACCCTGACTTGTGCTGAGGCAGCTGGTGGACTGAATCAGCTTTAGCAAATCACTGAGGGAAGACAGTAATATTGTTTAGACTGCTATTGTCTGTGTGTGCCATGTGTTATCAAATGGCATTGTTGGAGCTCTGATTCCACACTGCCATGTGGCTCCAGTGCTCATTTCCCCTTCTGACAATAAGGTGTAAACCACTGCTATTCCAGTCAGACAGTCTTTTGCATTGATTTTGCATAAATACAAATGACTCAAAGAATAAACCATGGTGATGTGATAAGAAAACCAAAGGCTGAGCAGTGACTTCACACCCATTTCTTGGGTGCTTGCCTTCTCAAACAGTTGCCACTCAGGCCCCTTCTTTCTGACCCTGCCCTCCTGCCTTGTAGTACTGGCATAACTGTGTGTATTCATATCCTGAATTACATCAGACAGCTGATCCAGTTTCAAAATAATCACTTTTCACTGGTAATTTCAGTTACCACTGCTGCCAAAATAAATACTTATAAAAATGTATCTATAGATCATTGTTCTTCTCAGCCCAGGAAAGGTTATACAAAGAAAAAGTAAGCAGTAACTCCATTAGAGAAATATGAATCTAAAGTTTCATTATAAACCCTTTCAGAAGGTGAAGGACAAGGAGGATAGGTAAGGCCAGAATCTTTCTCTGGGCTACTTTCAGGTCACCTACTACATAGGATTTATCAAAGAAAGTAAAAAATAAGACCTGTGTTTATAGAAAATTCAGCTTTGTTTCAGTACCAAATGGGTGATTAAAATTCATCATGAAAAATTCACTTCTTTCTATTTCTGTTTAAAAGAGGCATATGATCCTAAAAATATTGTAGCATTTTTGTACACATGTTTTCCAGGCTTGATAACTCACCAATTAGCTAATATTAACTAATCCATGCAGAAACTTCCTTCAGTTTGTATCCTGATTTAACACCCTGGCTCTAAATCACAGACTAGATTCATACCTGTTCATCTCATGCCATCAGCATGACAAATAGCAAACCTCATGTTGTCTACTGGCCAGAAAAAAAATCAAGAGTCAGATTCCAAGAGACAAATCAAAGTAATTACAAGACACAGCTCTATATTTATTTGTTTGATGACTTAGGTGTGCAGTATATCACACTTGACTTCTCTACAAGTCTTCTGTTCTTTTAAACTCCTGTAATAGTTTTCCATCCCCTTACAGTGCATTCAGATGTCAACACTGTATGTTTTGTCCATAATTTATATCTTTATTGTATTTTGATGGTTTGAAGTCTTTATGTCTTCTAATGTGATATCTGAGGTGTCTTGTTTAGTTCTTTGATAACTTGTTGATGGCCTCCATAAAATATCCTCCTTAGCCTATTGTTCACCTGTCTGGGGATGTTCCTGGTGAAACCAACAATTTTGGGTTAGATTATTTCCCTTGAAATAAAAGCAAAGTACACACAGGTCATTTCAGAACATGTTTGGGGGAGTTCAGCACCCCACTGGCAGGGGCTGCAGGAGCCACTGTGATGCCAGTCTTGTCAAGTGCCAGATCCTCAAAATAAATACCTCTGCCAGCCACACACTGTCACCTGAACTGCCAGGAGCCAAGGACATTTTGCAGATCAAAACCTCTGTTAGAATAAAGTAGATTTTAAGAGCAACACAAGTATATGTAGGAACTGATTGAAATTAAACAAAATTACTTCTTTGGAAATCTAATAAAGGAAATGAAGAGATGGGCATCCTTGGCTGATCAGAAATGGAAAAGACATCAGTAAAGAGTAAGAAATGAAGTGCAGAATGGAACTGAGGTGTGAAGCATCTTGACAGGCAGCTTTAGTTTTATGTGCTAGAATCAACTGTGAGATGGTAGGTGGAGTAAGTGGGTCAAATCAGTGGACTAGCAGGATGAACTTAACAGTAGCATTCCAGATGGTTGGTTTACTAAGATGGGGTTGGTTAAACCCACAAAAGAAACACTTATTTCAATAAAATAGAAAATTCTGCAACACTACCTTAGAATTTTTAGTTAGGAAGTGGTAGGAAAATACTGTTTGAAATGTACTGTTCAAAAAGATTGAAGAAGATGTGCACGTAAACTGGTGATGATATCCTGGGGAGTAATCTGCATGAAAAATGACCTCTGGAGTTATGGGATTGACTGACAGGCAGGGTGGCAATAGAACCAATAACTGAGCAAGGAAATAGCATGAGAGCACTGAAGCTTTGTCTCTGTTCTGTTGAAATTAAACTGACAACAACAAGAAGGAAATGTCACAGAGAGAGGTCAGCATCCTAGACTGAAGTTTAGGGTTCTTATTTGTGTACATGATAAATGGGAATGTGTTATGAAAGGAAGTTGGATGCAGTGCTATGGGGGGAAGTCTGGAAGGCACAATCTGTCTTGATCCAGATATCCCTGTCAAGCATTTACCAGAGGCATGAGACTGTTCTTGTGGGAATCCTTGCAAATTAAAGCAGTAAAAATAGCTGGTGAACTGAGGCACAGGAAAAGATGTGAAAGTGGGCAAACAATTATATTTTTAAATGAAGGACTTTATAATATGAATGTATAAAAAAAAGAAAGGGGCAAGAAGTAAATCAGTTTGAAGCCATCTGGTTGAAAATAAACTTGCTTTGCAAATGATAGTAAGAAGGAATTAATGAATTTCCATTTTGTATCTTTTAGTAAGTATACAATCAGACCTTGAATATTCTGGTCAAAATCCAACAGGTTTCTTTTGGTATCACTCTGCTGCTGCAAAAGTGACAACAGTTCAGTCTTCAGCAAGATTTTATTTGCAATTTCTAGATGCACATAAGGTTTCATTAATAATTAAAACAAAATTCAAAATAAGTGATTATGTGAAATAGTATATTTTGGTCTTTCATATAGGCTGTGTAGAAATGTTTATATTTTGACAGTGCACAATGGCTGGACACTGTCAAATACAGTACAGTGCACTGTAGACCTTTGGAATACTCTGGTAGCCAAATATTGAGTGGATGGCAGAGAAGGATAAACTGAGTTCTGTTCTATGCTCCATCATTTTTCTATTGCTGTCCTTTTTCTTGCCCTCAAGTTTACTGGCCCAGGTCTCTTTATTTAACCTGTCCCCATTCCATCTCTTCAAGTGATTGATTCCAGTACTATTGTCTCTGTGCAGCAAGTCCTGCTCACCTCTTTGGTGTTGTCCTACTCACCTCAAAGTTCTTGCACATTCAGTTCCAATCTCTAATACCTGAATCAAATGAGGAATCTCTCTCTCTCTCTCTTCAAACTGAAGCCCACCAGAGGGAGATACCACAGAGAAGATAGGTGAGACAGGCTCTCTTCTATCAGTTTGAGCTCCCAGACTGACCCAGCGTGGCTTGTCCCAGGCTCACCCTGTATTGTAGTGAAAATTCTGCTTGCCTTGGACTGGGCATGTTCAGGACACACAGAATCTTCAGGGGAGTTCACTGCCACAGTTTAAATTCACACAAAACACATGCAAATTACTATTTTTCACTTGGCAAAATGCGCATGGATTTTCATAAGAAAACCAAAAGGCCAGAATTTGTAAGGCACTGCTGACCCCTGTGTGCCACTTTGAAAATACATCCCCAGCTGTTTCCTTGCATTTGGTTTGAAACTACTTAATATTTCCAAATAGTTAGATAAAAACCTGAAAAATTGACAACCTCCTGTCAAAAATCAGTTACATGTATGAGGCCATGTGAGCTGCTCTCAACTTGTTCCTCTCAAATGACGAGAGGTTATGCATTAACTTCAGCAGAAGCAGAATCAATCTCTTGATTATTATTAACTTCTTAATGCATCTTTGTAATTTTATTCAAGTATCAGTGCTCCACCTGAGCATATTCTCTCAGTGCAGGAAATCTTTTTCCAAGCTTTGAGACAGAAATCCCTTTGGAAAACATTTGGCTGTACAGTCTGCTTCCAAGTATATTCCAGAGGGGCTGTCCAAAGCCAGAAGCATTACCCTGTACATACTTTGGTGTACATGAAAAAAGTAGTTTATTTGTAGAAAATGATGGCATTAGATTCTGCTCTCAAGAGGTTTTTTCCTTTGTATGTATGTGGGATTTAGCTTTACACAGCCCATTTACAGCAGCAATGCCTGCACTCCTAATCCCTGTGTGCTGCTTTGAAAAAGCACCCATCTTTCCCTGCTTTTTTGTAATTGAGGTAGATCAAGCAGATACCACATCAAATAACCACTGGGATAAATTTTTCACTCATTGCACTTTGCAGCCACTCACTATTTCAATATACAAACAGGAAATCAGAAAATTAATGCATTAAAAAAAAGTGGGGTTAAAGAAAGGTAAACTATTACTGGGACAGTAGTTCAGGTCTGTCTGAACCACTGTATGTATAAAGATAGAATGTTCTTTTGGTGTGATGGAAATGTATAAACAAATTGCTGAGTGCCAGGTGCTTGTCAGTGTTTAAAACTAAGGTGTCAAGAGAGAACTTGATCTCTACATGAAGCAAGAAAGACACATTCCAATCTCAGTTCCTGTCTTCCAACTCCTAGTTCAGGCTTCTCTATAAAAGTGGACTTAGGAAAACTTACTATTAGCCTCATGCTTTAGAGCAAAAGAGATAAAATATGGAAGGATTTTTAATTATTGAATAATGGGAGATGAATAATACAGTTTCCTCTAATTAGAACGTTATGATCAAAGTCAGTCTAGAGGTATTAAACTCCATGTATTTTATTTCTGCTACATGTAAACTTTGCATCATAAAAGGAATTTCTGTTTATTGTTCTCAGTGAGTTATCAGACTTTATGTACAGTAATTTCACAATTATAAGCCGCACCATTTTGACTAAAATTTTGGTCCGAACCCAAAGTGCGGCTTATCATCAGATGCGGCTTATATATGGACAAAGAACAAAAAGTTGCTGTTTTAGGAGGACAGATGTCTGCTGAGAAAGGCAGAAGCTTCTCTTTAAAATGTAGAATGTAAACCCCCTCCCTCCAAATTACTATAATTTTGAAATCAAGGGGCTTTCAGGCAAAAATATAGGAATTAGGAAAAATATAGGAATTAGGAATGACAATTCTTTTCTAGCGAAATTAAAACAGAAATTAAATATAGAAATTAAAATAGAAATACAGTACTACAAAGAAACAAACTCCAAACCCTGACAAAGTCAGAGTACAACCTGACACCCCGTCAGGCAGGGTGTTGGTAGCAGTGCCATTAAATGGTGGTTGCATCCTCCTGCAGTGACAGATGTGGCTCAGTTGGAGCAGTGCTCCTGTACAAGGTGCAGTTTCCCTCTAAAGGTCCCATGGTGATGTGGAGAAATCCGGTTTTCCTCTGGAGTCCAGTGGAGAAAGGGACTCCCTTAGTGTCCCAAAACCTCTGTTTTTATCTTGGTAAGAAATGTTGGGCTCTTCCCCCTGGCTGGAGCAACTTCCAATGGGATGCAGTAATTTTATCAGTCCCACAGTGGAACTCAATGGCCATTAGCAGAAAATGACTGGCTGGAGGAAGGATGGGTTGTGAAAAGATAAAGAACAATGCCCTGCCTGGTTTCAATGGATGGCCCATTAGCAGAATATCTGCCATGGAGATAAGGATCACTGCCCCCACCCTCAACAGGTGGTGATAGAACAGATACCTTTTATCACACTCTGCATTGTAACCTGCGGCTTATAATCAGGTGCGGCTTATGTATGGACAAAGAATGAAAAGTTGCTGACACCCGGAAGTGCGGCTTATAATCAGACGCATCTTATAATCGTGAAATTACTGTACTTCCAGGAACTTTGAATTATAACTTAGTTATTTACAGTCTTCATGTTTATTGTACCATAATTTACAATGCTTATGACATAATATTTATGACTTGTTTTTCACTGCAAATGTTTTCAATAAAATCACAGATTCATTAGCAATAAGATGGATGATTCCTTATTGCAACAAACCCTCACCTTCAATCACAAAGAATCATATTATTCCCTCAAACCTCCTAAAAACAAGTCCAATTAAATGTTTTTCTTCAACAATGTGAACTTGTTGCTATTAAAAACAGAATTCAATTTCAATTATCCTGAATAACACATTAACTTAAAATAATTCCTAAGTCCATCTCAGATCTTTAAATTATTATATATTCACATTCAAATTTACATCTGTTCCTGTGGTTCATTAGAATGGCCAGATTACTTCTCCTTGTTTATCTTCCTAAATGCTTTTTAATACTCCTTTTATCAGACTGATGCCATCCAGATATTTTCTTTCTTGTGTACTAAACCCTCTTCCTTTTATTAAGCATTCTTCACTTAAATCTATCAAAAATTATCCATATCCAGAGGTGATCTTTCATGTTGTACATAAGGATATAATTTCATCAGACCTTTTATAGAAATGGACATAATCTGTTCATTTTGAAAAAAGATTAAATTTTGTACCTAACTGAAGCATCCCAGATATTGTTCTTCCTTGTGACTGTTAGAATCAAGCTTTGGCTATGATAACAAGAGACTGATTTTAACACAGGAGTTACCATGCAACGTTTGAGCCTTTGTCTATTCAAATAACTCAATTTATTTTCGGTGGAATTATCTGCTTCAATCAGAGTTGCAGGATCAGACCCATCATACTGACCTTCCTACATACATCCCAGCTAGAGAAAAGCTTATTTCTGTAAAACCAGAGCTGCCACTCCAAATTCACTGTTCTGCTCCTTTATCCCTGTCATGCTGATAGCAGGATAAGCCTGTTTATGAGCTTCCCATTTCACAAGAACATGGTGTGATTTGGCACAACTCTTGATAGTTCTCATTTGTGCTGGTTCAGCTGTGTCTCACACATGCCCACTCAACTGATTTTACTCTATTGGGAGTAAAATTCCCAAATGTCAAAAGTCATAGATTTAGCTTTAAATATGAATTCAATGTAATGCAAGAATGATAGATTTGGTGAAAAAAACCCTACTAAATTATAGAAGTATAATTTGTATTTTTAGTTACTGACATAAAGGCAGATGAGGCTCTTTCTAAAGAAATTATGAAATCTGAGTTTTCTGCAATGTTCTGGGATTTAATACTAAGTACAAGGGAAAATAATGTTCACTGTACTTAGTACAGCATTGGTCAACATTGTGTGCGGAAGATGAAAAATACTAGCCTGTGACTGCAACACAGGTTGTGAATAATAGAAGCAGGATATTTTCCAACTTATGTCTGAAGATCCCAGGGGTTTTTTCTCACTGACTTCAGAGAGAAAGAAGACTGGGTTCTGTGACGTCAGTAGGAATATTTTCTTTCATTTTCACAGCATTTTGATTAGACCCTTGGAGAGGACTAGCACTGACAACTGAAGCACTCTAAACTAACCAGATTGTATCTGCAAAATGTGCACGTTCTTCCTAGAAGAAGACAAGTTCACTTCATACTATTGCACAGAGGAGGTGAAAGCTATTTTATCTTCTCATCAAATATTTTCTTCTTTCTAAAATGTTTGTTTCACCTAAATTATATCCTTAGCCTGAGAAGTCTCAAACGGAGCATGGCTGATCTTTCTTTCCTTTTTTCTCTCCAGAGAGAAGAGCTTTTCTTTCTCTCCTTTTCTGATCTCTCTGGCCCCTTCAAACAGGTCCCACTTTAACTAGCCTTATTAAAATACACCCAGGGTGGCAAAGCTTCCCTTTTGCAGATATTTCTCCATTAAATTCATGCTATTTCTTGTTCTAACCCAAGTTTGTGTTTAAAGCCCTTCTTACCCACTCTCTTCTCTCTGAGGAAACTTGACTAATTCCCAGCTACAGCTGTGTGTCAGAGAGCAGGAAAAATATGTCCATGGAAGCAGGCTACAGGTATTAGGGTTTTCCCCAAAAGGGGAGGTAACACCAATCAGCACAATAATTAGACAAGAATCACATTTTTTTCCAAGGACCATTCAGGACAAATTCAGGGGTTTTTTTACAACTTAAACACCTAGTAGTCAGAAAAATAATTCAATGCCATAGAGTGAATACTGCCAGATATTTGTATCTGTCCAAGATCTGTTTTGTCTTCTGATATTTTTTATATTCAATGAACAGATGATAATCCCTGCAGGTGTTATTTTCATCCACAAATTATCTGCCCTTCCTCATGCTGAAGGGCTCACACATACTTGCAAACTTAGCTAACTGCCAGTTGTTTCAGAGAAATATCTGATTAAAGTGTACTTAAAAAGGGGAAAAGTTGCTCTGATGGATAAATAAACGCTCACAAATTAGTATTTAATAATTCTTATTGGCACCAATGACTTAGTGTGTTGCCTGGGGCAAATCTCTTACCTGCTCCATGCCATAGTTCCTGCATGTACAAAATTATATTAGTCAAAAGCAATCTCATTAAATACAATTAATGCTACTAAAGTGTTTTGAAATCCTCATACAAAGGGTGCTATAAACATACAATCTGTCATGCTGTACTATTTCAGGATCACTTGACCCACTCTGAAATACAACCCATTGACATAAAGCACAGCACAAAGCCCCACAGAAAGAATGCATTTAGGAATTAGTGCTAGAAATTACACCTACCCAACACATTACTTTCCCAAAGCCATTATTATTTCAGATATACAGATCAACTGTAAATATCTTTGATGAAATTTGTAGAGGACACACTTCCTGTTGAGAGAGTATCCTAACTGGTTTAAAGCACTGGCTCAGGTTTTCATTCACTAGATTATCTGCAGGGCTTAACCAACAACTGGCTCACCTTTGGGATTTCCAATCCAAGTACTCCTACTGCCCAATCTTGTTTAGTTGATTGAGTAGTGATGAGATCACTTCCCTAGGTGACACAGCTGCAGGCTGCTCAACTGTTCTTGATTTTTACAGGTAAAACCAGAACATTTAGTACCTTCTGTGGCTGCAAGCAGATTCAACTGATTATGTTTCATGACAAGACATTTTGTGCTGTGGTCCCCAGAGCTGCCAGTCATTATTGATGTTGTGGGGCACAGCTGTCCCCAGGCTGCACTTTCTGTCACCCTGTTGCTTGTCTCAAGGCCATGTAGTGAGTGTGTACATTCTTGCTCAAGGTGTAAGCAACAGTAAGAACGTCTGTGTTCATCCTAACACTCCTGACTGGATTGTTAACTCAGAGCAGTAAAAGCAGAGTAAATGTAGACAAGCAGTTCCATTTTTATGCTGTAGTCTCCACTGTATAGGAGATTATTTAGGCACAAGTGGTGTCCTGTTGTTACCTGTTTGTCTACTTTTGACCACCTCTCTAAAGTGCTTTGAAAAGCAAGGGTTTGCCACTTTAGATCAGATTACAGAGAACGTGAATGCAAAGATTCTAATCTAATTAAGATCTTGAAAACAACTGAAATTTTAGCGTTCTGGCAGAAATAGTTGAGAGAGTTTCTGTTGGGCTTGTTTCCAACAGGCTTGACCAGTTTTATGATCTACTTTCTGTCTATTAACAGAGCTACTATTTTCTACAGTTTCTTCATAAATACCACCATTTGCTCAAGGGGAGCAATTGTTTTAGATTCAAAATGTCACAATCCTGCTTTCACTGGAAGTACATCCTCCTGACTTTGGCATTCAGTTATTTAGGTTTGCTTTTGCCTTTTGTAGTAAATTCTTAGAGATCTCATATCAAATAATATATATATATGTATGTATGTATGTATGTATGTATGTATTTATATATGTATTTTGACATTTAGCAGGGGCTTAGATTTATGGGTTTTCTATGTTTCATGAAAGAATTTACATAAGTCTTTATCCATAAAAGGTGTATTTGGAATGAACTGTATGCCTCACAAGAATCCTCAGTACTTAGCAAGATGGAGTCCATACTTTCCATATTTTTAATGGGTTTTTTTTGCATATTTTAAGAATTTTTTTAGTCTCTTTCCTCATTTTTCCTGGTGATGATGCACAAATTAAAAGGAATAAAATCTGGGGTTTGAGCAGGAGTATGAAAAAGATTTATGCTTGCTCTGAATGACAACCTGAGAAACTGCACTTTGAATTCTTCTGCATAATTCTTTACATTTAAATACTAGAATGGTAGTTTTAAAATTTTGCCTTATATTTACTTGATCTCAAAGCCTTGTATAGCAACACTCATCAGCAAACTCACAGAGTTCCATCCAGCAGCCTTTAATAATACCCGTAAACTAGAAATTATTCACATTAGGGAAATAAAGCAATCAAGAGAGTAGCAGACAGCCTACCAGGGAAGGTGAATGTCTCAACTGATATATTATTGCAGTTTAATTGTTCCCATACCTCAGAGCTCAGGGAGAGATCATACATCAAACGTGGACTACACGTTTTCAGAAGATGCACTTAGCCTTTTTTCTTGGCTTCTTGTCTAACCTCCTTAAATGGAAGGATCATTATTGTTTGTCATTTTGTCATAGCTCAGCTGGCCATTTTCAATTCATGCTATAACAAACTGTTCTGGGCCTCAGATTTTATTGCAGTGTTTAAAGGTGGTTCATATTAGAAGTTTATCTCATATCGTAGCGGATATTGCACAGGTTATTTATTGTGATTAAAATTCACAGTTGAGGAACATTCAGACTTTTTAAAGGGATTATGGGGTAGGATCCAAGAGGCAGTGAACATCCTACTCTCCTGTTCTCTTGGGATACTGCATGAACATTACAAGTGACCAGGAGCATTAGCTGGATAAGAAACAGTTTGCATTGAAAAGAATCCTGGCACTCCCTGGTTTAGCTTAAATTAGTCATGTTCTCCAAAGTTGGGTTTCACTAGCAGTTAAGAGTCTTTTCCATAATCTCTGTCTGGCTTCTCCCCTCAGTTTAGTCTCCCTAAGTAGCACAGACTTCCCCAACAAAGAAGAGGTTTCCTGTGGGAAAACAAAATGTTACTGAAAATTTCTCATACTGTTGACTAAGTTAATCATTGCTCACAGCTCAGAGATTTCAGATTTTCTTTGCATGAAGCGCTGACATTCACACATGAAGGTCTTTTAACTCAATGCTTATGTCAGCAGGTAAAACGAACACTTAACATTGGAGGAAGTTACATTTTATTTAACAAGGGCCATTAGTTTGCTGGGACTGCCCCTATTTGATCGCATTAGAAGGGCAGCAGCCCAACCAAAGGCACTGCTGTTCATTCTTTATGTTTTCCAGTTACTTCAAAATGATTGTACTATTTGCACACAACTATTTTCTTTCCAGAATATATTAATCATTATTAAATTTGTATCTCTGTAGAATCTTAATGTGACAGAAGAAGAATTTGTATTGGCTACACTAGCAGGATGCACAGAATATAAATCCATATTGGATGTGGTTGTCAATGCCTTTTATGTTCAGGATGGGAGATACTGCCCAATTTCTGAGCATAATCTCTATATAGGTAAGTTGTCTTTACAATACCAAATGTGTTTACCACAAAATTTCAAAAGATATAATTTTACCTAGTGTAGGTCTTTGTACTATATTATGTTGGGAGCACTGTCATTGTGTCCAGTGCAGTGGGACCTTTTCCAATGTCTTAATGAATGTGAAGTCCAAAACCTGAAATTGTTATTTAGTCTGAAATCTTACAAGTGTTAAATGGAATTTTAACTAAGAAAGGTAAGATGCAGTTGGAAAATAGCATCAGTGGCTGAAAAAAGCATCTTGGAATTTTAACCATCCCTTTCAAAAATGTTGTTTAGTGATTTCCCTTTATTGTCTTCTATGCAACCCAATACCTCTGCCATTCAGATACAAAAAGGTTTAACAAAGATCTGTGTGCTGAGGAGCACAGCACATCTCAGTATGCAGACACAACTGTCTCTATCCATGCATGGGTTTCTTCATTAGTGACCATCACAATGACAAGTAAACTTCTGTCTGTCTCTAGGAGTGAGGTCAATTATTTTCATTTTATTTGTTACTTGGTTAGAATCAGTCCTGATACAACTATATCTGATAGTCTAAGCAAGTTAATCAGGGTAGTTACTACTCTCAAAGTATTTCAGATGTTGAGAAGTACATGAAAAATTAATTTTAAAAATATTTTTTGCTATTTATTTAATACACACATGCTGAGGTTGATCTATTAAGTCCCTAAATAAGTTGGAATCACAAATACCCCTGTCACTGGTTCTCTAAGTCAAATAAATTCTGAACCTTTGTGGGTATATTTAAAAGTCAATTCAAAGTGGCTGAAAAATACAAAGAAACTTATCTAATATAAATATATCTACATTTTGTGTTTTAAACTACTAAATTTTGATTATAATTCTGGTCACTTCTGTCACAATCTGGAAAAGTACAGAAATCTAAATCAAACAACAAACAAAAGGAAATCTAAGCTGTCAAGGATGAAATTATTAGTGTATCGAGTTTGTTCTAAATGGTAATGCTTCATTGTCTCCATTTCTCCAGAGCCATGTTTTTCATTGTCTGGGGCACATAAATTATACCTTTAAGCTGAGTGTTGCTATAATTGGATTGTCAGGACTGGTCCACTCAAAAGCCTCCATTAATCGTAGGCAGAGGATAGGAACAGAAAATTTTCCTTTATCAACAAGTTGAGAGTCTAAGGTCATTGGCTTACATTTTTTTAAGCTGCTTGTGATTCCCTTTGTCAAGCTGCATTGACACTTAAATGATCAAAGCTGCTTATAAAGGCTGTTGCTATGTGTGAGCAGATTTGAATTTAATAAAGCTTGTAGGAGATAAATGTATATTCTGCTAAGACTGATTAAATATGTTGCTGTACTAAAGCACATGAGATTGAAGCCTAAAGATACACTGAGTTGGCTGCAGCACATTGGTCAGAATTTCTTGATTTTACCATTACAGTTTGGTGGCAGCTAAAACTGCACTATAAGTGAAGCCTGATTGATCAAAGTGAATGGGGACAAATGAAAGCTGATACTGGAGCCCATGAACTTTACAGGTCTACTAAAATTTCACAGTACTGATTGTGCCTCTTCTTGTATCATAGAATAGAATCATAAATCATTTAGGTTGGAAAAGACCTCTAAGATCATTGAACTGTATACTTGCCATAGAGGGTGCAAGATTCAGGCTTGAAATTTCACAATTTAGAAACTTTATTTTATTCCAATTCAGAATAAAAACAAAGATAATAACATTTTAGGCAATGTGGTCACATGGAAAAAAAAAGCAAAATAAATGCTAGAAATGTTAAATTTTGTGTTTAATTTTTTTGTTGTTATTTATAATGTTGTTATGTATAATAAACTACGAATTTGTAACAGAAGAGTAAGAGCTATCATCTCTGAAAATATTAAAACCAGAGTATGTTGAAAGATTCACTGTCAAAACTGTTTAAAATTAATGTAGCAGTCTAAATCCCAGAGTATGTTGAGTATAGGATATAGGTTTATTAGAATTCCCTGCTGCATTTTAAATATATGTATCTTTTGATAGTTATCTGTTATCTAGCTACTTTTCAACTAGATGAGATTGGTCTTCAGCACTTCAGCAGAATTGTGAAATCCTTGGACACTGCAAAAATGCAACAGGTAATCAAAGTACAAAACATTTTTAAAAATAATTATCTGTTCATTGTGTTTGGTTAATCAAATTACTTTTCTCAACTCTGAGAATAAATTAAATGGAGAAATTACTGTTATTTTCTGTTAAAATTCAGAATTAAATTAGTATTTTGTTATCAAAAAACCCTTCAATTTCTTTACTTGCAGGGTGATTCTTATATTCAGTCAAAGATCAATTTTAAATGTATTTTATATAATCTGAGAAGGTCAAATAACCACATAATTTACAGTTTATGTCATTTACAATTGTCCCTTTAAGTGGCACACTCACTGTCGCCTCTGCTCACGTTCTTTCTTTGATTTAAGACAGATGTTTATTACATATGCAATTAATATGCAATTAATCTATTGAAACTTGCAGTTCCTGATGTTTAGTGTTCTTCTTTCCCCTGAACAATCCACTCCCACTTTCATTACCAAGCCAATTGTGCTTCCATGACTTTTTCTCCTTCCCAAACAACACTGGCTGGCTTGGAGCTATACATGTGCCAATTTCCCAGTACAACATGTGACTGATCAAACCACTGTTGCCAAATAAAAAATGGGACAACAAAATTCTGCTTCCCTTTTCTGGAGTCATGAGTTTGGGGTTTGCTCCACTATTTGTTTGCTATTTTTCGTTATAACTGTAGAAATCTAATTATCTTCTGCTTCTCTTTCAAAATGAAAGTGCTAATTATCTCAAAAGCTATGTTGTATAGAGGAACAGAGGGATAAACTGAGCAGCACTGCTTTCTCATAAGCCCTATTTTCTCAGGAAAATGGGCTAAAAATTAAATCACTGGTGACACAGCATCTGTAACCTTTGATTATCCAGATGTTTCAAAGCATAGTCCAAACATGCTGTTTGAATAACAAAGATGGAATTTAAAAGATAGGCAAATTTTAATAATTAATACTCAAAAGGCTAAGGTTTATCCTTATAGTGATTACTTTGAATGTTCATGTGGATGTCAGTGTCTCTTTAATGAGTAGAGTTGCTTCACAATATGTAGGGACAGAGTAGGTTAAGTTGTCTGGTTTTAGATGGACTTACTATGGAATGCTTCTTATTAATTCCATTCAGAGACAAAAAATATATATTTCATTAACAGTTAGAACAGAGGAGTGGCTGGAAGAATTATCATAATCTGGTAGACAGACAAATCACTCTGTCTAAAATGCTCTCCCAGCCCCTTCTTTGGTAAACATCTTACACACGAGCTGCTGGATTGGATGCATCTTGAACTCATTCAGCCAGCAACACAATTTTCCCACATCATGCCAATTATCTCTTGTTGATTCCATTCATCTAGCTTTATACGGCTTAAGCCTCGGTGCCCTGATGTTCTGGTTTAGATAATGTCTCCTTCCTTGTCTACAGTAACTCTTTTCTGATAGGGTAGTGCTGCATATTCCAACGTTGTGCACCTGCTGTCATTGTAGCAGGTGTGACTAAGTCTTGCTTAAAGTTAGATAAGATACTCATCTAACTATGAGATCTTACCAGATCCTCATCACCATGGTACCTAGTTTTTCTTCTCTTGCATTAGAACAGTTTGTCTCCAAAGTGATGCTAGATTAAATTAATGCACCTGCAGCAGAGGATTTAGAAGCAATATTTTGTCCCCCCAGCAACAGAGAGAAAAGAGCAGAAGGCAGATCTGCAGCCTTAGCAACAAAAGTTATCAGAAATTTGGGATCCTCCGTCAGGATGCTGACCTCTAGATTTTGCCTGATGACTATGGTGTCTGAGTTCAGTTAAGACACTGAAAAAATATTCACATATATTTATGTATATTATTTACTTTAATTAAAAAATAAATTTAGCACATCACAGGCTGAGTGGAATTTTCTTCATCATGCAGATAAACCTCACTCAAATGAATAGTCTTCAGGTGAATGATGTCAACCTGTGGGCGATTTAAGACCTTTCTCTTAAAGACCTGTATGATAGAATCCATTCAATTCAAAGTCACAGTGTTTCCCTATGTTTGATGAATGTTCAAATATTTTCATTAAGGCCAGGCAGGATAACAATGCTTCCTCACACATGTTTATTTGCTTGAACAGAAAATCACAAGCTCTCATTCTGTAATATTAAGAATACATGCAAAAAAAACTTTTATGGTGATATAATTATAGGACCATAGGATAAAACCCGTTCTTGTAACTTTAGTGCGATTATCCTTTTAAAAAATTAGCCATGCATTGTTGTCTCAAATCTATTTTTGGATTCTATTATTCTACATGCTATTCTTCTATATTTATTTTAAAATGTAAGGGTTTCTGTGTTTGAGAAAATACACTTGAAATAAAAAGTTGAAGTAAACAGCTTTGTAATTTCTGAACTGTCTTGTAAAAAAATACAAAATACATAGTGTTTTCTTTCTAGCAGTTAAGAACCTGTTTTTTCTATTTCATGTTCTGATTGCTTCTAAAAGCCATTCTAAAGAACTTCTGAGATCACCAAAGCAACATCACTACATACAAACTGTATTGTAATAGAATTTAAGATGTGGTAGGAATAGCAGGACATTATCAGCCTCATGGTGGATGGTGGCTAAAACCAGTCCAAGTTTGGTCAATAATGTTTTCAGGCAGGGGCTGATCTGTATGGAGAGACAGAACATGTTGTTTCCTGCAGTTGCTTTCTTAATTCAAGAGTAAAAAGCTTATATTGTGAATGTAAACATTCCAGCTCTGCAAGTGCCTACGTGGATCTAAAGATAATACCAGATGAGGAAATTTCCCATTTTTTATTTGTTTTCTAAAAATCTGTACGATCCCACTGTGTAAAAATGTGTTAAGAATAATAAGTTCAAATTCTCAAAAGTAAGGTATTAATTCAGCCCACCTGTAAGAATGCATTACAAAACAGTCTTTAATTATACACCCTTGTGTTACTACAGCCAGAGTATTCATTAAAATACAAACACAGGTACAATTCATTGCTGGTGTAATTCCATCATTTCAGAAGGGAAATGGATCTTCATTATCATGCTGTCTGAGTAGTGAAAGTTGTGGAATGTTCAAGACAGAGAAGTAAGCAGAATAATGCTGTTACCAAAGTGACTACCAGTGACTTTGCTAAGGAGACAGAGCCTGGTAACATCCCAACAGAAATGTGAGAGCAGCCCCATTCTGCTGCTGTAAAAGCAATCACTGCTGATATTGGGCTTTCCACCTATGTCACGTGTGGCCAAAGACAAAACAAAAATATTAGGGACTTTTCCTAGCAATTCAGTTCACAAAACACAGAACTTTCTGTTGTCTTATCACCATCTGTGATAGGGGTTATCAAAAATAAGATTGTGGACTTTGTCTCAGGCACGCTTTGGTCAGAAATGACGTCCAGTCATCCTACATTGCCATTTGCAATCCCTGCAGTGCCTGGATCACCATTCCAGGGCTGTGTTCCAAGAATTCTCTAGTATGATGCATATTGTGGCATATTGTGCATATCTAGTATGTGCATATTGTGAAATTTCTCTGGGGACTGTGACTAAAACTCTACAAAAATATACATCACAGAGCAGATATCTGGTTACACAGTTAACCATTCTCTGTACCTCAGGAGTACATAATAGCATTTATCAATCACATAATTACTTGTTTGTTTTAGTATAGGGGGACATGTTAATAACCAGTACAGGACTGGTGCTGCAGTAGGAAGCCTCAAGCTCTAACAGCCAGCTGTTAAATGCAACAGCTAGAAATCACTGTGTGCCTTTATTATAGTTTCATCTGCCTTGAAGAGTTAGTTGAGTTGCTTTGTGAAAGATAGTTACAGCAAATACTCAGGAGATAGAGAGTCAATGAGAGCTGAAACAACAATTCAGGGGTGTAGTTTCACATGGCACTGTAGTGGACAACTGACTGAAGCCTCTGAGGATGGACTAGGCTCTGAGGATGTAGAAGAGGACACAGAAAGGGAGGAGTTCAGCTTAATGGAAGCTAGTGAAAAAAAAAATGGAATATTTACAAGTCACCACCTGCAGTATTTCTATTTCTGTGAGCTCTCTGAATACCTAGAAATTTGAAACCATCTCAAACCTCAGGGTCTGTCTTATTTTAAGTGCTATCAGCACATAATCAATACTGTATTATAATCCCTGTATACACTCTTGTCTACATGGGCTTTTATAAACTTCATGTATAGTCAGGGTTTCCCATAAGATCAGTGCTGTGGTAGGAGATACATTCACTGTAATGACCCTGCTGGACTAACTGGATGTACAATTTTGTACAATAACTTGTAGAAATAGTGTCTACACCATGCATCCTTTCTGATGGGAGGTATTAATTCAGTCTAGACTTTTGACATTATATTTACACATTGCAGAAGTACAAATTACTGTTAGGTTACAAATTTAATCCAATATGCAGATACTACAGTGGAAGATCCTGTAAGGACAATGAATGACTTTCCAGGCCAATGGGTTGAAATGCATCCCTCACCATATGCTTATTAAATGCCACAGAATCTAGAAGCATCAAAAATCCCAACTTCTTCACAATTCAACATTTAGTTCATAATCAAACTTTTAGGGATGAAAGAACTTCTTTTGGATGGTGTGTTGATAAGCTGCAAATTTAGGGAGCAGCAGTATTTTCTAGACAAGAATATTAATCCAAGGGGGCAATATTTATTTAGTCCTGCAGTGCAGATCAGTCTTTTGACTACCAAAAGCACAACAGATTAAAATACACTAAATTTAAAGGTTAATTCCTTGGAAATGGTCACATCAAGACTATGGAGTTCAAGCAGCAGGTTTTCTAGATCTGTTGAACATCTGTAGCAAACACCTTGAGTCTATTGGTTTGAACAGGTGTCTGCTAAGGAAGGCAGGAACCTCTTTTGATAGGGAAAATGTAAAACCACTCCCTCCAAGTTATTGTAATTTTGAAGTTAAGGAGCTCTCAGGCACAGATTTGTGAATAGGAATAGTTCTTTACTAGGAAAATTAAATAAAAATACAGTAATTAAAAAAACAAAGTACTGACAGAGTCAGAATACAATCTGACACCCTGTCAGTCAGGGCATTGGTAGCAATCCCATTAAATGGTGGCTGCATCCTCCTGCAGTGACAGATGTGGTTCTGTTGAAGCAATGATCTTGGAGAAGGTCTAGTGGTGATAAAGATGAGCCTGGTGTTCCTCTGGGAATCCAATGGAAAAAGGCTGCTCTGATGTTCCAAATCTCAGATTTTATCTAGGTAGGGAATGCTTGGCTCCTCCCCCTGGGTGGGGCATCTCCCCATGGGATGGTGTAATTTTATCAGTCATGCAGTGGGACTCAATGGCCCATTAACACAAGATATCTCTCTGGACAAAGGATGGGTCCTGGAAGAGATAAAGAAAACTGCCCCAGCTGGTTTTAACAGCTGGCCCATTAACAGAGGATATCCCCCCAGAGTTATGAGGGATAGGTCATGGAAGAGATGAGGAACACTGCTCCACCTGGTTTCAACAGATTGTGATACATACTGCTGGTTACATCTTGCATTGCAGCCTAAGATGTTGAGTAAAATCTGAATTGTTTGTTGCTGGATTATTCACAAAGTTCTGAGGCACCTTGGGTCTGGCACCATATTTGGATTAAGAAGCTCCTCAGTAGTTCTGCAGAACTAAAAACTCAATACAAAGAATTCTTCAGCTCTATATAAAACAACTTAAGATGGGGCTGATGCCAAGTGTGATCTAATAAGCTCTGCAAGTCTCCATTTAAACTTCTCAAAGTGACAGTACACTGCCTCCCAATATGTCTTATAATGTCAAAATTATTTAGTGGACCTTTTTGCTTTTACTGTGATTATGTCAGTGTCATGCTTGTACTTTCATTTCCAAGAATTTTAATGGAAGACGTAAGGTTCAAGTTTAGAATTTATATTGCTGTAACTGATACAGGCTGAATCTGAGTGCCATTTTTCAAGAGTGTTTCAAAAGGCCATTTGAATACTTCAAGATTTAAAGAAAGGCTTTTGACCTTTTGGTGAACTGGAGTGGCAAACAAAAGTTCAAATGTTAATTGTTATTTCTCCAGCATGTAGACCCCTACAATCTATAAGTGTGCCAAATTCCAGTCTTTTCTTTTAATGGGAATATGCCAATTAATTCTATTTCCATAAAAGAAAAAGCCACATTGTATAGCATTTACTACAGTTTTCAGCAATTCTCTCTGCCCAGTTCCCAGGGAGCTGAAAAGAATTTAAGTCATTCGAGTGCAGTGCCAGGCCTGACATATTTCAGGGCTTCATGGGTCTTCCAGTTAGAGATAATCAGAAGTCTACCTTGGGTATATTAGACTCTGAAACTCTATTTTAAAATTATATTAAAATCAGTGTATTCCAGTTGTAATTAATTTTGAATAAAACCTTTGTTTGAAGCACATTAAAGATGAATCAACACATCTTTATGTTGTAACCTCTAGGTTTTTTTTTTGTTTTGCTACAAAAAAATTTTTAGTATCTATTAGTGTTTCACAAAATACAGCTAAAAGACACGGGACTGTCCACCAGCTAATAAGAATCTAAAATACCAAGCACCTGTGTCTGTAATTACAAGGTCAAATACAAGCAAGTTCTTCAGTGGTGTTTGTAATAAAAGCAACTATCTTTTTGTAATCTTATATACACCATGTCTCCAACATTCATATTTAAAAGAAACCACTTATTATTAGTTTCTTAGATTCTTCTTCAATGACTTGTATCTGAACACATGGATAAAAGATGAATGGAGTCATTTCTACGATTCAGCATATGTAAAAGAGAACTGGATTGATCCACTGGTTAGGTAAGTAGTATTTAACTGGCCTCTGGCCACCTCAAAGTTTAAAAGCTGGGGAAAGCTTCCCTTCAAAGCTCACATTTCTGTTGAAGTGTTTCTTCTATTGAAGTCACTCAGAACCCTTCTTGTCTACACAAGTCTTTAGCAATCCCTTTTACTTACCCAGAGGCAAGGTTCTCTCTCAGAAAAGTCTTTCCACAGCTGTTGTACATTTGCTCCCTGATGCCCCCGAATAGATAAAACATAGTACTCTGCAAAAAACTGAAATAGAAGGTTCAAATTGTCTCAGAGTCATGCCTCATCAGTCACTTCAACATCTGTATGACATTAAGTATTTGAAAAAATGTTTGATTTCTCTGATTCTGGCTTCATGCACAGACTTGTTTATTCTGATGGTCATAAAATCCCTTCTGAGCAAATCAGACGAGCATATAAGCGTTTTTAAGTTATTATTTATTTACACAGTTGCAGCACCATTTAACAGCTTAAATGCTCTGAGGTGCATCCACTCATTGGTTAGATGGTGATATGGCAGCAACTGTACCCTTTGCCAGACTGGAACATTTTCATGTGGAGAAATAGTAGCTCTGCAGCCTAGTGGGTCACTTTTTACTCTCATTTTTACCCAGAACAGATAAATTACAACAATGCAGCTGCAGTCACACATCCTTCTCAATGCAGTATAGATTAACCCAGATGATTGTAAACAATGTTAGACAGAAACATGCTACAAACAACATGAGCTGAAAAGGAGTTTTGCATCTGGTTCTGTCATACCAAAGTGCCTAGAATTAATCCTTTCACACTGTGCAGTTTATTAGCACTTCAGCAAATATATAACATAGATTTGGCTTGCACTGCTCTGAATTCCACTGAGTTCTACAGGGACCACAGGGATATATCTGAAGTCAGAATTTGACTCAAAATATTCCACTGTAGTGATTCTAGTTATGCTTAGAATGGTATAAAAATACAGATAGAGAGATAGGGAGATATACATCCATACCCACACAGTTCTTGCACATACACATTCATGCAGGCTGAAGTTTAGGCCACTGCTTGTTTCATTAGCACCAAGTTTATTGGAGCTGTCTTTCACAGTCAGCTACACTCAGTGTAATGAACCCACATTTTGCCTGGAAGTGGCAAATGTAAGTTATACAAGAATGTTAAAGACCAGATTTAGTTACTGGGTTTGAAACATCCTTCAGGGGTCTGAGGATGCAGTGATTAATTTAGTCAGTTCAGTAGCTGAAATTCTTTTAAATGTGTCTTTGTTTTCCTCTTTTTAATATCAGTGAGGTTAATATAAAGAGTCATTTATTTTAGTGGAGCTTCATTATTTGCATAAGTTACAGTAGTTTCACGAATACAAGCCGCACGGATTATAAGCCGCACTTCCGGTGCCTCGACAATGTTGCTGTCTTTGTCAATAGATAAGCCGCACCCCGAATATTAGCCGCACTTTCGTTCGTCGCGAGAATCCGGGCGCAGCTTTCACAAATTGGCCAATTAGTAACAGGATCGCGGCATAGCGGGCTTTACTGGCTCGGGGCGGGGCCAGGAAGGCTCGGCCCGCTCATGGTTGCCGACGGGGCCGGGTAGCCCAGCTCAGCGCCACGGCTCGGCGGGGCTGGCCGGGTGGTGCTGCCGCCGCCGCCGGGCTCGCTGGCCCCCCTCTCCCGTCAGCACCGCCCCGCCGCCGCGTTCCCTAGCCCTGTCGGCGGCCTGCCGCCGCCCGGCTCGCTGGCCGCCGCCGCGTTCCCTAGCCCTGTCGGCGGCCGGTCGCCGCCGCGTTCCCTAGCCCTGTCGGCGGCCTGCCGCCGCCCGGCTCGCTGGCCGCCGCCGCGTTCCCTAGCCCTGTCGGCGGCCGGCCGCCGCCGCGTTCCCTAGCCCTGTCGGCGGCCTGCCGCCGCCCGGCTCGCTGGCCGCCGCCGCGTTCCCTAGCCCTGTCGGCGGCCTGCCGCCGCCCGGCTCGCTGGCCGCCGCCGCGTTCCCTAGCCCTGTCGGCGGCCGGCCGCCGCCGCGTTCCCTAGCCCTGTCGGCGGCCTGCCGCCGCCCGGCTCGCTGGCCGCCGCCGCGTTCCCTAGCCCTGTCGGCGGCCGGCCGCCGCCGCGTTCCCTAGCCCTGTCGGCGGCCTGCCGCCGCCCGGCTCGCTGGCCGCCGCCGCGTTCCCTAGCCCTGTCGGCGGCCGGCCGCCGCCGCGTTCCCTAGCCCTGTCGGCGGCCGGCCGCCGCCGCGTTCCCTAGCCCTGTCGGCGGCCTGCCGCCGCCGCGTTCCCTAGCCCTGTCGGCGGCCTGCCGCCGCCCGGCTCGCTGGCCGCCGCCGCGTTCCCTAGCCCTGTCGGCGGCCGGCCGCCGCCGCGTTCCCTAGCCCTGTCGGCGGCCGGCCGCCGCCGCGTTCCCTAGCCCTGTCGGCGGCCGGCCGCCGCCGCGTTCCCTAGCCCTGTCGGCGGCCGGCCGCCGCCGCGTTCCCTAGCCCTGTCGGCGGCCGGCCGCCGCCGCGTTCCCTAGCCCTGTCGGCGGCCGGCCGCCGCCGCGTTCCCTAGCCCTGTCGGCGGCCGGCCGCCGCCGCGTTCCCTAGCCCTGTCGGCGGCCTGCCGCCGCCCGGCTCGCTGGCCGCCGCCGCGTTCCCTAGCCCTGTCGGCGGCCGGCCGCCGCCGCGTTCCCTAGCCCTGTCGGCGGCCTGCCGCCGCCCGGCTCGCTGGCCGCCGCCGCGTTCCCTAGCCCTGTCGGCGGCCGGCCGCCGCCGCGTTCCCTAGCCCTGTCGGCGGCCGGCCGCCGCCGCGTTCCCTAGCCCTGTCGGCGGCCGGCCGCCGCCGCGTTCCCTAGCCCTGTCGGCGGCCGGCCGCCGCCGCGTTCCCTAGCCCTGTCGGCGGCCGGCCGCCGCCGCGTTCCCTAGCCCTGTCGGCGGCCTGCCGCCGCCCGGCTCGCTGGCCGCCGCCGCGTTCCCTAGCCCTGTCGGCGGCCTGCCGCCGCCCGGCTCGCTGGCCGCCGCCGCGTTCCCTAGCCCTGTCGGCGGCCGGCCGCCGCCGCGTTCCCTAGCCCTGTCGGCGGCCGGCCGCCGCCGCGTTCCCTAGCCCTGTCGGCGGCCGGCCGCCGCCGCGTTCCCTAGCCCTGTCGGCGGCCGGCCGCCGCCGCGTTCCCTAGCCCTGTCGGCGGCCTGCCGCCGCCCGGCTCGCTGGCCGCCGCCGCGTTCCCTAGCCCTGTCGGCGGCCGGCCGCCGCCGCGTTCCCTAGCCCTGTCGGCGGCCGGCCGCCGCCGCGTTCCCTAGCCCTGTCGGCGGCCGGCCGCCGCCGCGTTCCCTAGCCCTGTCGGCGGCCGGCCGCCGCCGCGTTCCCTAGCCCTGTCGGCGGCCGGCCGCCGCCGCGTTCCCTAGCCCTGTCGGCGGCCGGCCGCCGCCGCGTTCCCTAGCCCTGTCGGCGGCCGGCCGCCGCCGCGTTCCCTAGCCCTGTCGGCGGCCTGCCGCCGCCCGGCTCGCTGGCCGCCGCCGCGTTCCCTAGCCCTGTCGGCGGCCGGCCGCCGCCGCGTTCCCTAGCCCTGTCGGCGGCCGGCCGCCGCCGCGTTCCCTAGCCCTGTCGGCGGCCGGCCGCCGCCGCGTTCCCTAGCCCTGTCGGCGGCCGGCCGCCGCCGCGTTCCCTAGCCCTGTCGGCGGCCGGCCGCCGCCGCGTTCCCTAGCCCTGTCGGCGGCCGGCCGCCGCCGCGTTCCCTAGCCCTGTCGGCGGCCTGCCGCCGCCCGGCTCGCTGGCCGCCGCCGCGTTCCCTAGCCCTGTCGGCGGCCGGCCGCCGCCGCGTTCCCTAGCCCTGTCGGCGGCCGGCCGCCGCCGCGTTCCCTAGCCCTGTCGGCGGCCGGCCGCCGCCGCGTTCCCTAGCCCTGTCGGCGGCCTGCCGCCGCCGCGTTCCCTAGCCCTGTCGGCGGCCTGCCGCCGCCCGGCTCGCTGGCCGCCGCCGCGTTCCCTAGCCCTGTCGGCGGCCGGCCGCCGCCGCGTTCCCTAGCCCTGTCGGCGGCCGGCCGCCGCCGCGTTCCCTAGCCCTGTCGGCGGCCGGCCGCCGCCGCGTTCCCTAGCCCTGTCGGCGGCCTGCCGCCGCCCGGCTCGCTGGCCGCCGCCGCGTTCCCTAGCCCTGTCGGCGGCCGGCCGCCGCCGCGTTCCCTAGCCCTGTCGGCGGCCGGCCGCCGCCGCGTTCCCTAGCCCTGTCGGCGGCCTGCCGCCGCCCGGCTCGCTGGCCGCCGCCGCGTTCCCTAGCCCTGTCGGCGGCCTGCCGCCGCCCGGCTCGCTGGCCGCCGCCGCGTTCCCTAGCCCTGTCGGCGGCCGGCCGCCGCCGCGTTCCCTAGCCCTGTCGGCGGCCGGCCGCCGCCGCGTTCCCTAGCCCTGTCGGCGGCCTGCCGCCGCCCGGCTCGCTGGCCGCCGCCGCGTTCCCTAGCCCTGTCGGCGGCCGGTCGCCGCCGCGTTCCCTAGCCCTGTCGGCGGCCTGCCGCCGCCCGGCTCGCTGGCCGCCGCCGCGTTCCCTAGCCCTGCCGGCGGCCTGCCGCCGCCCGGCTCGCTGGCCGCGCCGCGTTCCCTAGCCCTGCCGGCGGGCTGCCGCTGCCGCCCCTGCCAGGCTCGCTGGCCGCCCCCTCCCGTCTGCACCGCCGCCGCGTTTCCTCGCCCTGGCCGGCACTGCAGGCCCCCGCACCGCTGGGCTCCCCCACGCTGCTGGCCCCGATTCTGCTGGGCTTCCCCCGCTGCCAGGCAGCCCCACCCGCCGGCCTTCCTGCTTCTGCCATGCTCCCCTGCACTGCTAGCCCCAGTTCTCCCGGGCTCCCCCGCCCTGCTGGCCCGGGCTCTGCCGCCCCCCCCCTGCCCCGCCCTGCTGGCTCAGGCTCTGCCGCCCGCCCCCCACACTGCTGGCCCCGCCTCTGCCAGGCTTTCCCACCTCTGCCGGGGCCGGCCGGGCTCCAGCTTGGCTTGGGGCTGCCGCGGGCTCTCACTTCCGTGTTGGCAGCTTTTAGAATTTTGTTAATAGATTAGCCGCCCCGGAATATTAGCCGCACTTCCGGGTTTCCACCAAAATTTTGGTCAAATTGGTGCGGCTTGTATTCGTGAAATTACTGTACTTGCAAGCCTCACCCTGTAATGACAGTACTACCTAAGGTAATAGTCATATAAACAACTTACTGTAAGTTTACACTGTCATTTGCTTTTTAACTTCTGGGAAAGCTCCATTGCATGTGTAATATATATAAGGATATAACATATATGGAGGAAGAATAACTGGCATGAAGCTGTCACTGTAATTAGACTGATACCCTGTTTGTGTTTTACCTTTAATCTGAATCTTCCTGTCTATCCTTAGAAGTCTGAACCTTGATTCAAGCCTAAAGCCACAGAAATTGCAATCATCTTGGCTGCCCCTATGGCTCACTGAGGGTTCATTGGATAATTTACCAAACTCCTTGGATCTTTCTATTTTTTCTATTAGAATTTCTTGTGCTTTAAGAATGTACCCCGCTGTTGGTACATGTGGCAACACAGACCACTGTTCATAGTCTCTTCATTTAAGTAAATTAAGTGTGTAATTAGCCCATGACAGATGCTTTTCTGACTCCTAATCTGGTCCTGCCACAAAACCAACTGGCCAGATATTCTGTAAAATCTGTGGCTATTTCACCACTAGTAATCTAGGTGAATAGCATCTCTCAAGAGCTGAAATAACACAGTGTAGCTAAATCCTGAGTACAGACTCATAGGTCAGTTTTATTAAAATTGAATGGCAGAAAGCATTACAGAACTTGCAACAAAGCCACCCTCATATACTGTTTGTAAGTTTGTATGAAAGAGAAAAATAAAATAAAATTTAAAAATCTGGGTTTATTTCAAGGTGGCAGCCAAAAGTGCAGAAACTGATTGAAAAGCTCACAGATAAATTAAGCAATCGTACCACCACTGTCAAGACTTTGAGAGTCACTCAGCCAAAGGAATTTAATTTGACTGTACCCAAGCCACGTGCCATTGCTCCACCTTCACCAGCACCTCTGCCAGCGCTGCCAAAAAGACAACCTGTAAGTGGATTTATTTTTTGAAAGACTCTAAATTTCATATATGCTTGTGCACAAAATCTTGGTAGGGGAGTTAATAATTTCTTTAAAGCAATTATTGAAAATCTACAACCTTTTACAGATTGAAAAAGACTTTGGCAATTATCTATATTATTAAAGGTCAGATTTCTTAAAAAAAACAACAAACTAATTATTTTCATTTCAGTGAGTGTTCTGTAAGCAATTTATAAGCCAACCAGAGAAAAGGGGAAAATTTAGTTCCTGAAAGTAATTTTTTGACTTTTAGAAGCAGAGCTACAAAATGGGTATAAATTGATTACAACATTGATATGAGTGTTTCTGATTGCCCTTGGCTTTGTTAGATATTTTCTTTGGAAGGAGGTAAGAAAAGGACAATCAAATGAAAAGGTTTCACAAATTTAGATTTTTTGTAAATGAATTCTCATTAAATAAATGAAGAAGCAGTTTCACTGGAAATTAGATGGACTCTAGGTTTGCAGCTCCTCCTTGAAGATGGACTTTTATTTTTATTTGTCTTAATGCTGAATCTCTAAAATTAAGGCTTTCAGTTTACATTTGTTGCTCATGTAAAAATGAGACTAGATTTGTCTTTGAAATGCCAAGTTATTTTATTTATTGTCTCAGATTGTGATTTAGTTACACTGGTACAAATCAGAGACCCACAGCTGATGTTATCTCACAGGGGAAAGCAAACAGGATTTGGGATCAAACTACCATAACTAACTTAATAAAGACTGCAAAATCATCTGTATTTAAATGCAGTGGGAAGTGAGCGTAGAAGTCATAGATTTGGGCATTATCTGCCACCTTGTATTAGCACTTCAGGTTTTAAATAATACATGTGTTGAATGCTCTTAGAAACCATTTACATCTTAGGATGGCAGAGCAATTTAATGGTAGTGTGTTATACAGTTAATGGGATTTTACATTGAAACAGCTTAATACCAGGCTCTGAAAAACTGCATTTAATAACTACTTAATCAGTATAGGAATGAGTCATGTTGCTGTCATTTTAGGACTTTATGCTGTGCAGCCCCCCTTAGAATAAATTTGCTTTAATGCAGATGCATTTAGTGAAGTTCATTTGTGTTTTTTGGATTATACTAAATTTGGTTTACATTCTGGCCAGGTTTGCAAATTTAAAGCTTGTGTGAATCTAGCCATTAGCGTAGTAGTGACAAATCTTCTACTCATTTCTGTACCTCTCTCAGTAAATTAAGATTCACTTTTTACTTTGCCACATTGTTACCAGTGTGACCAATTTACATCCTGAAATGAGCAGAGACTGAAAACACAGCTCACGTGGCAGGAAAGGGTCAGTAAGGTGAGAGCCTGCCATAGCTGTGGCTGCTGTGCTGAAGGGTTCTGTGTAACTCAGAGGAACACAAAGAAATAAAGCTCTTGCACATTACATCCCATAATCTGCTGCAGAAATGTTCTCATCCATTTTCTCACAAAAGAGTTCATTTTATGAGATACCTGGTTTTTTACTCACGGTTCTCATGCACCTGTCAAAGAACTTGTCACGTGGTTTGTCAGCGGGGATGTTGTAGTCACTACCCACAGTTCCTGCTCCGCATTGGAACAGCTGAACAGAACTGTATGGAAGCATCTGGAATTTGAGCAATACCTTACTGCATCCCTGTGGTGCAATTAGCCCATTCTGATTAACAAGATTATTGGTTTAGGTATTGCCTTCTAGCATTATTTTATTCTGGGCATTTCTTTCCAAGTAAGATGAGATGTGTGCCATAGATTGGGTCAGGAGCTGGGATGGCTCTGCCATGCTGTGTGATGGGCACACACTCCTTCCCAGGGAGGGCTGTGGGTTAGTGCAGAAGGCAGGGCAGCTGTCTTAGTGACCTATAATGAGAGGGGATTCCCCATGGCCTTGGAAAGTAACTGGCCTTGGAGTAACATAAGCCTAGGAGCTCAGAATAATCATTCACCATCATAAACATTAATCAAAAATGGATGACCATCAAAAATGGTCACTAAGTCACTAATGTTTGAGATTTAATAATAAAATAACTCACTCCAAATATTAGGTGTAAAGATTATAAATTCATGTCTCCACCGGCCTTGGCACCCATGCACATGGATGCAGACACAAGCACGCCCATATGCATGCACACATTCATAAATACAATTCTACAAGGAAAAATGAGTCCTTTACCTTGAGGTTTGCAAAGGAAACAAATAGAGACAGATGTATAAACCTGATAATATGCAAAATTATTTAGACACATTCAGCTTTCTTGGGTATCTTGGCCTAGAGTAACAAAATCCATCTTTTTAATATCAGCACTATAATAAACAATAAGATTATGCAATTATTTTATTTTTAAATTTTCTGTAAACCAGTCATATATTTAAAAAAAGGCCAGACTGGGATGTTATTGTAATACCATTCAGCCAAATTTAATGTATTTTGTAGATCTTTTTTCTATTATTTCAGCTGTGCTTCATGAGTGAAGTTGCTGATTGTTTAAAATAATTAAATGGGTGAAATAATTTATCCAGTATAGATGATTTTGTTTGCAAATAGACAGACCCACCAATACATTAGTGATCTTATCTATGAAAATAGAAACCCATAATATAATAGCATTGCATTAGCTTTCCCTTGTCCATCTTATGACAGTAGCTTTAAAAAACAGAAGAGTGATGAGTATCAAAGTTCAAAGTGATTATTCTTTTTTTTCATCCTTAAACTTCTTGTGATACCTACTCCCTAAATAACCTTTTTGATTAAGGGATGTCACTCAGGCTGTGTGAGGCTGTCCACTGCCTGGGGAGGGAAAGCAAAATTGGCATCTCTTATTCCCATCCCCCCCTTTCACATTTGGATTAAGTAGGTACAGTTTGGCCTTTTTTGATCTCTCTGTTGCTGTAATTTACAATTTATTTATAGTGACTTTATCCTCTTCCAACTGTTGGGTAATTGCTGTGTTCTCTGTCTATCTGCTTGTAACCCATCCCCATGGGCTAAATCACAAGGCAAAGAATATTTTTGAAACAGCTGATCTAAAAGACTCCTCCTTCAACTACTTGGAATAAGCATAGCAGTTTCTGAGGAGAGATTTTCAGCTTCCTCTGGCAGTTGAGTGCAGTTTGCAGGTAAAGCACATGAGTAGGAAGAAGAGTGAAATAAACTGATACTCACTGCCTGAGGAACCCTTTGCAAATCTTCTGGGCTTTCTTTTCTCCATCCATAAAAGCATAATAGAAATTCTTAGATACTTCTGGGAAATACTTTCACTGCTACTTCACTTTAAAAGCTCCCAAAAATACTTGAAGAGTCTCACCAGTGCATTTAATTGCTAGCTTATTCTGTTTGTGCATTTGTTCTACCTGTAGATAAAGGTGTCACATAGCAAAGACAGTGTAAATTCTATCAGATTCATGATTTTTCAAAAGTATAGTTCATTGTATAGTCCAATAAAGCTGGATGGGATTCCCATGTTCCCTGAAGTGACCTCCAATACAAGACAGAATATATATTTTCCCCATTAATTCTTGTGTTAATTCTGTAACTTCTAATTAATCTGGCACATTTTTAGCAAGATAAATATTTAGGCAGATGTCCAGTAAACTGTCAGACTATCTCACCCACATAGGAAGGAGACATCCAGTCTTTTTTCAGGGTTTACTCTGGGATAAATTCATTGCTCAAATAAATGCAGAAATCAACCTGAAGTCCCTAGTGTCCTGCTGATCTAATTGACAGCCAGTCATGTCCTGGTCATTTTAGCTAACATGTGATTGCTTTCCCAGATCTTTGATTAATGCTAGAAGGACTCTCTGAGTCCTTTGCCTCCCAAACATTTAATCCACATCTCCAATGGTTTTGCCTTACAAGTACAATGGGACAGCTGTGGTAAACCAGAGCAAAGGCCCATCGTGCCCAGTGTATTTTTCCAGCAATGCTTGAACACTGAAGGCTGGGAAGGCCAGAGGGATGGGATATCTGCTGCTTTTCTCCAGGTTCCTTCTCAGGGTCCCACCATTTCAGCTCAAAGACCTCCTCAGTTACAATGAAGTTCTGGAGTATTTATTAAAATTCAAAGGATTTCTCTTCCTTGAACTTCTTTGGAGTTTGTAACTTGTTCCTACTACCACCCACAGTGCCACAGATTAACTTTATTCAGCTGCCCTATTTGGCTGTTGTTGCTGTGAAAGTGAAGTTTATGAAATGCCAGAACTGTTCCCGTTCTGGAAATATTTTTCTCCCTTTGATAGGGCCTATAGGATTTATTATTGCTTTAGCCTCTCTTGTATTAGTTCCAAATTTGTCTTTCTTTCTGGTCTTTTGACCAGGGGTTATGTTATATTGAACAGAACTGAAAAACTGGGTAGTTCCAACAAATTGGAATCTGTCCGTGTCTTCCAGAGTGGCACTAATAGAAAAGAATCAATATTTTTAAAAAAATAACTGCTGCTGTTCTATGGTAAAAGTGAATGAGCTTTTTTTTTACCTGCAAGAATGTGTCACTTGGAATGTTTTATATCCCATATTCTAGAGATTTTTGTTTTTTAATATAGGTTCCTCCAAGCATCTATAAGCCTCCAAAGGAAAGAAAGCAACTAGAGGAAATCAAAACAAAAAATATCCAAAAAGCAAAAGTAAGTATATTTTGTTCTTCTTCTATCCTGTCCTTTCTTCTAAACTGGTTCTTCTGTATTGTTTCATCTTCACAAGTCTTAGAACATTACCTGAAATATATCTGCTTTTGCAACTAACTAGCTCATGACTTTTTCTCTAGAGTCATGTAGTTTGTATCCTCTACTCTGTTTTAGCACCCTTTTCCCCCTTCTTTATTTTATTACTAATTGTCCAGGACAAGGTCCACCTTTTACTCACTATATAAGTACCATACAAGAAATTTTGCAAGCAGCCATGTAAAGTAGCAGAAATATGATTACTTTCTTTTCTTCACAATGGTTCTTCTAGTCCCATGGACATGTGGATGTATAAGGTATTCACTACACATTAAGGCTTCAAATTACTAAATAAGTTCAATATTTTTGGGTTTTTTTCTGTAGTAACTGAAAAATAACTACATGCTATTCACTATTTTAAAATATCAGCAGATTCTGACTTCTTTTTTGTGCAGATTTCATACTTTTACATATTCTTCATACATTCCTTTCAGCAGACTGAGAGAGTGTGAAATCATCTGGTTTGTAAAGAAACAGAGTACATGGTCTGTGTGTTAAGACAGCAGAAGGGAGGGCCTGGATCTAGCTATTTGATCCAAACTTTGACATGAATCTTGTTCAATGAGGTAGCTCATAGTTAAAGCAGATTATTGTTGTCTTCTCCTTGAAAAGGAATTAATTAAATGTCCATTTCCATTTTCTTTCCCCATTCTCACGCTGCAGTCACCGTATCCAATCAAATAACAATATAAACTTGATAAAGATATGCCATGTGACTCCTTTTTATCAGCACTCTCCCACCCTGATTCTAAAAATGCCTGACTCTCATTTTCACCAGCCAGTACAAGTCCATTCTGGGTTGTCCTCATGACCTTGTGAAAGGGGCATTGGATTCTGTTCCTAAACTGTAGTGAAAGCTTTAATGTGTGACAGATTCTACAGGGATAAACTTTGCATTCCTTTTGCTGGCCCATCACATTACCTATGCTTGATATTTCATTATAAAACAATACAACATTATTTTTTTATCCTTTTAGAGTTTCCATACTGTTCCATATGCCATCAAAAATCTATGACAACTGTAAAATCACTTAACAACCAGCCACATTCTTCAGTAAGGAAAATGCATTCATACAAGAAACAAAGCTAAACCACCACAGAAATTATAGCTGCAATAACAGCAGTTTTTGTCACTTCTGGAATGTTATTAAAGGCATCCAAAGCATTCACAAAGGTCAATTCCCTGGACTGTTTGCTAAGCAAGCTGAAATGATGGGTTCTAGCAGAAATATGTATGAAAAATGCCTTTGGTTTCATAGCATTTTTGCAGAAGCTGTAGCTGTAAGAACCACATCTAAGCATTTGTGAGAAATGAGAACACTGGAAGCCACACTCTAGACAGTTATAGAAACAGTGATGTTATCAGTTGCTGCCCAGAAAGCCAGTAGAAAATCTAGTCTGTGTTTCATAGCTTTGAGTAGAGATTTGGTTTACAACCAAAATAAATATCCAAAAACTAGAAATGTGGTTGTCTGTACTTCCCTATATAATCACTGGGTCATTAATGCCAGGGGTGTGCCTATTGAATCAACCCCTGGTGCAGTGATCTCCTGATCATAATTCTCTAATGTAACTCTAAACCAAAACCAAATATTTGTCATTGCTTGTCAGCTGTCTGGAAATAGTTACTGCCAATGGTACTGATGTGTCATGGATAATTATGATACTTTTAAGCTGATGTTTGCACAACCAACATGTTTCATATGGGCAGGCTTATCAAAGGTCTGATGTCCTGTGCAAAGGACACATCCAGACAGAACTATAGAGAAAATCAATACTTGCTTACTTCAGGTCTTTCATCAGGTGTGGAAATTTATGTACATACAAAGTCAAGCTTTTGGAATCCATCTTGGGACCAATGTTGTTTCACATCTTCATTAATGACACAGATGAAGGGATTGAGTGCACTCTCAGACTCTCAGCTGGGTGGTGCAGTTGACACCCCTGAGGGACAGGACCCCATCCAGAGGGACCTGGACAAGCTCCAGAAGCGGTCCATGGGAATCTCATGAGCTGGAACAAGACCAAGAGCTGGTGCTGCACCTGGGCCAGGGCAGCTCCCAGTGCCAACACAGGCTGGGCATGAACAGATCCAGAGCAGCCCTGAGAAGGACCTGGGGGTGCTGTGGGTGAGAGGCTGGACATGAGGCAGCCATGGGCACTCCCAGCCCAGAAACCTCCCTGTCCTGGGATCATCCAAAGCCCCGTGGGCAGCAGGTGAGGGAGGGGATCCTGCCCCTCTGCCCTGCTCTGCTGAGATCCCACCTGCAGGGCTGCATCCAGCTCTGGGGCCCATCACAGGAAGGACATGGAGCTGTTGGAGCAGTCCAGAGGAGGCACCAAGATGATCAGAGGGATGGAGCACCTTTCTTATGAGGAAAGGCTGAGAGATTTGGGAGTGTTCAACCTGGACAAGAGAAGGCTTCAGGGTGACCTAACTGTGGTCTTCCAGTCCCAGAAGAGAGCCCATAAGAAGGATGGAGAGAGACTTTTTTACAAGAGCAGGTAGTTACAGGATAAGGAGGGATGGCTTCAAACTGAAGGAAGGTATGTTTTGATTAGATATTAGGAAGAAATTCTTAACTGTGAGGGTGGTGAGGCACTCACACAGGATGCTTACAAAAGCTGCAAATGCCCCATCCCTGGAAGTGTTTAAGGCCAGGTGAGATGGAACTCTGAGCAACCTGGTCTAGTGGGAGGTGTCCCTGCCTATGGCAGAGGCCTTGGAACAAGATGATCTTTAAGGTCCCTTCCAACCCAAGCCATTCTATGATTCTGTGAATATAGTAGTTGGAGCTACAAGACTTTTTGAGACACAAAATTATTCTTAGAGAATTTAAATGTACCACACTCTTTACGATAATTGTTTTAATTTTAGGATCTGCTCCTGAAAGCAAATACTAACCAATTCAGGTGTGCAACCATCAAGCCTGAAAAGAGAGAGGTATGGTGCAAAATACATGCTGAAAAATTCCCCAGTAAGGAAATGAAAAATGACTGGAGTATTTAAGGATATCTTGAAAAAATATTAAAGATATTTGAAAAACTATGTTTATTTGGACTTAAGAATTATGTACTATGATTTATAGCTGTCATTTCACAACCTTGTACCAGCATTTGCCTCTTTGTATGCATAATGCATGACCCCCTTTTCTTATACTTCTGGTACTCTTTATTTGTTTCCTAATTTTGCGAAAAGCAACCTTTCTGTGAAACTGCTTCAACAAATCTCCAAACTTGCAATATTTCTCTAAATCCACATATTATTTTTCCATTAACTTTGATGCCGCAGAGCAGCCAAGCTGAGAGAAAAAAGGTCCCATTCATACAGAATCCTTGCTTTGGTTGATTCCCAGTTCACAGTTATGTCAGCAAATTATATATGTAATATATTCATTTCAGCATCAGTGCTGCATATTCTATGCACTATGTTCATCCCCTTGATACCAGACAGTTTCACATCAGTGTCTACAGCTAACATCATTAAATTAATAAGCATCAGTAGAATTCTACCACTAATTAATAATTTCATGAAGTGTGTTTTGACATCCTATTTTGTCCTCTCAGTATCTATTTCAGTTAAAAGCTGAATATATTCATATATATATCTAACTGATATTTCATAGTCAAATAAAGAATCACTGTTACTTCATAGCATTATTTTAGTCAATATTTGGACCCACCTTTGTATAGTTGTATTCCCACTAGGTTTGGTGTACATAGCAAGTTTTTGTGTATATTAGAATTCCAAAATATGTCCCCTGTGTATTTGCTACTCTCCAAAAAGAATTGGATGAATATTCAAGTGTTAGTGTTGATAAATACCTACTATCTTTTGCTGAGTAATTGAAAATTTGTTTCTGAAATGAAATAATGTAATTTTTGTTTGAACTGCAGAACATACAGGACAGTATGCAGAGCAAACCAGCATTCAAGGCTCAAAAGATCCAAATCAAGGTGAGTAACCTTTAATGAACTGTTGCCAAATGTAGTTGAAAATTTGACACACATGCAAATCTTGTGATGATGGAAACTTGACTTGAATCTGTGGTTTTACACCAAGGTTTTTAGCAGGAGCATGGGATGGATTGGGTCTATAGTTCAAAGATTTTGTCCTATGCACCATTAATAATCCACAAAGAAGTGGTCAGGGAGTGACAAGAGTAGGGCTACTCCATGATGGAAGAGAAATCAGGAGCCAGGGGTGATGAAAGCACAGGCAGTGGCCTCACCAAGCAGGACACAGTATCATAATGTGAGGAGGCCAGTGGCAGTGATGGGTTCTGCTGACAAAACAAGGACAAAACAAGGTAACAAGTCAGGTCTGGGATCCACCCAAAAGTCCAGTCAGGAAACAAAGCTAGGACAGCAACCCGGGTCCATGACAGCAGGAGACAGAAATGGGGAGACAACCAGGAGTGGAAGAACTCCCAGCATAGTGGAAACTGAAACCCATTTCTGAGTCTAACTAGGGCTCCCAGACCAGTGAGCAGATACTGTGAGTGGAGGTCCAGGGTGAGACTGGTCAGGGTAATCAAAACCTTTTGATGCCCCAGGTAAATTGTGTGCAGTTGCACAGTGTACCCATAATGCCTTCACAGTGTTTCCAGTTACAAAGGGAGAAGATTTTATGTAAAATAATATCAAATGAGAATTGTCCCCAGCAAAAAAAGAGCTGTGAAACCTTGGTTTAAGAACTCAGCGTTAAGGACAGAAGAATCTTGCATCAGTACATCACTGTTTCAAAATGAGGTCCTGAAGAATGCTGAGCAATCATTCCAGCTAATGACTGTCTGATACACAATGTACAATCAGGCTGGATGTTTGCCTTGTTTCCTTCAGACACATACTGAGGTCATGAAATCCACTATCCTGATTGCTTCTCTTGAAGAATTTTCAAGGGTCAGAGAATTGTAAACATGGGAAAAGAGCTGTTCAGCCTTAACAGTGGAACACATGAAAACTCACATTGCTCTTTCTGCAATAACTGCACTACAGATAATCTTCAGTCTTATATTGTTCAATCTGGCACCTTTCATTTATTTCCAGTTCTTATGCAGAATAATTTCAGCTGTGCTTGTATTGTGGTCTCAAATATCTTGTGAGCAAGCCTGCCTACTCTTTAAAACTATGTATTTAGATACAGCTCATAAACACTGTGAAAAGATTGATTCTCCACTTGGGGGACTGGGCATCTGGCAAGTATTTCTAAAGCCTGTCTGGCATTTATCACACACTGAAGTTATCTTTAGTAACAGTATCAGTTACTCAGTCTGCTGGCTTACAGTCCAGCAGCATTTAAATTACAGTAAGGTAATAAGATGCTAGTTCATTTTGCACAAAAAGAAAGAGAAAAAATACCCAAACTAGGAAACATTTACTTATCTAAAACAAACACACATGACCTGTAATTACATGGGCTGAGTTCAAAACTCTGTATATTCCAATTGCCCTTTCTGATAATATAAAATAATAAAACTTTAGTGCAGACTAACAAGAGTCAAGCCATCTGCCTCAATTGCGTCAAGAAAAATATGGATCTAGCACCCTCTGTCATTGATTAAGGCCACTTTTAAAACTTGCTGGTATCTCCACTAAATGCACAAACAGTTTTATCTTGTCTAAACACATTTGCCTTAAGGTTGGTTAGGTGATATTCAAGATGCTGCTGTAACTTTCAAGCAGAGATAGGCATATTGTTATTGACTTTTAAAATACTTTCTATTCCTGTTGCCTTCCTGCTTGTGCAACTCTCTGAGTAGACAAATCTCAAGAGGATGGTTTATCCAAGATATATATATAAAATTTTAATCTATCTTCAAATTCATGAAATTATATGTTTTAACCAACTAGTATTTTGCTTCCCTCTTTTTAGAATACCCACAATATATTAATTTTTTTTTTTTCATTTTAGAGACATATATTATGTTCAGCAATTATTTCTCTTGCTGTTCCAAAGTAGCTATTCATCCTTTTCACTGGGAGAATGAGACAGTACAAATGCATCATCACTCTGTCTCAGTCTGTCTCTTGCTCATATCATATTTGCTCTTTGCATGTTTATTGGTTTTGGTGAGCTGTTGCATGTTCATTAGGTGGCAATAGTGAATATTATATTTTTCCACAAGAATTAATGTTCTGTAACTTTCCCACTTACCTCCATTTTCTTATCTTGAAAAAAGGGGAAGATATCTCATGACAGGAAGAGAATGAGTAAAATTCAGAACTTGATACTATATGACATAGAAGAATCTCTTCAGTTATTTTACTTATACCTGCCCACACATGTCTTGGGAGTCCTAGTTATTTTGACTATATTGCTGTATTTCTGTTTCATTGTCAGTTAGATTCCTGGTCAATAAACTGTGAAACTGAAGTTTAAGATATTTCCATAATCGTTCTTAGTTCAGTTCTCTGTCCGAATTATAGTTGGTAAATACATGAAATCTGTATACACAGAAAACTGTCAAAAGTATGGAAACATCTACATGTGTCAGAGAAAATGTCTATTCTAAGGAAACATTTTATACACAGTACAGGAATAAAATACAAACTGTTCATGTAATGCAGAAGGCTTTGAGCTGTGTTGAGATGCAGATCAAAAGGTAGAACATCACTGGGCATTAAGAAGCCACAGTAAGTCAAACCAAAGAAATAAAATACATTGGTTTGGATTATTTTCCTAAATTCTTCAAGCTATGATCATTTTGTCAAGAAACTGACAGGTAATTAATTTTCTGCATTAAAATATGGTATCTGTGTAAAACCAGTAATTTTACTTAGTGAATTCTAGGTGATGGAATGTGTTTGCTATCCTCAACCTACCTAATTAATATAATTTATAACACCTGCTTTTTACAGCTATGTATTTTAGGAGACTTCATATTTCTGCATACAATATTTGCAGTATGTAGCTTGAGTGATTCTGTGCATCTGTTTCTCAGCTACTCATTAAGTTCTTCATTTGGAATTTAAATACGTTTGAATTCTGAACACAGAACTTGTCTGGATTTAAGTCAAACGTGTTATTATTAAGCTTTGTGTTCTGCAGGAGTGATCCAAGCTCTTATTTCAGCAGCACTGCTTTGCCTTGGTTCACATCAGGTCTCTTACATGTGTCTGCAAAGGTGATCCATTTTCTCTGAATACCCTACCTGTGCAGGGAACAATTTTAACTGGCAGAGAATTTGATCCTTTCCTCCCTCAGTATTTAGAAGTTGTCTAAAAGTCAGTCTTGACTCAATACTTTGAAGAGTTAACAAAGCAGCCACAGGATCCAGTCCAAGTTACACCTTGAGGCCTGGAAGTGACTGAGAACTGTTCTTCACTTCTATCTAGAAAATGGAAAAGGCAATGGGTGATTCCATTTGTCTTGGAAATACTTCTACATTGTAATAGTGATTACTTATGAAATTATTCTAATATCTTCCTATGAAAGGTGCTGCTTTTGTTTTACTTCATTGTTTTGGTTGACTGCCTTTGAGAGAGGCAGTTTATTGTCTTTGTCCAAAACAGACCAAACCCTTTCGCACAGTGTATATGAGCACTGGAAAATATGAAAGGAAGTGAAGACATTCTATGGGATTTGACATGTTCCAAGAGTGATTACAAATTTATAATCCACTTGGGGGACTTTGCTGATTTCTTAAGCAGCTTGAGTGGTTTATGATCAGCATGCAATTTCATTGTGGATGTCAGATTAATGCTAGATGAATGCTTTAAGCAAAATTTATGATGTCTTGGGTCAATTTATTTAACCCACTGAGATGTTTTTATACTCTATTTTATGGTTTACATTACTAACTATGGAATATACATTCCCTTTCCTGACAGATTGACAATATACCCATTAAATTAAACACAGCAGCTATTTTGAGGGAGGGTGCCCTCTGTCAGCGGAAATTGGAAGAGGAGCTCAAAAGGTATGACCATGCTCCACTAGGATTGCTTCTTTTCACATCCCAGGATACAGGATAATGAACCACATCAAAAATAATTAAGTAAATTCCAGGTAAACTAAACTAATGGATCTCTTCTGGGGTATTCTATTCTATAAAAATAGTTGACAAATGAAGAGAGAAGTGGATTGAAGTGAGCTAGAAAAAGTCTACAGTAAAGTAATTATTTTTGTGTAGATGCTGTAAAGTGTTACTGTGTTCTGATTTAGCAGTCGGGCTAGTGTCTATTTGCAAAGTCCAACAGAGATCACTTTTATATTTATTCCAGTTCTCCAGACTAAATAATGACCTGAATACACATCTGTGTCCTTTGTACAAGATGCATCTATATTAAGCCAAATAGTTTCATATATCTCCATTTTCTTCAATGGTTGTGGTCATCTACATACCAAGTTTGATACTTGAACTTATTTGTATGTACATGAAAATACATGTCCAATTCTATCAGAGTAAGATATAGCACACTAAGAATGTGCTGTTCCTTAAAGATAAGTCAAGAGCTGAGAATGACAGCAGGACATGTAGGGACAGTGTCCTCACTGATAGCAGCTCCATGGTACCCTGGCAGGCAGCAGGACAGACCCAGGGACAGACAGCAGGGTCAGCCAAGGGTGCTACAAGAGTCCAAAGGGACGAGTCTGGGCTGAGGTCCAGCCAGGAAGCCAAGTCAAGAAGGCAGGGTCAACTAGGCCCCAGCTGGGTGTAGGCTGATCTATGGAGTAATTCAGGCAAGGACCAAGACTGTTAACCCAGGCTTAAATCTCCTTGGAAAAGACTACACACACACAACCAGAACTTTTCATATCTTCCTCACACAGTTCTCTTCAATCCAGTCCCATCCAGTGTTAAAGTCACACTGCAGCAGAGCTGTCTTTGAACATGAGCACTGAATCCAGGATGGTGGGGAAGGGGGGTAATAAGAGGTTGCAGGTCCTTTTGTGCATTTAGCACACTAAGAAATCCTGACAAAAGGATTCCTCCTTATTCATCAACACAGCTTTTCAGCAGGTGTTTACTAGGGAAGGGTGGCTCCTGGATGGCCATTGAAGGTTGTATTCTCCAGCTAGAGTCACATAACATTTTCACTAAAATCTTCACAAAGATAAAACTTATATTATGTCATCCTGTTTTAGTATTACCTTTAATCCTGGCTTAGCAGGCACTAAATATTGATAGCATTTTAAGTCCTGGAAAGGCCATGTAAGTTTGGATTTGATCTTTGGACCTAGCAGGTTTTGGTTCATGCAAGTAGATATAAAACATCACTCAGGTTCTGTTATCAGCTATACACATATATTGAGGTTCTGAGATATGCCACTGTTCACTCTAGCTGGCAGAATTTGTTCCTCTCAGCAAAGGAATAGTTCCCTGTAACCTGACACTATTTTATCTTAATGAGTTTTAATCTTCAGCTGCATTTAACACAAAACAGATATATAGAGAGATAAATATATATAGATATTTATAGAGATGGATGCATCACATGTATAAGCATTGGGGAGCGGCAGTAGGAGGAAATTCACTCCATGTTTGTGTCTTGCCCTAGTTTTTGGCTCATTCCCTCCTCTGCTGCAGGACTTTGATGGGCTTGCCCCAGGGTTTTGCTGTTTTTCTCTCTCAGCTGAGCACAAAAAATAGGCATGTGACTGTGCTTAACAGCTGAATACTTCTTTGCCTCATTACAGCAATATTATTTAATTGACAAAATACAAAACAGAAATAGTGTTTAGCAGAAGTTTTTTGTTAGAGTGGACAAGAAGATTGCCAAAGAGAAAAGTTATTTGTTCTTTCTACCTCTAAGCAAAGTCGTCCTCTGAGAAAATGTACATCCCTTTACCCTGATTCTCTCTGCTCCTTCAAGAATCCATACATAGCTAAAGTTTGCCCTCTCTTGGGACTTTGTTTTACTAAAAACTTTCAGGTCCATACTCTCATACACTTTCTTCTAGTTTGGCTTTCTCAGGCTTTACACATAGCAGGAACACCACTTAGACAAGAATTACAATATATCTGTCAAATGACTTTGTGATGGCTGCCTTTTTTTCTCTGCAGAGAGCAAACAATTTCTATCCATGGCTATTGGAAATGTTTTACAAACCAAGCCAGGAGCCAGATCCCTAGAATAGTATACCCTTTTTTTTCTCTCTTGCAGAATTGAAAATTTGCAGCAAGGGGCTGGAGACTCATCTGAATTCTTGGAATGGCAGAAACAGATGCGTGGAAAAGATTTGGAAGAACAGCTGGCTGAAATAGAGTGTAGGAGGCTTCAAGGAAAACTGAGTTATGAAGAGGCAGTTCTAGCCCATCAGAATGTAATCCAAGAAAATAAGAAGAAAGCTGATCTATTGAGAGAAGAGGTAATACATACAGGGATGCTCAAATTTTGCTGACTTCCAATCTTCCAAATGATACCTACCATTAGAGGTGTAAAATTCCATGCAGTGTCTTTACTCACTGGAGTCTGCAAACAAAAGAAAAGGAGGGCTATAACTTCTAGATACAGCAACGCTTTTTTTAAAATTTGATTAGCACTTACAAAATAAATTGAATAAAAGCAGGTCAAAACATGCTCCCTATATTCTGTTATTATATAAATCCTTTTTTAACAGATAGTGAGATATTAAGCACCATTAGCATTGAAATCAACAATATGTAACTGATTTCTTTATCATGCTAAAATGAGAGCTACAAATATGAAAGTATTTGTTTTCTTAAACTGATATAATTCAATTCATATTATCTGACACACCTAGATCTCTCTTAGGTGAAAATTCAGACAGACAACCCTCTTTGGATCCATCTATATGGAAAACTGAATATGCCAAGAAATATTTTCACACTGTTTTCAATCAGGCAAATCACAGTTTCTCAAAATCATTGCTTTTGGTAATTTTCACAACTCACATTATGTTTTCCCAGTGCTTGATTTTCTTATAAACTAAACAGGTGATCAAGAATCACCAAAAACTATAGATTTTAAACGTTTCACAGCCACCATCACATCCTTCTTTATTTGTTAGTTTGTTGCTACACCCTGTAGGCCAGTACCTGTCCCTTGACCATCTCACAAATGTCAGTGCAGTCTCTCAGCAACATAAAATGGGACCGCAAATGTACAAAATTTTCGTAAAGACCATGCTACAAAAAGAAAATTTGCCTAATGAGTTCCTTTTCTGTCTTATAATACCTTTCAATCTCTTTTGGCGTTGAGTCTTCGTGTCTGTTTGGAACAACTATAGCAAGAACTTAAAATGAACCGTATTGTGTGAGCATAATGTGATTGCTCATTCCAAAATTACTTCAATTGTTACATTCACTTCCACTTCAGAGCATATGTGTTTTATTTGTTAGCAGAAATGTCCCACAATGAATAGATTTGGGGATATGCAAATAAGACTTGCTCTAACCCAGCCAAATCCACATAGGTCCCTTTGCTTGTCAACAAGCAGGGCATGTCATCCACATCAGATCTCCAGATGTACTGGGCACCAACTGCCCATTCACCAATGTTCAGCTGTCATGCTGACCCACCTTCTTCTTTTAAAACTCTGGTCTTCCATCTAAAACAGGAAGAACAGTCTGGTCTGAGAAAATCAAAATTCCTGCTCCTTGTTCCTTTCCTCTGACAAAGAAAGGAACATGATACCCAAAAGTGGACTTGTCATTACAGAGCTGAGACTTGGGTCCAAGAAGATCCTGCAGGCACACAACTAACAGTTTATTAGATTAGCATACTTCTTGCTATCTCACAACTAGATCCAGAAATTACTCCTTCTGTGTGCTTTTGGAAACATGTAGGAGGGAATAATGGAAAATAGCTGTACAGATGTCATCCAGATCAGCTGCGTGTAAATAATACACAGAGAGGGGAACTTAATCTGGGTCTCTTTCTTGTCCCCAGCCACTGTCCTTTACTACTTTTGTGGATGATGTAATAGTTTGAATCCAATTGTCCTTGCCCTGTTTCAATGATTTGAGGCACTCAGATCACCACTTTGCAGGAGTTATATTCACCTGTTTGTTTGTGATTTAGAAAGCAGAGCTGATGCACCTGTATGCAGAGAAACGTCTACAGGAACAGAAAGAAGTGAAAGAGCTGGTGGAACAGGTTATGGAAGGACACAAGAATGTAAAGCAAGTAAAAGCAAAAATCCAGGAATACAAGCAACAGATAGGTATATATATTGACAAAAAATGAGAGGCGATGCTAAATATCCCCAAATTACTTCATCTTTCTTTTAGTGGGCCAATTACAATTTTTACAGAAAGGAAAGTGTAATTGAGGGAAAGATCCAGGCTATATGTTCCCATGAATGTATGAATATAAATTCAGGAATCAGCTGGTATGTTAATGGGTAGATCAGAAATTCTAAGCTACTAGTCATGGGAATTACTCTTAGTTTAAACAGGAGAAATACACCGCTAATGTTCTGCAACCAGTTTCCCTTCCATCTAAAAGTAGCACATGTAAATGACTCTGCTTTTTGTCAAATGCAGACTTCTCTTAGTTGTGTATCTCCATACTTGTATTCATAAGGATTGAGGCAGGCAAAGAATGTTAGTCACTCCAAAATGGACTAGCAGAGCCTTTGCAATTCAGTCATTTCTAGGATATACATAGCTTGGAAGGCTATGAATATTTTCTATTTTATAATATCCTTTTATTAAGTAATGAAACAGTATGTACAAATGAGAATAGAAATTACAAAGCAGTAATTCAAAGTGTCTGTGTATGTATATAGTACGTTTATGTGCTGAATAGGAGGATAGATGGTGGAGGTGGGAAGTACTCATTTGTTTCTTTAGTGATTCCTCCCACCAATACCAGACTGTTCCCTCAAGTACCTTTAGATCAGCATTATTATCATTATTCATTAATGCATATGAATTTTCCTCCAGATGGACTACTTGTTAAAATAGGCAAACAGCTAACTGAGATTAATTCTTATCTTTCAGTTCAGCAGGTTTGTGAAGAAAGTGGAGAACTTCGCCGGCAAGCTTTAGAAGAAAAGGAGGACCAGAATAGGAAAAGATATGAACTAATTCAACAAATACGAGCTATTGAGTCTATACCTAGCATCAGACACAAGTTTGTTGATTTAACAGAGGTAAGCTTAAAAGAAAAAACTTCCATTTTTACATGAATGTGTACTGTATATGTTTCACACATTCAGAGGGATTTTGTATTGGAGCTGTATCACAATCTGGATGGATGAAGTACAAAGTGACCACAACACGTATTTTGTCATATTGCATGACAAAAGTTAGATCTGAAATGGAACATTGACAAAGCCTATAAAATGAAAATTTTATCAAGAAGAATATTCTGATGGCAAGTGAAATTTTAGTCCTCTTGAACCTTCCTTGAATTTTGCCAATAGGATCTGGGTTTCCCAATATCTTCCAAAAGGAGACTGGACAGTGATTACAAGATGTTCTATGCATCTTCACAAATTCAAAGATTTGTCAGTCAGGGTAAGAACTGAATCAACATAAAGTTTGGACTGATGTATACTTAGTCATATTGCAGTGGTGATGGCCATGGTAATTAGCAAGATTAATTTCATTTGCTTTCAAAACTGTCAACATTCAGGTGTATGAAAGGAAAGAGATTGTCAAGAAAGAGAACCCAAAACCTTCTGAGCTGTTACAATTCTGTGTAAATGACTTGTGTGCATAAGTCTATAGTTTATAGTGACTGAATTAACTGTATCTCTAATGTTTTGGACTTGCTGTTGATGCACAACTACTCATATGCCTGAGATTGGGCTCTGCAATGCCCAGACCTAGGCAGCATCCAGAAATCTGTTATCTTATTTGTTAACTTAATCAGAAGCAGATTAGCAGATTGGACATAAGGAATATGTTTTTTACAATGAGTGTGATGAACCACTGGCACAGGTTGCCCAGAGAAGTTGTGGATGCCACATCCCTGGAATGTTCAAGGCTGGGCTGGATGGGGCTTGAAGCAACCTGGTCAGGAGGATGTTCTTGGCCATGGCAGAGTATTTGGACCAGCTGGTCTTTAAGGTCCCTTCCAAATCAAATTGGTCTGTGATTCTGTATCACAATTTCACTCTTCCATTATACTGACTATTACAGTAGCACTCTAGTGAATTGGCACACCTTTGGTGATAGCTTGCCCTGTTTTTCTTTCTACAAAAGGCTTTTTCAGGCTTAGTGCAATTAAGTATTTGTCCATAAAATTCCCATTCATTCTCCTAATTTTTAAAGTATCAGTTCTTTCCTTCATGTTACTTTAGTTGCTTGAACACCAGCAGAATCTACTGCATGAATATAGAACTTTTCTTATTTTAGGAACTACTTTGCTGGCTTCACTGAGCATTTTTGAAATGCAGATACTCAAATCATTCAGCTTTTACCACTCTATGCCTTAAGCAAATTCTCTTTCCTAGATGTGTTTGATATCTGCTTGTTATGCTCAAACACTACCACTGATATATATATATAGATAGATATAGATATAGATATATAGATAGATCTAGATCTAGATACCCTGTTGCAAAACATTTCCCTTTCACTTCCTGTGAATACAACTCTATGGTCATTGACTAGCTTAAACTAGAAGCAAAGTATTATGGCACTTGCTATTTGCGAAATCACACTAAAGTGAAAGCTGAGAAGGGGATCACAGAATCAGCAAGGCTGGAAGAGTCCTTCAAGATCATCCAGTCCAACTGTCAACACAGAACAGCCATAATACCATTTCATTAACCTATGGTAGTACATCTTTTTCAAAAGTACATATTTTTATGTAAAATTGAAGACTGAATAACACTGAACTCTTTTACCAATTGTCTACTGATGCTACTGGTTTAGGTGACTGGCAGACATGTGGAACACGGAAGCAGAAATCATTGAGACAATATTGCACAGCCAGCCTTTAAATGACAAACCAGTGATAATCTCTTTTTACTAACTCAACTTTTAGAGCTTTAGGAAAAGCAGCTATAATGACCAAAACTGCTGGAAATCTTATAGCAGTAGAAAGCTAAGCCTGGTTGTTTTCCATATTCTAATTTTTAGAATTTAATGCCCCCTGGCCATTTATCCCCCACTCCCCTTACTGTCTCCTTCATCACTCTTGGATTTCCATCTGTTTCATGGACCAGTGCTTGGAAGAGCCAGAGAATAATCACTGGAGGATGAGCACCTGAACTAGAACTACTTAGATGGCATCCCAGAGCAGGGAAGAGGGACTGAATTGAAGTCAATTCTTGAAGTCAAACTGAATGTCTGAGCATGTATCTACGATGGAGCCTCCCTCTCTTTTCCAGTTTCTTTCCCCTCTCACATTCAGTTTTGAGAAAAGCTCACAAGCAGAAAGGTCACTACGATTCTGTCAACAGCTCACTCAGTATTCAATAAAAGGGGGATTTTTTTTAACATGCTCTAGTACAAGATATGCACAAAGCTGTGTACCAAAACTATGTTAAGATAGACCAAAGATTATTAGTTGGGGTGAAATGGATTAAATTTTGCAAAGGAATCTACACAGGATCTCACTATTTGTGTGGGTTTATGCAAGTTTTCCATACATGCAGGTGAACTGAAATTGTAATAAGGTGAGCATTGTTCATGTAACAAGTGATGGGACAAGATGAAATGGCCTCAGATTGCACCAGGGGAGGTTTATATTGGGTACTGGGAAACATTTTTTCCCAGAAAAGGTTGTCATGCATTGGAATAGACTGTCCAGGCCAGTGGTTGAGTTGCAATCCCTAGAGATGAGAAGTGGCACCTAAGGATGTGGTTTAATGGTGGACTTGGAAGAAAGGAAGAGTATATATAAGAGCAAGAGCCTAAAACTCAAAGTCTTTGCAAAGCTGTTTGGAAATGATCCATCTTTGTTTTCAAGCTAAAGTGCAGAAGTCTCTCTTTAGATCTCAGAATCTCATTATCATTCACATTGCAAAGTGGATATTAAAAAGCCTTCATTAAACATTCAGGTTTGAATATTTTAAATTTTGGCATTATGATCTGAATTTCCTGGGTACAAAGCATTGTTTAATCTTAGCCATTTCAGATAAGAATAGTAGATACCATTATAGGTCAAATGCACACTTTGGAAATAGATAAATACAAAAAATGTGTACTTTTAGTGTAAAGTCTGTTCTGGTTTCACACATTAGAAAAAAAAAGTAGTTTTACACATCTTAAAAATTCAAGAGTCTGATTAAAACTAAAAGTCAAGTAGAATTTCTGAAGAGCAAATTTATTGTACTTATGATTAATCTTCTATACATTTTTCAATGCTTTTCCTTTACATGTTTTATGAAAGAGATGCTCTAGATTTTTAAAACAGTTTTTAAATGCCAGTTAGTTTAGGACTGTCCCTATATTTCTGGAAATCAGAATATATTCAGTGTGAATTGGAACACAATCAAAATATTCTGGTTTTACTCATTTTACTCCCCTTGGTATTTACAGTGTTATTTAAACATATATTTCGTGTTCTCTAGACTGGTGGCCATGGTTTATTTGGTGAAATGTCAATAGTGGAGCTGCGTGAACGCCTCGCCCTACTCAAGGAAGCACAGAAGGCAGCAGAGGAAGAGAAGAGAGACCAGATAATTCATGAAAAACAAGCTAAGGAACAACTTATTCTAGACAAACTGGACCAGATTTCCCAATTCAGAGCAGAACTTGGACGAGCAGCTGCTTTAAAGTCAGTATAAAACAGCATGTGACATTTAAGACATTGCAACTTTGTTAATATTTTGCCAGCCCTTGAGGAGTAAAATACAGCCCTTTTATAAATGAGTATGACTTTTGTCAAGGATTACACTGGAGCCAGGATTTCCTTTTCATTCCTGAAAATAATTTTCATCAGATTTAACAAATCATTTTCATCATTTATGGTTGAAGACACTCCATAGGCTAGTGTTGACAGTATTGCCCCAGGATTCAGAGCCAATAATATATATTTAGAAAGAAGTTTTGCCTTTCTTCTGTTCCTTTTCAGCTAATCAGAACTAATTTGATGTTATTAGAATCATTCTAGCTAGCCACTTAAAGTTGTTTCTCATTCTTATCTAAAGCAATATTAGGGCTGTAGTTTTCTTCCTTGAATTTCATCTGTAATATGAAAAGGAAGTTTAAAATTAAAAGGACGAAGATTTTGTGATAGCAATAATAAGTTATAAATTAAATACATTACAGCATTAGATCAAAAAAGAAATTCTTTGCTTACAGACTCTCTGATCAAATTCTGATCTGCACTCATTATTAATATTTATTGTTAATTATAATATGTATTAATTATTGTCATAATGGGTCCATAACCATCATTGATCCTTCAGATGTGCAGAAGACAGGTCTCTTCCACCACAGGTTTTAAAATCTAAGTTAAAGCTATTTACAAATAAAGCTGAGAAGGAGAAAGCCTGTGTAAAAGTATACAGCATGGCACACCTCTTGATCTTGTACCATTTTTACTTCATTGTATGTATTTGCTGCTGTTTTTTTTCAAATTGTCTTCCATCTTTTCCCTTTTGTGGCTTTGAGAGGTAAGTCCTTGTCTTGCCATCTCTATTTAGCAAACTGATGTTCAGGCTGACATTCAGAAGACATAGTCTATCAGGCTACAAACACATGTTTTTTAGACATGTCTAAGATTCACATTTATTGCCAAAAGTGGCTTCTCAGAGTTCAATTCATGTCATTCATTTATCATCCAGTTCTACATCTCAGTTACAGAAGTTTTCACTCGTCTCAGCTCTGATTTGGTTTGTTGCTGATAGTTAATCTCCAAAGACTGGGGTTTTACTATGTTAGTACTTGAGAAGACAGTTTAATGTATTTAATGAATCGATAACTGCAGCTGCAGTGGATGGACTACACAGATCAGTGACCTTCTTTTCTATGGCATGTATTAAGAAAAGATTTTAAGACTTAAGAACCTGAAATGGAGTTGGAGCTGGAAATGTACTCTTGTTGCTAAACACTCAGTATGGTGAAAGCCTGTGGGAACAACTCAAGCCACTGCTTTCCACTAGAGATGCAAACTAAGCGTTAGGAGTTGTGTACTACATCAAACCTGTTTCACTAGCACCTGCTTAAAGAATCATCTGTTCTGCTAGATGTGCAGTCTGTGAATTTTGTGCAGGGCTGGGTTCCTTTAAACTAGACTCTTTGGCTTAATTCAGAACTAAAATTGTTCTGATCCCAAAATAAGCTGTGCTTGAATGAGAAGCTTTGGTTCACTTGTTGTTCTGTCATTTGAAATGTTTTTTAGAACAGACCAGCATGCCAAAGATAGTAGAATCCAAATTAAATTATACACTAAATTTCAAGTCTCTGAATCAATCAGTCAATCTGGTCAGATTCTTGATAAGTTATACAGTAATTTTAATGGAGCCCTGTTTGCTTTCTAAATAAAGAAATAAAAATTTTCATTCTAGATGTTGGAAGATATTTTCCTGTCATGGTTCCTAGGCAATTTATGTATGTAACTTGGAAGTAACTCCTATAAAAAAGGCATCATTATAGTATAGCAAAAATGTTGTTCTTTGGGAGTGTATTTCATGCATTTTCATACAGAATCCAAATCTCTGGTGCTATTTCTGTTAATACAGAAATATGGCATGCTGGCCATGGCATTTACAAATGCTAGACACTTTCATGCAGTTTTTATTTCTCTCTATAGAAACTATGGGGTTTGTGTATTAAACCTTATTTGCAGATTTTGCATCCTGAAATAGCTCTCAAATCAATGTGAATGATTAATTGTTTGGGTTCTATTCTTGATATGTTGCACAGGAGATGTAAAAAGCTAATTTTTATGTTTATAGAATTGATTCATCATTATAAGGATACAATAGCAAATCTTGCCAATGGTCCTCATAAGTTAGCCTTATGCATCAATATAAAATTATGTGGTGTATCCTAAATTGCATTATGTTGAAGGCTACTGCTAATCAGCTAAAGTATGGCAGCTAAACTCTGCTAAACAAACCTGCTTTAGTGACAGCTGGAGTTTAATCAGCTCCCTACCAAGCAGGTTCCTTTCAATATCATTCACAAACATACATCAACACGAAGGAAACACATTGTGCAAGCATATAGTGAGCTATATTAAACAAAATAAGAGTTGGAACATGAAAAATTACAGAGACATTGGCCTATAATAGACTGTAAGCCATGACATCTATCACAGCAGTGGCTTTGTGAGTGCTTGCAGGATGGTGCATACACAGGACATCCCTTTAATTGCTAGAATTTCACACAGTTTGAAAATCAGCACTGTCATTTGAAGTGGACAAGCAATTCTGTTCTCAACTTTCAAACTTGAGCACCAGCAGATTTGTGTGTGTTTGAATACATGCTAATGTACTCAAGTTCCATGCCTGTGTACTTGAGATACAGCTCCTTTTCATTCCAGTCAGGGACATCTATTACTGCAATTGATCTAATGCCCTAAGAATCACACCACAGTTCAAACCAGTTGGTTTGAGGCCCCCTCCATCCACATTATTTGTGGTTTGGGGGGAGAGTTACTTTGTGCTGGACTCAAAGTCTGGGATTGCAAGCTCTCACCATTCATGTGGTTTAAAGCTGTCAGAGGAAGGCAGAACTAATCCTCCTTGACTTCCTTGTATGTGAGGAAAATGTACAGACTCCCACCAGCTCAAAAGTTCCCTACATCCCCACCTCACACTGTAGTACTGGTGTAGCACACTGGGCTCCCAGCACTGGATTACAAATGATGGTGTGTTTGCCAAGGTGGCAGAGCATTCCTTTCTCTCCCTGCCACTCACTGCCAGTGCTCAAATCCCTCCCTGACAAGGGGCACTGACCACACACACTGAGAGAAGGGAAACCTCTCTTGGCCTGAGGTGGGGATGGGTGAGCATAGTGTGAATGCAGGAAATGCATAGTGTGGGCAGCCAGAGCAGGAAAAGGAGGAGGAGGAGAAGAAGGAGGAGGAGGTAATGAGTTCTTCACTGTCATTAAAACAGAAAGGGGGAATTTATCAGTAATGATGGATCAGAAATATGAAGATGTGAAGAGAAGCTGTAAAAAAAAAACAAAGCCAGGCTTTTCTCAATGGTGGCCACTGAGAAGACAAGAGGAGTATCAGGAAACACGTTTTACTGTGAAGATGACCAAGCATTGCACAGGTCATCCAGAGAGGTTGTGGAGTCTCCATCCTTGGAGGTGCTCAAAAGCCATCTGGACACAGACCTGGGCTAGCAGCTCCAGGTGGGTCTGCTTAAGCAGATGGGGTGGCCAACATGACCCCCAGAGGTCCCTTCCAGACTCAACCATTTTGTGATTCAGTGACTGAACTTTGATTATGCAGCTACAAAAATTTTACTTCGAATGAGGAAAACTGTTATGAATAATAATCATTTCCTCACCTAAAATTAGGTTCTTTAAAATTAAGTTCTTAATTGTTTTGGAAGGGAGTCAGATTTTGAGTGCTTAAAACAGTCACATTAGTACAACACAGTAATCAGTCTAATACTGTAGTGTTCTCAAATGTCAAAATAGCAACTGCCTTAATAGTGAACTGTTAACAAACACATTCACTTTGCTAACTGCAAAGTGGTTATTTTTCTCAACTTTCTACAAGTATTGAGTCAGTTAAGAGCTGTCATACATCTATGTCTTTATACTTTTGATGCAAAACTGGAGCTTGAAAATGTAAACTAAGAGCCAAATGTAGATTATAGGAGGAAACCTCTGTGCAAATCTTCAAACTCTCCATTTTTAAAATACAGCTGAGAAGAATTTTCATAAGTTATCACATAATTTTCTATTGATCAGGAGAGGATTTTTCTGTGTACTAGACCATCCTGATTGGCTGTTACCTTACTTCCTTAGGAAGTACTTGATATGAGGTGACAGACATCATAAGACATTTTCTATCCTGAGCCCTCAAAGTTCTCAACTGACAACAGAAAACCAGAATTTTAAAATTTCTTTTTTCATTCCTTTCTCTCTTTTAGTTTCTGTGATATGGTGGGGTATCTGAAAATCTATGGGATTGGCATTTTTTTGGAATAGTGTAGATGACTGGCACAAGACTACATGTAGAAGAGAAATGAATATGACTCTGGAAATAAGCAACTATTTACAAGGTTAATATAGAAGCAACTGCTGCTTCCTGATGTTGAACCTGTTGCTATATTTCCTTTAATTGTATTTACGAGAATCTGGATTTGCATGTAAGGAAACGTTTTGTTGTTTATTCTCACTGGCAAGATTTACTTAAGTTAATTTACTCAAGTATTCACTTAAAACCTTAGTGTTATATCCTTCTATATCAATGCCTTGATACAGTTCAAATAGAGATAAACCATGTCCTCTATTAGATTAAGTGATAATACTCAATTTTTTGATTTACAATACAGTTAAAAATTAATCTCAGTGTAGCAGAGTATATCACAGTCTTAAAGAGGATAGGGAGATGTTATCCTAACCAGACAGGAGCAGAGGGGTTCAGGGAGTGTCTCAGGAAAGCAGCTGGAAATGGGAAGCCAAGCTTAACTGTGTCCCTTACCTAGAGCTCACAGTCCCATTTCATAATGGAACACAGGTCTTATTTCCCATTCATCCAGTTCCTAAGGATTTGGGGACCTCTAGTCTGGAATGGCTGCACTGAAGAAAACTTGCTGTCACACAGGGTTTTCTACAGGCAGAGATAAAGCTAACAAGACAGGCAAAAGCCATCTCTCCCAAGATGAAAGAAGTGTTTGGATCCTTGAATTCTTGATACAGACACTTTTTAAAGGCATATCAGTGGGTTTAGCATCAGAAGGAACTTCTTCCTCCTTACCCTCCTGCCAGCTTCATGAGAAGTGCATCTTATACTGAAAACACCCAAGATGTAAGGAAAGAGTTCAGTTGTAAAACATTTATTTTCAAAAGGCAACTTGTGAAACTAGTCCTGCCCCTGACAGAATGACAGCTACAGATTCAGCTGGATAGTGGCCCTGTGCACTTTGCTCTGGGTCATTTGGAGTCTTTATTTGGTTTCCAATAAAAGCAGTTGTAACATTGCACAACTGCAACATAAAAAGACATTTTATAAAACTATCCTTTCCCAGCTGCACCTGGCAGATCTAACGTGGCTATACAATTGTGTACATTCCTTGGAAGATCTGACATTTCCTTTAGCTCTGAATTTACACAGAGAATCATAGCTGCTCGTGACATAATATTAACTCTACAGTTTGATCTTGCTAAGCTAAATTAGAGGGCAATGTTGAATAGAAGAGAAAATTGGATATTAAGTGAGTCACTTTGTAACATTGTGTAACCTACATGGAGAAGTTGTGAGTAAGTTGGGCCAATTGGGTGAAAGTCTGTAAAACCAGATAGAATGTAAATTCCAGGGGACAGAAACGGGGCTTCAATAGAATGGGGTTAGGAAGGAAGACTATCCAATGACGTCTCTGGTATGCCTTACTTTTATGCTGCACATGCTGCTATTAATTTATGCTCACACAGAGCAACTAACCTTAATTAATACATCACCATCCCACTGATTCTGTATCTGGGCATTGGGATTACACAGAAAAAATTATCTTTTATTTGCCAAAGAATACAGCAATCAAAATGAATACTAATGATTATATAAGGCAAACTCCATAGTTCACACAAGCAAAGAACTGCAGTATTATCCCGGGTTTTGCACATGTTTATTTCCTAAAGAATGTCATGTCAGGCTTGAAATACTTCATATATGATCATCATGGCATCCTGGGGGAAAAAAAATTATTCTATGTGGTTTAGTAATGCTGTTCTGTAAACAACAAGAGGCAAATTGTGAGTATCACATGCAAGTTATATGATTTAAATCTCTTCTAAGTCTAACTGGTTCTCAGAAGCAAGAGCAAATTCATTATTATCAAGGTGATATGTGCTCAGATGGACTTATTCTGTCCATGGACTTATTCTGTCTGATGATATTATTTTACCTTCTCATTGTTTCTTTTTGACTTTTCAGGCAAGAAGAAAAGAAAAAGTCCCAGTCTGGTGAAAGGCCCATGAAAGATGAACGCATTTTAAACCTGCAGAAGAAGATTGAAGAAAAAACAATGGAGCGTAAAAAGCAAGCAGGACTCCTGAAGATTATCCCCCAGAAAACCAGAATCGTGTCAAGCAAGGTCTGGTTATTACATAAGGAGAAAAGCAATAGACCTGCTGCTCACAGACCTTTGCTCAACTGCCAGCACTGGCAAGGGGCAGAGGCAGATGGTGCCATACCTGGCTGGCAATAGCAACACCCTGCCTCCTGCCTAGGCACAATTTCTCCAGCTTTGGCCTTGACCTCACCTTCCTTTCACACGTTGTGCTATGACAGAACACAGCTCTTCCATTCAACACCTGCCTTCCCACTCTTACCAGCACACACTCATCCCATCAAGGCAGCATCTTAGCCTGTCTCCAACTCTTGTCTTTCCCAGCTTCCCATCACACACATTGCATCACACCATACTGGGATGCTCACCCCTCTCCCACAAAAGGCATGTTACAGTTTATCATTCCCATGGTTTTGTGGAGAGCTGCAGCAGTGGTTAAGTCATCTTAAACTGGGCAACCCACTCCACTCACTTTTCTGTTTGTTTAAACATGCCAAGTTTGATGCTAAAAGGTTTCCCAATCATGTCAGCAAACAGACCATGTTGTCAACCAGCAGGATTATCCAATAGAAGTTCAGTGTATTCTCTAAAGAGAACCACTGTATCACCTGCAGTCTGATCATCTCTGTCTTTCCTGCAGGATTCTTTTCAATGGAACTATTGGAAAGAACTGGAAGAGAGTCGGGAAAGGCAGTTCAGGATCCTTCAGCATGGCTTCATGGACAGAGAAGCAGCTCAGAAAAGGGAGCTCATTCTGGCAGCAAGAACTGGAGCCAAAGCCTGTGTACTGCGCTCTGATCTAAAATAAAATACATTTGGAACAAATTCAGGCCTGCTGGAAATATCCAGTGTACCTATTTACTACAAGGTTGAGTTTTATTCTTTATTTCACCTTTATAGTGTGATCAGAAAATGTGGGTCTTATAGGCACAATAGAACACAAATGTGGTGGGGGGTTGTAATATAATTTAATATTTTGTGTTGTTTTATAATGCTATAATGATTATTTAGGAAATTACTTTTTTCTGCTAGAATCAAAAGCTTTAAGAAACTGAAACTTTATCATCAGAGCTCCTACAGCATAATGGCAAATATCTGTGTAAGAATGTCAAGACCTGTGTTTCTGGTTCTGTATACTATGCCATGGTTTGCTACACTCATTTTTCCAAAAGAATAAAAAATGAGGGCAAACCCCAAGGAATATTTTACATTATGCACCTTTTCAGAAGGCATAGTCAGCCCAAGTTTCTAACATGTCTTCTTATATGACAGTAACTATGTAAGAGGATTGCCAGTTTCAACACTGTTTAGAGGATGAGTGAGAAACTGTTTAGAAGGTTTAGACGATGTGAAAACCTCCAGAAGTCAGAGTCTAGATTCAGTTACCCAGGCAGACTGTGCCTCTATTTGCAGACATAAATTTCTTCAGTCTTTAAACAGTAAAAGAAGAATATAACATTGATCTCTTTAGGGAGCTGCTTCCAGAAAAAGTAAAAATTGTTACTCACCTAGAAGATAATTCGCCCTTTGACAATTTCTATACTGTGTAGAACAGACTTTAAATCACAAAACTTACCCAGGCACAAAGCCAAGGGGGATATAAATCAGAATTAAAATCTGCCCAGCAGTAAGACTATGTAATGTATTTCTATTTTAACTCAATGCCAGTTACTAAGTGTTTAATTATGGCTATTGCAAATATTTAAATTGGAGGAGACTCTCACTGACATTAGAGTCAGGCAGCTGCTTCTAATGCTCTCACAACATTGCATTTCTCACTTTTTATTGAAGGAGGTCTAACAGAATTCTTTTATTGCCATCTAGCTGTGAAGATCACTTCCACAACCCACAAGTGGATAAAATGTGCTGTATTTTTCACTCCAAGTAAATGCTCTAGTAGTCCACAAAGGCAATGCAGGTAGAGCTCATGCTCCATAGCGGGAGTTAAGGAACACAGGAGAGTGAAAAGAAAGAATCATAAAAGTAGAACTAGATAGAAGAGGGAACTATGATACCATGTCTATACGGTATTGTATATCTTCATATGATAAACTCTAGGTGGGAGGGAGTTTGTCTTCCTTTGTGGTTGTACAGCATTCTTTTGCACTGTATTCCAGAGCAACAAAGCTAATTGGTGACTCTAACACCTTGATTTTCCAGAAGCCAGCAATTAACAGCTGACACTCATGGTCTAGGATATTGCATGGCTAAACAGCTCTCAAACTTTTTCATAAGAATTTTAAAAAGAGAAAAAAAAGAAAAAAAAAGAAAAAAAAAAAGCATCATTAATCAGTTATTGAGGTCGTGGAAATTTCAAAACCCCATTACACTGCAGGCTTCTTCCCCTGTGATTTTGGACCAAGTTTTCAAAATTCTTATTGAATTGCAATCAAGCTTATTCAGAATTATTTCCATCTCCGTATTTTCTTTGTTCTCAAAAGAAAGGACTAAGGAACAAAGGAATCTCAATAATCCAGCTGTGGAATTTTTGCCTTCAGAGTCACAAGTAGCCCTATTGCCACTTTGGGATCTGATGTATAAAATCATCTTCAGAATCAACATTTTGAGGAATGTAGAAGAATGCATTTTGAAGAAAATACCAACATATTCCTATATTGCTATTCTTGTATCAATATAGCTTATTGATTTTTCAGTGATGGCAGGTCTTGCAACAGAATACACAGAACAATATAAAAAATACCACCTTGCTCCTGACAAATGGGTATAACTTGATGCTGGACACAGCAGATCCTATCCAGAACCACTCTGCCCCTGGCTTCTAGAGCACATTCCCTTGTATTCCTGTGTGGTACATGGAAACCTGAGGTGAGCAATGCAGAATCTTCAAAGGTCTGGTGGGACCTGTTAGCCTTGTTACAAAAGCAGCTGCAATGCCCCTGGAGCCAGGTGAGCTGTGAAGCCACACAGCTCCCTGAGACTTGCTGCCTCAGCTGGTGCCTGTGGCAGGGACCATCCGCCACCTGGTGCAGCCACACACAGATAATTGAGTGAGCAATGCCTCTGCACTTGCTTCACAGAAACACAGGTGGATGAATAATTCATGATTCATTCATTTACACATTTGTTACACCATTTGCAGCCGAGAAGAGGGGCCTGAGTGAACAAGGCTGACTCTGAAATCATCCATCAAAACAGAGTAACAAAATCAGAGGACTGCCTGATCACAGTGACGGACTCATAAGGAAACATTTATAGTGCTGGAAGCTGCACATTCCAGGGATCTCTCATTTCAGCACAAACAGCCAGACCACAGAAGCCTTCTCATGCCACTACAGTGTAAGGAGGAAGAAAAAGGGGTTTTGCCACGTGGCAGGCACTAGACACAGGGTGCTCCCCACTCAGGTAACATGGTCACTGCTGGTGGCATTTGGCTCCCTCTTCCACATCAGCCTCAGGAACGAGGGAAAGCTCATGCTCAGTGACTGCCATGCCAGGTAATCCAAACTGCCCTAAAGAACAGAGGTGTTTTATTATTTAAATGAAATTAAAGACACAGACATGGTTATGTTGGGATGGCAAGGAAAAAAATACCTAGTACAAATCTCCAGCACTCCTCACCCAGAGGAGAAGAAGGGAAGACAAGTCACTAGGGGAAGCTACCAGCTCATCTACAAACAGCCCAATTACCAGGCACACAGCACTAAGAATCCAGAGAAGGACAGCTGCTTATTGGACTAAGGTAAAACTGTTGGGGAAAACCCTTTTTGATAGTGAGGTGAGGGCCTTGAAACACCTCTGCAAGTGTTTATGAGTTAGACATTGGATCTGGAATAATTATTCCATGGGTAAGAGGTAACAATCTCCCACATTGTTAGCTCTGATGAATTTTGCTCAGTCTTTTGGAAACACACAGAGAAAAAGAATTTCTTCACAGAGAGAGTGATTAGATATTGGAATGGACTGCCCAGGGAGGTGGTGGAGTCATACCCCTGGGGATGTTTAAGGAAAGACTGGGCATGGCCATGGTCTTGTCCTTAACACCAATACAATGTTAAGAAGCAGGCATTACTTTATTATGGTGCCAGATGCACAAGGGTAACTTGTGTGTGCATGGCTGGCTAATTAATGTGCATGGCTGGCTGAAGGTGACATATGTATTTATTAGCCAGGGATCACAGAATCACAGAATATGCTGAGTTGGAAGGGATGCACAAGGATCATCGAGTCCACTTCCTAGCCCTGCACAACACCATCCCCAAGAATCACATCATGGGATTGTCCTGAGAGCATTGTCCAAACACTCCTTCAACTCTGTCAGGATTGGGGATGTGACCACTTCCTTGGGAAAACCGTTCCACTGCCCCACCACCCCCTGGGTGAAGAACCTGTTTCTAATATTCAACCTAAACCTCCCTTGACACAGTTTCAGGCCATTCCCTTGGGTCCTGTCACTCACCAAAGAGCAGAGATCAGTGCCTGCCCCTCTTCTTCCCCTCAGGAGGAATTTGTGATTGCAGTGAGGTCTCTGTCTTCTCAGGTTCCTCTTCTAAACAGACCAAGTGCCCTCAGCTGCTCCTCAGACAGCTTCCCCTCAAGACACTTCACCACCTTTGTTGTCTTCCTTTGGGTGCCCTCTATTAGTTTATATCTTTCTTATATTGTGGTGCACATATTAATTAGAGAAGTGTTAGATATGAAGTTTCCTAGGTTTGCCCAGTGAGCCTCAGAGGGGCCTCTTGAGGGTCTTTAGGAACCCCTGGAGGTCTGACACACATGGCGTGGTTTTTGCCCTTGGTATAAAAGCTGCACCATGTTTCTGAAGGAACTGGATTGGGCTGACCTGGCTTGTGACAAGGCGCAGTAACCACCACAAAGGTCCATTAACTTCTCTGCATGAGCAGTTTGTAACAGTCTGGTTGACATGGTGGTGTTCAGTCATCGTTAGACTTGATGACCTCAAAGGACTTTCCTGACCAAACTGATTCTACGATTCTGACATTCTGTGAAACGTTTCGAGAAGATGAGGGGAGGGGGGAAGCGGGGGAAAGGGTGAGGGCCACCCCAAAGCTCACACACACTCCACCCCCAGGTGTAACAGCTCTGGAGAACACAGCAAAAGCACGGTCTGGTTTCGGCCGCTCCTTTCAGAGACTGTCAATGCCGAACTAACACGAGGACCGGGAGACCTTTCCCGAGGGATGGCGAGAAAACTCAGCGAGCCCCGACAGCCCCGCACAGGCCCCACGCCGGCGCGGAACTACAACTCCCAGCATGCCCCGCGGCAGCAGAGGGGGTGGGGCCGCCCCTCTGCCCCCTGTTTGATTGACGTGCACGCCAGCCACTCCGCGAGCGCAGGACCGCGGCTCCGCCAATGACAAATGCGCGGGGGCGGGCGCTGTTGTGCGCCGCTGCCGGCCGGCTCTGAGGTGAGTGCGGCGGGCCGGGGGCTCGGCCGGGGGGGAGCGGCGCTACCGAGTCCGTCCCTGCCGCTTGCCCGAGGGTCCGGGGCCGCAGGTGAGGGAGGGGAACGGGAAGGGAAGGGGAAGCGGAAGGGGAAGCAGCCGTTCCCGGCCGCAGTGGGGGGAGCGGATGAGATGCGGCCGTTCCTGCCGGCTGGGCCGGCGCCGCCCGCGCTCCGGCCTGAGGACGCTGCCCCAGCCCCAGCCCCTTCCCCGGGTGCGGCCCTGTCCGAGGTGCTCCCCCGCAGCCCCGCCGAGAGCCGCGTGACGGGTCCGCCCTCCCGGGCCCGGCCGGCTGCTCCGGGGCCGGCTCCGGCTCCGCCGCCGCCCGGTTCACGGGGCGGCCCCGCCGCTCCTGCCCTGCCCTGCCCTGCCCTGACCGGCGGGCGGCCGCGGCGCCGAGCTGCGGGCACGGCTGGGGCTTCCGCCGCTCCTGCCCCTCTTCCCGGGAAGACGTGTCTGTTCTCCGGAGGAACAGCCGGGGCTCGGTGGATGTAGCTGCGTGAAGTTGTCGCTGTGCCCTCCCATTTTGTATGACAGTAGGAGTGGGGGAGTGTTCCTCGCCTGCCTCAGCCCGAACCTGCACTTCATTACAGGATGTGGAAACACTCGGCTACTTTTGGTTTTTTTTTTTTTCTTTCTTCTGTATTTGGTTCTTGGAACTACTGAAAGTGAGTTGTGGCGTCTCGCAGAGAAACTTGTGCAAGTAAGAGCAATGAGCTTTTCTTCTCGCCAGTATCCATTATTTTTTGTCTGGAATAGGACATAAGGCCGATGAAAAGGTTTAGTGTATTTTGTTCTGTGGATGGGTTTGGGGGATTTCTTGGTTGTTTTTGGAACTGTTTTGGGTTTTTTAGGTTATTCGTGAACCTGTCATATTTGTCTGTAGAGGCAGCTGCCTGCTTAGAGCAGGCAGACTGGTGTATCTCTCTGGTAAGCTGGTTATCTCTCATCTATACTCTTTTTATGCTGCATCTCACCAAGGTATTTTAGTATGAGAACCTTTTACCTAATTTGGGTAACAGAGACTCAGTTTCTTTTTTCACTGAAGTTGGTGTAGTGATTTGAGAAAATGAGAGCATCTTTAAAAATACTGGAAATACTGGGTAGGAAGCTTTTAAAAAGTGAAACATTCTTGTTCTCTGTGGTAAAAAAAAATAAAATTGAGACTAGCACTTTGTGCCTGGTGTGTGCATCTTCTGAGGACAAAAATCTTGTTGTGCAGATGCATCTTCGATTCAGTGTTTCCTGTTGTTAGGGGTACAAAGAGACACCTGGAGTAGAAATGAGAAGCAAAAGCTTGGTGATTGCTTGAACTGGCTACCTAGAACAAAGGCCAGACAGAGTTGGGAATAAAGTGGTCAACAGAAGTTTGATCTGTTTGCATATCAGGGGTTAATTGTCCAATTACAGCTTCAGGTAATGCAGACATATTCCCCAGTTTGCTCCCCCCCAACTTATTTTTGTTTGTACTTTTCAGGCCTGAGGCTGTGATGGTGTGACCTTGGTTTTCAGTCCTGGAAGGATCGTTTTGTCTGACCAAACTATGATGAGAGCTTGCTAACACTATGTGTAGTTCAGAGTTATACACTAACCTGGTATAGGATCTGAAAAATATAGAATTAAAACTTAAGGCATCGTTCAGATATCCCATTTTGACAGGCTCAACATATAATGGTGTTGTCAGTTGTGCCTTCCCAATTTTTGGATTGACATTATTGGTTTCTTCAGGTAGGCACTTCAATGTATTGGTTGTGATGAATATGAGGATTAATATGAGCTTAAGTCTTGTTTGTGTTAGTGAGACAGGGAAAATGTCTGTGTCTTGCTTCAGACCAGGACTTCATTTTGAGAGTGATGCAGGAAAAGTTTTCAGTATTCTAGAGAATCAATTGTTTTTGAGTGGTAATTCAAACATGTTTAATTAGCTGAACTTGAACTCGGTGGAAATGTTGATTTTTTTTTTTTTTTGTAGAGGAAAAAGCAAGAGACTTTAAATGATGAATAGCAGTAGTTACTCTTCCTAAAGTGTAAACATTCTTAATTTAAATAGCTTGACCTTCTTTTTTCTCAAGTACAGAGAAAAGTTGGTACTTGTAGTCTTTGAAATACAAGTAGTATTTGTTCTGAGATCAACACTGCTTAGGAACTGCATGTGCAGAACTCTGCATATGACAGGAAGGGGAGTGGCCTTTTCTGGTACTGTACCATCCTGCAGTGAAGCAATAGAAAGTCTGTAAAAGTTAGAAGTATTGGCTTGCTAAGTTGATCTGCTAACTTTTACACACACAAAAAAGTATTTTTAAAAAGGCATAATTTTAGAATTTCGAATTGATGTCTGCATGCATCTTGCTATAAGTCTCACAGATAACTGCAGCTACAGCTGTAGTGAGCTCACTGGGTGTCTATGGGTTGTGAGGGGGAGGTTGCTGCATTCCTTGTTTTATCAACTCCTGGGAGACTTGGTGGTGGGTGGTTTCATATTGACTGCTGGAAGAAGAGTGTTATAGGCCTTATCATAAACTTGGGCTGTCCAGTCCTGTGTAACAAACTTTGTCATTAAATTAAGTGGTCCTATAATTTTGAAGATATTTAAGGAATTCTTCTAGGTGAGTTTATCTCTTAATGTGCAAGGTACATACCCTGTTCCTAAACTTGATCTGTAGTGTATTTAAGAAAGTAAAATCTGCTTTGTTTTCAGAATGTTTGGGCAGTTAATATTCAGTGAGGTTTCCCAGATAAGCCAATAATGTGGAAATCTATAGCCCCACAGAAAAGGTTTGTTCTGGATCATAAGGCTCCTTCCATAGTCTTAATAAATTCCAGCAGTCAGATTTTCTTAGTAAACAGACTCTCCTGAGATGAGCCATGCTGATATTGATGAACCTACCTGTGATGATTTGAGGTAGTTTTACAGTGATGGCTTCCCTGTGGGTATCTGTGCTCAGTTCTTCAGAAGCAGCTTCTGAAGAGGTTTGGAGCTGGAACATTTGTGCCTTATATGTACTCTCTGCATTAATTATAAAGGAACCCAATTGTCAGTGTTCTAAGATTCTGAAAATTAAACCGTCTAAATAGCAGCAGTGTGCTCTATCACTTAGGTCAAAAGGTGGTTCTGTCCTCCACTGCACTTGAGCGCTGACACAAGATCCTCTGAGACATTTCACAGTAATCCTATGTTCACAGACATTACAGTAATCCTCTAAATAATCTGTTTTTTCATATATGGATAAAGAAGCATGTGAGTATTTAAAGTGGATAGGATGGTCTTAACATGTCTTCAATTATGTGTTACTTCAATTTTCAGCATAACTTTAAAATTCGAGTTTATTGTTTGGTTGGGTTCATTTTTTCTTCTATTAAAGCTCTCCTTTGGCCTTTAAGTTGCTCATAGCCCAAGAGAATATGTACAAGTTTTTGTTTGGAGTCATCACAGGTGTTCCATACAATGTTCTTAACCCTTTCTAAAGATACTTAGTTAATAAACCATTGCACTGGGTTGTATTCAGTGTTAAGTCTGAAAAGCACCAAGTCTTGTGAAACCACCTGGGTATTTTACATTTAAACCTGTGCTGCCTGATAAATACAATAGGCTTATTTTTTGCTGTCTTTCAGCAGTGCAGACAGGTCAGTGTTGTTGTTCTGAAAGATTCTATTTAAAAACAGTTCTAACAATTTGTAATTTAAAATAAGCTTATATAAAGTTCATTTTTATTTCTCAGGTGTGTGCACCAATTAACATTCCCCAACTTTTTCATGTCCAGTTTTTTTTTTTTCCAATTTGATATCTGAGGAGAATGGAGGAAAATGTCTTTTGGCTTTCTTGATGAAATAAAACTTACAAATAGTCTAGCAGCCTAACTTCTTAATATACCTCATGTGTTGCTCACTCTTGTTCACCCTCTTGCTGTGTGCAGAAAATTGGTTTGCCTAAGTAATTTTTCATTTAATTTCTTGCTGGTCAGTGAAGATAGAAACTTGTCTTGAAGCAATTATTTTGAAAGAGCAGGTATGTAAGGCTTAGGGATGATTCTATCCCTTGCCTCCCTTGTGCTGTGTCTCCTCCTTCCCCTCCCTCTTCTGTTGCTGGTGGTGTGACTTGAACCAGACCAGCTGGGATGGCAAATGAAGCTCACTTCATGGTTGGCCAAGGCCAACTCACTGTCAGTCCCCTCCTGTCCAACTCCCACACTCTTCCCCCTGTCTCCTAAAATCTCCAAACATGTGAATAATAGTCATATGGAACTAGGAGCTTGTATAGCACCTAGAAAATGTGCTCACAGAACAATCTCTCTGTTCTTCTGGTTTTTGTTTGGTTGGGTTTGTGGAGGATTGGAGCATTAGGCATGGTCTGGTTTTAAAAGTTCTTGTCTCCTATTCCAGCAACTCAGTAAAGTGACTAAAATAGGACCTTCCCAAGAATGTTGATAAGGCTCACTGAGAAGCTTTCTTTCCAAACAAGTGAAATGAAATCTAGACCTTAAGTGGGATGAAATGTTGAAAGAGAGTTCTTTTTACCTGGATGCAAAGTGTTGTGGAAATGATTGCATAGGTGAGTCCTGCATTGAGGAAGCAAGAGACTGACGTCAGTGTACCTTCTCTGGTAGTCTGAGTCTTCAACATCCCAGGTGACAGCATGAGACTATTTCTTATCTACCAGAAAAACTGAACATGTCAGTTTAGATTTCTAAAAAAAAGTGGGAGAGGGTGTTACACACAATAGTTCTGAAAACGAGGTCTGTTGGGCCCATGGACTCGCTAAGCCTTAAGTCTGGTTTATGTGGTTCAGCTGGGGGGGGGAAGGCATATTGGCTTCCATTTTGGCTTTTGTGCCAGTTTTAAAATGAAAAAAAGTGAGAAAATTGATGAGTGGTGTATTGTGTGCCTTAAAACTATACATAAATACATCTTTGGGCTTCATAATAAGTACCAAATTGAGTGTAAGCATTTTTCTCAAGCATGTTTTGTTTTAATAATGTCACAGGTCAGTGTTAGTGGGTCTCTTAAAGTGATTTAAGAAATGGTGGATGTAAGTTGAAGCAAAAAAAGATCCATCAGGTTTCCTTTAACTGAAGGCTAGGATTGGCTGGCAGTGCTGTTCTACCCCACTGTGTGTTCACATGTTTCCCCATCTGGGGGTAGACTGCAGTGTGTGCTGGTCTTGGTGGCAAAATCAGTCAGCTCTGGAAACAGTTCAGCAATTCTTGTTTAACATAGTGTCCCAGTTTTGGACAAATTGAGGAGGAAACGTGTCTCCTCTAATAGAAGGCTGGTTTTAGCAACCCCTCCCCCGTGGGTTCCCACAGATTCAAAAGGAATTCCCTTGGAGAAAGTGAAAAAACCCTGTCAATTCAACAATCAGATTGCTTATGGGCATGTAAAAAAAAAAAAAGAATAATGTTAAATAATGAAACCTCTCACTGCTCTGAAGAGATGGTAGATTCAGGGTCCTTTGTGGAGGTGTGGCTTGGTTCTCCCCAGAGCTGGGGTGCGGCGTGTGGGGGCCCCTGGGCAATGTTCTGGTGTTCTGGACCGGAGAAGAGCTGAACAGTTCCAGAAGAAGCCATGTCCCAGGAAAAAAACTTATTGCCTCAGCTAATGAGCAAGAAGTTAGCTAAAAACAAGGAAAAACTGTCTTTCTCTGGAGAAAGAAAGCTGAGAGCTGGGAGTAACTGAGAGGCTTATCTCTGCTTTTGAATGCAGGCGCCAAAATAATTCCACTACTTCCCCCACCCACTTGAAGCTACAGGACTCGTATCTGAGCACAGAACAGACAGTAGGAGATCCCAGACCATACAGTCACCCCAAGACACATAGTTATTATTTTCCTGGTCCCTCCACCGTGTCCAGTCGTGCCAGCCCCAGTTTTCCACTGGATGTTGGACAGGGGGTGACTGTACTGCAGTCAGGCTCCAAGATGAACCTTCAGTACCCTGCCAGTTACTCAGAACTGCCTTTATGCTTTTCACCTCTCCTCTTTGACAGGTAGGGCGTGCACACGTGCAGGTAAGAGAGCAGCTACAGTGAACTCATATTCTCCTGCACACCAGCAAGTACTTTGAAACTGAACTTTGTCTGCTTCTCCTTCTTTAAATTCCTCTCAAGCTGTTTGGCTCCCACCTGTTGGAGATGGGTTATAGAATAAAGCTGCTTAGCTGGAGTTTAGGTTCTCTGAAGATGGCTGTTCATGACAACATTCCCTCTGATTCCTGCCCACAGACATTGCCTAAAGTATCATTCAGTTGCTTTTCAGTTCAATGTCATTGGCATTTCATAATATTCTCCTAGAGCTGTCAAACTCACTTTTTCAGGTGTTTAGTTCACAGGTGAGAATGACCGAGGCTTCAGGCCCAGCTGCAGGTGTCTGAGGCTCACATACTGAACTTGGGGACTTCCTTCCCCTCTGGCTTTGGGCAGAAACTGGTGGCTCAGGAGTGGAAATCTTGGAGCAGGGGATATTGGAGAGTACAAGCATTGCAGACAGGTAACCTTCTCTCTTCTCGTTGATAGGTTTGGAAGAACATTGTCCTCTGACCTTCAGAAACCTGGAGTTTTTATCAGTGAGCTACCTAAAGGAATCTAAGGAAATTATAGCTGTAGCTTCCTTGCCGTTACTTATTTGGTGTTTGTACCTCTTTTTCAGTGGTTATAGATCAAGAAACACTATGAGCACAGTAAGTATTTTGCTAATCAATGCAAACTTGACTCTTGAAACGTGTTTTCCATTGTATTTCTGTGAACTATTTTAAGAGTTTGTAGCTAATACACAGGAACATAACTATATTGAATCTTCTTGTAAGTCCAGTAAAGATTTTTAATCACTCTGGGTGCTAGCACTAGTACAGAAATGCTCACAATATCTACAAAAACCTGATAAATTGTGAACTAGTTTCTCATTTGCAAACCATCATGATAGGCGTTTTCTTGGCAGCTGGTAAGAGATCTGGATCTGGGGTGATGTTTTTTCCTTGCTGGAATCTATTCAGGTAAGAATAACCCATATCACCTTTTGATGACTATTTCAGCCATTCCAGGAGTGGTTTCTGTACCTTTGTGTGCTTTCACTGGTGTTGTGAAATTGAGGGCAATGTTAATATTGCTTGCACAGAAAATGCTAAGTCTTTGTTCTCTCTTAGACTCAACGGAAGCGCCGTGGAGGAACAGTTAATTCTAGGCAAGCTCGAAAAAGAAGCAGGCTCATAGCTTCTACTGCTGAAATGGCTTCAGAAGCAGAGCCAATAGAACTTGAAGAAAGTGGTAAGCTTTCTTTTGAAGTGATAAGAACATAAAATGCTTCTGGAGGGTTTGGGTCCAACTGAACATGTGTTTTTGCCAGTTTCTAGGCCTTTTACTGGAGAAGAAGGGGAACATGATTTTAGGAAGTGCCTAGTATGGCATCGTTAACCTACTAAAAACTAGTTTGGTTTGTTACTGAGCTACGATGTATTTGCCACTAGTGATAGATGAGTTGCACAGCAAAGGTCCTCAAGAGCTGGTCAAACATCTGCATGTCTATTCAGGTTAACTGGGAGTTAGAGCAGCTGCCACACTATGCAGAGTGGCAAACTAAATTTGGGAACTCCCAAGTTTGAAGAAGATAAGGAAATCCCAATACCTCAAGGGAACATGCACAGCACAATACTGTTATATCCTACATGATTCATGTTATATTTCTGTGTGATAAACATTCTCCTGTCAGATGGATTGAGTGTTGCTGTGTTGTCATCCAGCAGAACTGTGTGAGAAGCTTAGCTGCTCTTTTGCATTTCGGCTTGCTGAAAGCAGGGCTGGCAAAGCTCTCTGTGGATTGCTGAGGGCAAAGCTTGAGTGAAACATTGGATTCATTCCTGAAGAGAAGGTAGACAGGAGATGGTTGAATCTCAGGCTGTTACACAGTGCTAGGCAATTTTCCTCCTTTGTAATCTCTGACCTTGATTCTAATTTTGTTTTTCAGCTGGTGAAGAAGTAGTAGATCTCACATGTGAATCTTCTGATCCTGTAGTTGTTGATCTAACTCACAACGATTCCGTTGTGGTAAGTAGTGAATAGCACACTTGCCTAAATATTGTAGTCAAATTAGTTTTCGCATGTATTGCCTGATAGAATCGGACTTCTAGGGTGAGTTTTGAGTTGGGTTGTCAAGGCATGAAGGTCCTGTGTTACAGATAGCAAAGAAGCTTCTCTGGAGGTGCACTTGCAGTTAGTGATAGGCTAGTATAAAATAACTTTTTACTCCAGAACCTGAAGTTTATATAGATCAGTCATAAGTAATGTAACATAAAGAGATGCAGTTGATAGTTGAAGTTTTTCTAGATATATCAAAGATAGAATCATAGAATTTTTTGGGTTGGAAAGGACCTCTAAGGCCATTCACCCAGCATTACCAAGTCCACAACTAAGCCATGTCTGTAAGCACCACATCTTCTAGTCTTGGAAATGCCTACAGGGATGGTGACTTCAAGCCAGTGCCACTGGGCTGCCCTGAGCAGCCCCTTCCAGTGCCTGATAACTCTTGGTGAAGAATTTGTTTGTAATACCCCTATAGGGCAGTAGTTTAAAGAAAAAGCCAAAGGAAAGAAGAATAAGTAAAAATAAGTTCAGGTTAATACTCCAGGAAGTCTTTAAAAAAACTTTTTTTTTCCCCTGCTCTTTTGAAAGCTAGAATAGTCTCTGCTCCAGCTGACAGTTTTGTTTATCTCCCTCAGGTTTGGGATGCCACTGCTGTTGTGCCAAGCAGAAACAAATAATAGGAGTAGCATAGGGAGTATTTCTTGCTGAGGTTATTCCTGAGCCTTTGCAAAGGAAAGGCCTCAAACTTAACAACAGAATCTGCGCTTACCCTGCTCCAGTTCTACCAAGAGAGGGTTGGGAATTGGGTTTCTTTTCTTCTGCCATAGTATGAAGTCTTTATGGAAATCAGTGCTGAACTGGCCTGTTTGAGGAGAAAGAGGGAAAGAATCACCTGAAACCCTGAAGCATGTAACTGAAATGGGGGAGCAAGTAGGAGTGGGTTCAGGTGGTTCTTAAGTTGCCTCTATTTCTAACCCCATTGGAGCAGTGGGAGCAGAGCCATCAGCATCCAAATAGTTGTTTACAGTGAAGCATTTAATATACTATTTTTAATATTCCTAATCAAAATAAGAGTAATAGGCTACCGTTCATAACTTGTTTTGTTGGAACTGCTGTGCCTAGCTGGTGTTTGTATGTAACACCAGGGGTGCACAACAAAGTCTAATTGTATTTTCTTTTCTCTCCCTTCCCATATCTATTGATGCAAGATTGTTGAAGGTGAGTTGACATTTTAAAATCGATAATGGAATTCTCCTAATTGTAAGAATTATTTTTGTTTGCCTTTTCCAATGAATTTGAGCAGCATTTATTGAAGCTGCAAAAGGCCAAGGACATTGCTAAAGCATCTGCCCGGTGCCTAATTAGAGAATTAATCCAGTCTTTGTTTTAGTCAGTGTCAGAGCTTGTAAAAAGTATCTGAAATAAAATATATCAAAAGCTAGTCTAAATACTTTTTATTTTCTAAAGACAGAATTTTTTAATCCCCAAGTTGACCATAATTTTGATTAGCACTAGATTATTGGTTGTGAATGAAAAAATGTTTTGTTTAACCTGTATTGCAGTGAAGGAACTAAAGAAATCATCTGTGCTCATAGTATTCACTAGTCTAACATGCCTCACATTTTGCAGCTAGAAGTATTAACTGTTTTTCTACTTCAGGTGTTAAAATAATTGCAGGTCTAAAGAAGCTCATCTTTTGCATCTCTCAGACGAGGTTCTGATTACATCATTGGGGATGTATTAGTATGTTGTCAGATACTTATTTAGAATGTAATCTGTTCTGTGCTCTGAATGAAGCAAGAATAAGTGAAAAATGCCTAAGTTAAAAGTTGTAGCTGAACACTTAGGCAGGAAGTAGTTTTAGTTTTGTGACTTTTTATGTAATTTTATTGTTTTGTAATTGGATTATTTCCACATGAATACTGGAGTTGCAGAGATAAAGTTAAGTTCAATCCTCTCTCTTCCAAGATACAGCAATTGTTGCAGTTCCTCAGCATAGGATTGGAGCACTTTCTGTCAGTAAGAATTGGGAGAATTGTCTTCCCTTTATAGGGGGAATTAATTCACAGGTAGTGTAATTACATGGAATATGTGACACTGAGGATCTTCAAGATTAAGTTTTAGCTGTTTGTGGGGTGAAGAGAGCAAATGTTTCGTGTCAGTATGTAACAGAATAGTCACAAAATATCACGTCTGGACATGCTCAGCCTTAATATTTGGAAAACTAGTTTAAGATTTTTTTAACTGAGCTGAATACAGTCTAATCTTGCATTTCAAGGATAATTCCAGGGAGACAGATGATAGTATAGCTAACTTAACAAAATTAAATTGCAGAGAACCAACGACAAAGGAGAAATCTGAGACTAAGAAGCCAGCGCCAGTCAGACAGCTGTGTACTGAGCAGTGATGATGAAGATGAAACAAGAGATAATGATGTGTATGTGGCTGATAAAGCATCTCGAGAACTGGGACCTCTGGAGGAGGAAACTGCAAGTTCAAAGTACGTATGCCTCATGGCTTACCGAAGCACGATTGAGTTGAGCTTCTTTTGAGCAGACAGGAATAAGTTGTATTTGTCATCACCTGACTTTCTTTGAAGCTTTCATTTACTCTGTTCCGTCTTTGACTGAGTATGACATCCCATGTTGCATGATAGTCAAATGATACCATTTTCACTGTAGGATGAAAAGCCAGCCCAAAAGAGATCTACAGCTTTGTATACAGCCTTAAAGATGAGTGTGGGGTATGGCAAGGACAGGGGAGTTAGTCACAGGCCAGAGCTCATAATGTATTGCATTTGCTTTTCCTACACAGCTCCAGTAGTTATGTTAGATATAAAATATAAAGTATAAAATACTTCTGTTGGTGTCCATGAGGTTTGGTGTCACAAGACTGGCAGGCAGCACACTGGCAAATTCCAGTACAAACATTTATGCATTCCCTGCTTGTTTTTTACATACTGTGCCAGTTGCTGCTTTTCTCTAAGCAGCTGCTGTCCTTCCCCAGTTATACTTGCAAGGTGATCCTGCAGGTCACGGTGTTACGGTCAATTCTTGTTCTGTCTCATGGATGTCATGGAGCCCTGATATGTTTGCATGTGGGATGGGAATCCTGCTGTTTGAGTCAGTAAAGACCCCATTCCTCAGAAAAAGAGTAAATCCTGCTGCAGTGTGTTAGACTAAGGAAATGAAATCTGGATTCTATGTGACTAGGCAAGTGTAGCCTTAAATTTTTAGCTTTTATATTTTTCAGATTCTGTACTGCTTTAGAGTATAACTCTGAACTTTATATAGAATGCTGGTTAGCTTTCTTCCCATTTTGGTCTGACTAAACAATCATTCTGGACCTGGGGCCTGCAGGGAGCCAGCTCCACCCGCAGCGCAACAGAGTAACAATTTGTAACAGTCGCGAAATGCTGGCTTTTGCTGACAGGTTGCTCGACTTGGCACCTCGGTTTCCACTTCTGGGGTTGTAAATGTCAGAAAATTATTCACATGTTAGCCACTCCTGAGTGTAAGCCGCATTTCCAGTGTGGGAGCAAAATTTTAGTCAAAATGGTGCCGCTTGTATTCGTGAAATTACTGTACTTACTTTATTCTTTTTTCTAGCCTCTCTTCTAGCCTCTCCAAGGCATCAGGAGGGCATAAGAATTGTAGTATAAACATCTTTTAAAGTGTTGTTTGGTTTTTTTTTATTGTGAGGAGCTGGAGGGAATACAGGGTTAAATGAAGCTGATGTGCTTTGAACCTTTTGGAGTAAGGCAGTGTAGGAGAGAACCTGAATATTTAGCTTTTGGGTGCCAGGTCATAAATATGCCACCAAAAAGTCCTATGCTATTGTAATCCATAATGTGCTTTGCCAATGGAGCTGTAGATATTTAAATTTTGGTTGTTAAGTGCTTCAGAGAACAAATACCACTAATTGGATAATATAAGAAAGTAATCGTTTGTTCCTTCAGCCTCCTCTGTTAAAGATTGCACCTTCCTGCTCTGGGTAGGTAAGGCTGAAAGAACTCAGTGCTGCAACATTTAACATTGACAAAAAGGTCCTTCCTGGTGCTGGGGATTGCCAGAACCATCTGTAGTGTTGAACTCTTCATCCTTTTAAGGTTATCATCAATTGTAATTTGTTACTTAAGTTTACACCTGGTGCCTCAATAATTTGAGGAGTGAAAATGGAGTAAGAGGAGTAAGAATTAGTGGAGTTAAATTATGTAGGTGAAAGTGGGGGTAGATGTTAGTAGTGCTCCTTGATTGAATTGAAGATAACAGGATAAAGGCCATCTCATGCTTTCTATGCCTGTTTGATTAATAAATTAAAAACTGTTTCAGCATGGGTGGTGACATAAGAAAGCCAAGTGTTTAGGGTAAAGAGTTCTGAAGGTGTAAACTAGAGATTAGTTTGTAAAGAAAAGTGTCAGGAAGCTCTTTTTGTTTCTGCTAGCTGCTGGTATTCAGCACTTGGGCTGGGATGTTCCCTAGGCAGCTGAGCTGTGTGTTGCTCAGTGTAAGTGCAGTACTGCTGTCCTGGAGGCTGAAGGCAGCAGAGATACATCTGTAACCACAGCTCAGGAACAGACACTGAGTCGGTCTTTCTGCCTTGGAACTAGAAATTTGGGGTTGAGTATTTCCTCACTTTAGTGTGCTCCTGACCTACATTTTATAAGGGGGAGTTCTTGGACTGTGTGTGTTACTGGGCTGTTGCTAAATTAGAGCAGGGGATTTTTGAACTTCTGACAGCCTCTTCCCTTTCTAGAATAACTTGTTTCCAAGGCACAGCTCAGTGCTTTTGTTACAGAGCTGTCATTGGTGGCCTGCTGGACATTAGTGCTGAACAGAGCAAGAGACTGCTGTGAGTTCTTGTGCTAGACCAGGGTGACTGAGTGCATCTTCCCCCTAGGGAAAATTCTTTCCTTTAGATTTAGGACAGGGACACCCAATCTTGTTATTACATGCCATAAACTGAGGAGTTAAAAAGAAATGCATCATGGCTAATGAGTGCACTCAGATGGTGAAGTGATATTTTGTGTGTGGGTAACCCTTGCTGTGCAGTGAAATTAATGGCTGCATGTTCTTTCTTGTTCTGTTCTCTGTACCCCAAGGCCGTCTGGTACTGTTAGCTGTCCAATTTGCATGGATGTCTACTCAGAGGTAAGGATCCACGTGCTGTCATCCTTTGTATTCTATGTCAGAGGGAAAGGGGCAGAGGGGGAGTGCACAACTCACTTCTCCAGTGTGTGATGTTACAGAGAGCTGGCTTGAAGCACAGAGCTTGCCTTGAAGCTCTTGATAACTTGTCAAAGTCACTTCTTGGTGATGGGGGTAGAGGGAGGAATCCTTGGCAAGGTGGCACTGAAAGATCTTCAGGTTCTTTACTATTCCAAGAGTAAAGGACAATTCCAGATATTTTAAGTCCTGTTTATGTGATAGCAGTAGACCAGCAAAGCTGAATTCTTTACTTCCAATGCCTGTTGTGGTTCCTTTTCTTCCAGATTGTACAAAGTGGACGACTGATTGTGTCAACAAAATGTGGCCATGTCTTCTGCAGTCAGTGCCTCCGTGATTCCCTTAGGAATGCCAACTCTTGCCCAACCTGCAGGAAGAAACTCACTCACAGACAATATCATCCCATTTATATATGAGTATTTCTATTTCTCAGGACAGACTCAACTGGATTTTGGGGGAAAATGTTATATTTTCAGTGCTCTGAAGATTTAAAGAGCAGCAGGTTGTGCACAAATCCAAATAAAACTGTTTTTTTGGAGACCAACTTGAACGTATCTAGACAGCTTTTTTATGGTCCAAGTTGCTTCTTGTTAAGTTCCTGGTTATCATGCTACATTGATGACTGTGTCTGAACTAGACCAGCAACCTAGACCAGGAAGGAAGCAGTTAATCCATTTCCTTCTACCTTTTTTAATGCTTAAATGAGGGAGTGTGAGTATTTTCTTCTTTCTTACTCTGTGAATTATTCCTACCTTCACATACAGGTATGGAATAGTTTCTTTTCAGAAGACAGATTAGCAATTTATGATTTCATTGCACCTTTTTTTTCATCCTGTAAGAAGCTCATGACTCTTGCTTTCTTGCATATCTTCTTTGCCCAAGTGGAGTGAGTTCTGTACTGATGGGTTGTTTTTCAATAAATCATCTTAAATTGACAACGAAGGTTATGCAATAAAGTAACCTGCTGTTAACCAGCAATGAAGTGTTTTGAGCAGAAGATTTGAACATGCAGGTTATTTTGAGCTTCATGTGATCCCAAGTACATAGACACATTGCAGCATGTACAATTTGAAAATAATTCCTTGGTTGTTTCTACTGCCAAGAATTCCTGTGTTCTAATCCCAACACTGAATTTATTTTCTAACATGATGAAATGGACTCTTGGGTTTACTTGTGCTGTAACACTCTCTTCTAATAACTGTCAATAATAGAGTCTTCACTAGGCTTCCTAGTGATGAACAAGACACAAATTCATCTGTATGCTGAATACCAAACTACCTACAGATCTTTTTACTGTATCAGGTGTTGCCAGTGTAATGCTTTAAGTTCAGTGTGTTTCACTTTGCTGTTCTCTGGTTGTAACTGGTTATTACACTGACACCTGACTGGATGTAGCCTGGTGAATAGGATTGAAAATTAAATAACTGTACTGTCATTACTGAGTGGAGGCTTTAAAAAGTGTTTGGTAGCAATGTTGACAGCTTGTTAGAGAAAAGTTTGATCTCCCTTTGCCCTGGGTTGTCCAGTTTTGTTTAAATGCAGTTTTAAACCAGGAGTCAGATGCGTCTCCTAGGAAAGATAATTTCTCTAATTGAGAAGGCAGGAATACACCAGTTTATGCACTCTTACCCAGTCACTTTTTCCCCAGGACTGAGTTCTAAATGTCTATTTTGAGCTTACAGCTAAAATGTCTGAACTGATCTGGAATCCAGGGTGAGCTGATAAAAACAGGTTAATGTAGACAAGATGATTAAAATCAGTGGTTTATGATCCACAGCTGTGGTAGGTGCATCTATGAAAGCTTCCAGAATTTGGCCACCTCTTGGCAGTTGGTTGCTTATAGAAACCGTTATAAGAACCATTCTGTGCCCTGGTGTAGCACAGCTGAATGATGTGTTTAATTAATATTGGTGTCACAGGTGTCTTTGCTGACCCATCCTTAGGATCTGTAGGAAGCCTTTAATTAAAGAAGCTCTTCTAAATTCGCTGTCTCAGGCTGCCTTGCAACCCAAAGTAAAGTTAATTTTTTTTCTTTTTTTCTTTCTTTTTATTTTTTAGTATGATGTTTCTGGATATACTAAAAGAGAGTTTTGTTATGTAAAGGCTGCCTCAAGAAATGCAGTACCTTCCCCACCCTGGTTGGGACTGACTTTGGTTCAGTGTTAGCAGGAATATGCTGTGTCTGTGTTGTGGCAATAGAGTGACTCCTACAAAGTTACACACAGGTAGTTCCTGTGGGCTCCCATGGGTAAGGTGAGCTACAAGCAAGGAATATGGCTGTCTCAGGATACTGCAGTGGCAGTGATGGATTTGTGTCCCAAAAAGCAGAGTTGATGCTTAAAGTATTAATTGTGTGAAGAGAAGCAGCGCAACCGTAAAACTGTAGAGATCCATAGAGGTTGCAGAAATTACTTTGTCCCAGTAGTTTAACAAAGAAACAGTGAATTATGGCTGGTTTTGCTGGGGTGGCTGCTGTGTGGAAGGAATGATCAGAAGAGGATATAAGGGATTACTACTGAGGATGAGGGTGAGTCACTTAACCATGCATCTTTCACAGTCTGCTAGCTGTAGCCTAAATGATTTTGCACAACTTCCTCCATGTAAATACCACTTTAGAGTTAGTGTCTCAGTAAATAGATCTAATTGAAACTTAGATATCATAAACTATAACAAAGTTTTTAGCTTTTGTGTACCCTGTGAAGTGCCACAAAATTTTGTGCATCTCAAAACAGGTATGTCTCAGTACATGGGGAAAAAATGGAAATTCATTACATGCTTTTTTCTTCAAGGGAAAAAAACTCTGATGTGTTTCAGTTCCAGCAATATTTGGCATTGGCAAGAACTCATATAAAATGAAAAAATCTTTATATTATGTAGATGTCTGTCTTGTTGTATATAGTTCAATTTTTCCTGTATTTAATTGTATTCAAGTCTGTCTGCCCATCTATGTTGAACTCTGCTGGTAGGCATAGGGTTCTCTTAAAAGGTGAAAATAAAACAATTGGATTGATCAATCACAAGTGCTTCTTCTTTTCATCACACTGGAGTCATCAATTTGTGAGGAAATAATCCTGAAGGCCAAAGCCTTTCAGATGCTGGGACCAGTGTGGGGCAAAGGACAGAGGGGCTGCCCGGGGTGGGAGGGATGTGGGGAGGAGAGGGTGAGGTCCTGCTGGGGTGGGGGCAATGGGCAGGTGCAGGGGTGGGCTTGTGAGGGGGAGCCTGGTGGCCAGTGCCAGAGGGAGCAGTGAGAAGGGTGGGAGGGTGTTGGGCCATCTCCCTGGGGTCCCATTGCCTGCTGGATGTGAAGCAGCCACTGGAGAGAGGCAAAGAGGAATGCTGAGGAGAGAACTGGGCACAGGGTAGTTTCAAAGTCCCAATAAAGCTCACTTGATTTTTTTCTTCCAAAGAAACTAAAGAGATGCTGCTTCCTGAAGGTTCCTTGGCTTATCCCTCTTAGTTGCTTTTACTGTATTTTTTATTATTTTTTACTCTTTATATTGTACACATATGGAGAAGCTGCATTTCCAAACACTGATGAGTAATTGTTATTTCATTTTACTTTTGTTTTTATCCTAAAACAAGCTTATAACTATTTTGCTTTCTGCTGTACTATCTTTGCCTTACTACAGTACATTCTGTAATAATGGATTTTTTTTTTTACAAGTCAGGATTAAAATGACAACCTCCATTATGCAATAATGTACCCTGTTGTTCAACAGCTGTCAGATGTTTTAAACAGGGGGCTGTATGGACAGGAAGACTGTAGTTATGGGGAGTCCTTGCTGCTTCAGTTAAACCCTATATCTGCTTCTGGTGGAATATTGGATCCATCAGATCCACTCTCTGATTTGCAGACAGATTTGGCACTTTGGGTGGATGAAGGATGCAGCAACTGCAGAAAGCTGTGCTCACTTGGTCTTTGGTTCTGTATCACACAGTTTTTGAAAGCAGAAGGGGTGGACATGAAACATGAACCAAATAGAAAACCAGGTCCAGGGCCGACCAGCCCTGGTCTAAGGAGCTAGGTATGAACCATGGTCCAGTGCTGGGCTGCACATGTGATCTGGGTAATGTTTGCAGTGCTGCAGTGTCTGAAGTGAATGCTGAGATTGGGAGGATGGTCCTGGAGGCTGGAGTGGAGACCATAGCTATGGACTGGGGACCAGAGCAGTAGCATCATGAGCTAGAAATTGGAACTACACAGGAAAATGTACAGAGGTGTTTGCAGCGTTTTTGTGTGCGAGCAGACAGTTGGCAAAGGAATTGCCAAGGGTAAGGGTTGGTGTATGACAGCTGAAACAGATTAGCAGGGCCATAGCTGCATTCTGGTTGCAGAGCTCAAACCTCCATTTGCCTGGGTTAGGATGATGCCACAGGTCTGGGGAAATGCTGACAGGTGACATGATGCCATCTATGATGTTTTTGTTAACTGGAGAGATGTTTCCTTGCATTGCGTCTGATCTACACTTGATGGCACTGAATGCTAATTTGATGTTCTTTTAAAATCTATTTTATTGTCAAGTGCATGCAGTTGAGCCCTTGGGTTTCTGAGCATGGTTGAACCTCCAAGTACTTTATATCTTTTTTATGTCAATGTTGCCTGATGATGTAAAATCCAGCTTGGTTGTTTGTGTTTCATCTGAAGATCAAGTTCATTGTGGTTTCTACAGTTGACTTAGGGCCTGTGAACAATGAGATGCTTTAGAGCTGCTTCCCATTCTGTCTGTAATCCCAAATCCTCCTACAGTTTGTCTTTGAGGGTTCTGGGAAGGTAAAAGAACAGGAATACCTGGTCTGGGGCTCCCCAGAGGAGAGGATTGCCATGTCTGTCAAGGAGAGTTGTCAGTGCTGTGTCCAATGCAGTCCAAGAGTCTGATGTGTCCCTTCAGAGAGGGTCCCACCCATGTGAGTGCAGGATGAATGCAGAGGTGATGTTGAAATAAATTGGGCCAGGAGAGCAGCTCTCTGTAAGGCAGGAAGCTTGAGGGGTCACACATGCCACCACTGCTCCCAATGGATGAGCCAGAGGAGGAGGAGGAGTGCAGCTTTATGTTCTTAGGTAGAGCTGGGGCATCCATTCTCATGAGAATCCCAAAGAAAGAGACTTTGGCTCATAGTCAAGGGGTGTCATGTTGATAGGATGCTGTTAGGTCATGGCGATGGAATCAGAGCAGCTCGGGATGATAAATTCATGTTCTGCACTGTTTTCCCAACATGGGGACACTATTCTCAGCTCCAGATATCATTTGAGCTCATTGTTTTAAGGGGTTTTTAACTCTGAATAGTGTCCCAGTGTCCTTTGCACTCCTTTCATTTGCATACAGATCAATGATGGCACCCTCCTCACAGGTGCCATTTCAGGGGAGCAGCAGCAGCATTACCTGATGGAAGGGAGAGGGCACATAGGTGAGACAACTGGGGACTGGAACAGAATGAGGCCAATAATTTAACATTAACAACATCAACAGGGTAAGGCTTGGAATTTAACACTGACAATTAACATGAAAACTGAACAAACTTAGGAACTTGTTCCTAACAATGTGATGTATTCTGGTTTTGTTAGGAATGAGAGGGAGGTCTCAAAGACCATTTAAAAATATTTTGAATTGTTGCCACATCCTTTACTCAGTTAAGCCCCTGATTACACCAGCAATGTAAACCTGAAGGCCTTACTTCCCCCTAGTAACTCTGCTACTCACAGCTTGTAGGTTCAGACTTCACATATTTTTATATTTCATAGTAGATGTTACCTTGAGGTTTTAGGTAAGCAGTTAAAAGCAGATACTTTAGGAATGGAAATGGGAATGGAGAACTGCTTATTTCTAATCCTGTGTCCTCTCTCATATTTCATGAAGATACTAGCATTAAAAGTCTTATACAGAAAAATAACAGGTTATGATATTGATTTAATGCAGAGGTTACAGAGGGCAAGGGATTAATGGTCATAGAGGTGTGTCTATATGAGCATTTGCAGATGTCAATTTTGAACCCATTCTAATTCTTTAAATGGGAACTTTTTTCACAGGGAGTGCACCAAATGTATTCATACATAGTGAGGGATTTTTCTTGCTTCCTGGGGAAAGAGAAGGTCCTCTGCTTTCTGTAGCAGTAATTTATCCCACTTAGTGCCTTGTGGAATAGGATAGATAGAGCAGCATTATTTTTTTATGTAAACTTCTATGTAGGTCTTTTTGCACATCTTGATTTGCAGCATCATCACAAGTGAACAATTCATAATTAGTGTGATTAAAAGTACATACATTGCAGTGGAAAGGAGCATGAAAGTTAGTCATTAAAACTCTGCTGAAAGTAGGTGGTATGCTATGGCTTCTTTTCTTGGCCATAAATTCTTCCATAAATCTTATTTTAAGCCTTGCTCAGTAGAGGAAGGGTATGAAACTGTGACTGTTTCTGTGACCAATATTACAACACCATTTCCCCAAATCATTTATTTGATGCCACAAAGATTGAAGTGTATTTCTAACTAATTCAGAAATCAAAATTTTAGACATGGATCATGCATATATTTGTGCCTTCCTTCTTGCTGGAGTGCAGACAAATGAATTTTAAAAACAGCCTGAGGTGAAGGTTTAAGTTGTTGGTTTTACAAGGCTCTTTAAAAGCTTCTTTTCTAACCTGCCAAATTATAGGATGGCTATAATTTGTTTAAGTCTTTCAACATTTAAGGGAATGCCTGCTGCACGTTGAAGCATTAACACCCCTGAGCTGAGCAAATTGAGCACAGGGCTGCAGGAGCAGCCAGGACTCTGCTGGCAAGGGAGATGTCTGCTCAGTGCAAGGCCTCATGAATTGCAGAGAGCTAATTGGGAGAAATGTTCACAAAAGACTGATTTTCTGACAACACTTCTGCCTAAAAAATATTTGAAGTGCTTTGGGCATTCTGAGGTTTCTCTGTCTGTAGAGACGGTTTATTAGACTTGCCATCAGTGTTCCTTTTATTTCTATCTTCTCCCACCTCTCATATCTGAAGGCAGAGAGCATAGCATGGAACAAAGTGCTGCTCAGTCATTGTCACCATCATTCAGAAAGAAAGGGGACTTCCAGCTGGAGGTGCTTGGACCCTAAATGGATTTTTTATTATTAATTTTATTTGATCAGCAAAAATCAGCCCGTTCCATAAAGTTCTCCAGCCATCTACAGGAGCTGCAAATTTTCCCCCAAAGCTGTTTTTGGAGGGGAGCAGAGACAAGCAATTCAAGCAATGCTGGAGGCTGGAGATTTAATAAATGCCACTGGGCTCCCAGGCATGAAGTCAGGCAGAGCCTTCATTTTGGAGCCTTCTTCCCTGAGAAAGCAGGGGTGTTGTTTGCTGTGTGTTCAGGGATGCCAAGGGAAAATGCTGACACCCAGTTTGCTGGATCTGCTGTGAATCTGCCCCTCCCTCTGGCAGCAGTGGGGTTTCACTGGGCCACAGCAGGGCAGTACCTATTCATCTGAAGAGATGAATGAAATAATTGTGTCGTGTGCACAGCAGCTCCTTGGAAATGCAAGGGAAGTAGAAAGGGTTTGCTATTAAAAAAAGGACAGGAAAGCTGTGTATACACTTGTTACACATTTCTACCTGTGTATTTTTTAGGATTTTATTGGTTTTAGTATTGTTTTGTATCTGTTAGGATGCACTGAAAAAGCTTTTTGGACATTATTTTGAAAACAAATGTGTATGTATTTATCTATCCTACACACTGATTTTACAGTTGGACTTGCAAAGCTTGGATATTCTGGACAGGAGTGAGACTGTCAGCTCTGTCCTCCTCAGCCATCCCTCTGGGCTTCCACATCTGAAATTGCAAATATCCACAAGACTGCACCCTTGATAGCTGAAACATCCCTTGAGTAAGGTGTTGTGTTTGTAGGCTGGGAAACGCCTTTTGGTCCTGGGCTTGTGTCCTGCATCCCCCATTCCCTGCCACAGTGATTCCCAGACAGAATCATGGCAAGCCAGACTAGGACACAGGGCAGTTCACTAGGATAGAAAACACTTTGTGTCTGATGTAGGTTTGGTCCAACACATAGGAAGAGTTTGAGGCTTTGCTAGGACACCCCTGGTGTTTGACAGCACAGCTTTGGCTCCTGGGCAGGCAGGAGCTCAGCTCCCTGAACTGAGTTGTGTTGCTCCTACCTCGTGCTGCAAGATCCCATGGGATAGACCATCCAGCACTGACATGCCTGGAATGATTTGGGAAGCTGCCCCCTGCTGCCAGATTTCTTCTGGAAAAGGGTTTTGTCCCAGCTGGGAGCATGTGGGAAATGTTCTCATGGATGCATTGACCTCAGAGACAGTGACAGAGGAAGTGACAGCACACAGGAGATTTGGGGTTGTGCCAATCCTTTCTGTGGGGTTTTGTCCCCTGTCTCTCTGATTTCTGGTTGTGGGATTAACCAAAACTTACAAATAGTGTAAAACCAAGGTGAGGAAATAAATGTTGGCTGGTGCTCACCATCTTGTTCTGGGCACACACCCTGGCAGAGGTCTGGGATAAGCGTTTCTAGCCAAGTCCAAAGCATATGTTCATGTAGGTCACCATTGGCTTTATTCTTCTTATGGTATAGCGCCAGCTTAAAAGGAACTGTGACCCAACCTCTCTTGGCAAAAGCATAGTCTAGACAAGGTGGCCTAGCACCCTGTCCAGCTGAATCTTAGAAATGCTGAGTGCTGGGGAGTCCACAACACCCCTGGGGGGTTTATCCCCATGACTGACTGTTCTCTGTGCGAAAAAAACTTCTTCTTTTGTCCAATCTCACCAAGAGTAACTTGTACCTCTTACCTTCCCTCTTTTCTAAGTGACTCTTTGTGAAAAGGGCATCACCATCTTCTTTGCAGCCACCCTTGAAACATGGCAATAAAGTTTCCCTTAAGCCTTCTTTTCCCAAGGCCATACCAACCCAGTTGCCCCAGCCTTTTCTCTTATGGTTGACTTCCCAATCCTCTGATCACCTTCCTGACCCTTCTCTGGACCCTCTCCACCTGTCCACATCTTTTTTGCATAGTGGGGAGCAAAACTGAACATTGTATTCCAGGTGTGGAATACTGACAAGTGGGATAATGACATATTTATCTTTGCTGGTGATGCCCTTTTTGATGCAACCCAGAATCCTGCTGCCTTTCTTTTTATATTGTGTTGAAATACTGTTGGAACGCTGAGTTGCAGATTTTGTTCATTAAACAACAGTAATGAAAATGATTAAAAATTAATGTCTTTCTAACTAGTCTATTTTTGCTTTATGCTTTCAGTAATTTGAAGAAATTAATGGTGAATAGCAAATTTTGTCAGTGCTGTGAATAATTATACCTGCAATTATTAGACACTTATTATTAAAGTTGATGAGGAAGTTGGCAGTTCTGTTTAAACTGCATACTGTTAATACTAAGGAAGCCAAGAGAAAAACAATGGAGATGATTAGGGATCTTGGTGGGATATATGGAAGAAATCTGACTTTTATTCATCCTAACAAGGGAACTGTTAGAGAGGATTTAACACAAGTGTTTAGCATATTGAAATTTATTGCAGTGACAGACCCAGTAAGAGGGAAGCAATTATTAAAGGTTGATGGCAAACATTAAAATATGTAGTTGTGGTTCTCCCCTTCAGCACTAAGCTGTGAGCCAGGAATCTCACCAGTATCTTACCTTGGTTTTACATGTGAGACGAGAAGAAACCTCTGACCAACACCCAGGTGGATGGATGAGCAGAAAAAAACACAGCTCACAGAAGAGCAGTTTGCAGTCAGCAGTGGATTGCTGGGACCCTGTCAGGAGCTTCCCAGCCCTTGGAAGAGTCCGATGCTGGAAAGGGAGGAGTGCTGTAGTGAACCAGGAAAAAGCAAGCAGTGTAGCTCCATTGCCTCTTTGAAGACTGAGGTTTGAAAGTTAAAGCTTGGAACTACCTCATTTGGGAAATGAGGCATGCTGTGTGAAGGTCACTAAAAGGCCTTGTAGTTGGTGCTTCAGGCAAACAAACAAGCAAGGAACGCTTTGATACATCAGGTGAACTTTGCCTGGATACCAACGAGCAGTCAATGACCTCTGAGGGAGCAAAGAACTCCTCCACTGATGGGCTGCTGCTACCAGGGGGACGTGAGGTTGCCGCTCTCAAACCCCTCCATAAGCAAGTGCCCAGCTTGCTACAGAGGTGCTGCAAAATCTCGGAGTGTTGGAGTGCTGGCTGTGTGAGCTGCTGGCAGCAGGCTGGTGTGCTGTGCCTCCCTGCTGTTCTGGGAGCACTCCTGACACAGATCTTCCCTGCTGAACTATGAGCTGGGACCATGGGGATGGTAACCCCTTCCTGTGCTTCTCAGAATTACTCTTGGCATTTTCCCACTTCACTATTTTCTCTCTTTCCTTCCTCTTTTATGAGAAAACAAAGTTGAATTATCGCTTAGAATACCAACATCTACCTTTGTGTTTTAATCTTGCTTTCAGGTATGTTTAGAACCTGATTCCTTTCTGCAGCTGAGGATAGAGGCAAACCTTGCCTCTCCTCATCTTAAGCAGATTGGAACAAATGCAGCCTTGTGCAAGTCCTGAAGGGACATTTGGGAAAGGCAAGCTCATAGCACTGTGGTTGTCACTTGTGCTCTTGATGGACACCAACGAGGGAAAGAACTTCCTGCCTCTTGCTGAAGAAAAAAAATCTTGAAAATATTTCTATGGAATGTAAATAAGGCCCTTCTCAGGGTACTCTAGGCAGTCTAGAAATTTAGAATTACACAGAATCATCAAAACCAGAAAATTTTTTTTTCAAGAGCTAAGTATTTTCTTGAAAAACACTTTTTATTATGATTGTGATCATAAATCAGTGCAGGACACTGATATACAACATGCAGCTCTTGCTGACTTCCCCACACCAAAGTACATGGGCCTTTGTGAGCTCCTGTGCTGAGCCAAGAGAGGAATCCCTCCTCTCCCAGATCAAATTTGTTTCAATTCATGCTGATTTTAACTCATATTGATTTTGTTGTCATAGTAATTTCTCTGTCAGGCAGCTGAGCACCCTTCTAAGTGGTGACTGGTGAAGCAGCATCGTCCTCTGGGGCTGCTCCCTTGCTGTGGTGTGCCAGAGCCTGGCCACTTGTGAGCTAATTGTGGCTTTGCCAGGTGCACTTCAGTGTGGACCAGTCCAGGGCAAAGGCCAGACAAGCCATTTTTCTCCTTCTCTGGATGGAGACAGGAGAAGAGTCTGCCAACAGCAAAAAATATTGGCACTGCTACTTGGAGAGGCAAAGAGCAGACTCTATTCAGAACAGAGGACCACCTCCAAAGCTATTTTTCCCAGGAACCTTGACAACTGCTAGCACATTTGGTTGGTACAAGGCCAGCTGGTGTTGTAAAAGGGTCAAAAGGTGGGAAGATACTGATTTGCCTGACACAGAAGGTGGTCACTGGTGCTGTGGTGCATGCCACCACATGGGTCACCTGTGGGCCAGCGAGGAGTTGAGGATCCCCGAGTTATAAATTCATGTCATATCTTTTCCCTGGAGGAAAGGTGCCCCATGTGCTAGAGCAATGATCATCTCTGTGTGCTCTAGAGTCTGTCAGGAAAAAGAAATTATGCCTCAGATTAGAGAGGTGAACAAAGTAAATACTCCTATTTTTCAAATAACCTCAGCTCCAGAGGAGAGATTAACAGGCAGCATTGGGATGCCTCCATTAAACAGATCTCCACCTAATGGTTTCAGCTAGACAGAAATATTTTTTTTCTACTGCTGTAAAGCAGATGAAACTACTAGAGGAAAATAACAGATATTAACTTTAAAAAGCATGGTGATTTGGACTGAAATAAAATTCCTGTGTTTGACACTATGTGCTTGAGTTATAAGATCAAGAAGTGATTTACTTGGGAATTGCTACTGGGAGGTCTTTGAAGTGGTGAATTGGGGTAAAGCATGCCATAATATATTTAGCAACAGATAATGCAAATTGCAGAAGAAGAGAAGAGGAGAGGAAAATAAATTAACTCTTTAAAATGTTGTTGAGTATTTATGGGGAGGTAATAGGTTTCATGTGAATTAAATCATTAATCCTGGGCTTCTGGAGAAATGCCAGCTCCAGTAATTGCATTTTGTCAGCCCAAGTCACATCCACAGCAAGGTGCTGCAAGCCCCTCCACCACACAGGGAAATACTTCCACCTCTCTCCTGCCCTCCTCAGGGCTCCCAAGCCCCCTCTGAGGTTATCCTGATGTTTTAAAGATGAAAAGTTAAGTGTTTGTGTTCTCACAGGAAATATGTCAGTGTTGCTACCACCCTCCCTGCCAGCAGTGCCAGTCTGTGCCTGTGCACATCTGGAACCTGGTGATGGCCACAGAGGAGGTGTCAGGATCCTTCAGTGGCCTGACAAGTGATGGGCTGAACAACCCCAGTGCCTACAGCTGCTCCCTACAGGCTTGTGCTCCAGACCCTTCCCTGGGCATACCTCAGCACCTCAGGGGATTTCTTGTACTGGTGGGCCCAAAACTGAACACAGGATTTGAGGTCTCATGCTTCCCAGGGACAGAGGTTCAGCCCACTCCTGAGTGGGCAGCCAGGTGCCCAAGGGAGACTGGCAACAGCCCAGGAACAGGGCAGGGCATCCTCTCATCCCCAGGGCTGCTGCAGGAGCACAGCCCAGGGCTTTATGTGAGGCACCCCAAGCTGGGGACAGTGATTGCTTCCATCCAGGGGACTGCAGCCCTTGCTTGCAGCAGCCTCTTTCCTTTTGCCCTCCTCTGCCTTGTTGGACCTTTTTGTGAGCCCTGAATGCACTTGCAGGAACTGTAAATCAGTAACAACGAGCACGTTGCAGTTCAGTACGTCAGAGAGTAAAAGACCATAACTTTCATGAGCAGACGTAAGTGTTAAGAGAGATTTATTTTGAAACAGCTTTTGAGCTCTTTGGTTCTCCCTGTGCCAGTCAGAAGAAATGTCTAGTGAGTCTATAATCTGCCAGTGACTATACACACAGAATGCACTGAACTGATGCTTGGAGCCCAATTGAGAGGCCTATTGTGCCCTCTGGATGTACCTGTGCTGCCTGGAACTCAGCACAGTTAATAGATATGCGTGTTTTTATACAGATAGAAAGCAGAGCTGCTGGATGCCAAGGATTTGCACAGCATAGGTGTCAGTGTGCTTTCGATTTTCCATGTGGCTTTCATCATTTTCCACGGAAAATAAACTTTCACTATTTCCCTACCACACCCTAGCCCAATTCCTCTGGGTACAAATAACAAATACATGACCTAATGCAGTGCTGTGCTGCTGGATGGGGAGGCAGAGGATTTGCAGCACCCCATGCTGATGCTCAGGCACCATCCCACAGCTGCCAGCAGCTCTTGCATGGTTGCCATCCTGCTGTTGGGAGAGCCAGGGTGGGGGTAGGTGAGCTCCAGAGGGGCAGTGAAGCCCCACCACCCTGTCTGTGCTCTGTGCTGTGCTAAGCAGTGCTAACAGAGTTAATCCTGAGCTGCTGAACTGGCCCCAGGGTGTCTCTTGAAATAGAGATCATTCACCTGCATCTTGCTGCACAGCAGGTGAGTCCCCCTGCTCTTCTCTCTGCAAAGCAAATCCTGCTTTGGGGATGGAGGTGCCCCTGTGGGACCATGGCTGAGAAGGAGGGGAATAAATCACCCACCTCACACAGGCACCAGTACATTCATAGTCTATCACATTTTAACATCCAAAGAAACTGTTTCTGTGATGGATGATGCACATATTCCTTTTGCTTCCTGAGCAACCACAGACCCAGTCCAGCCTCCACAGGTCTCCATTGCATCCAAGGCTGTGGTTGAAGAGATTTCCAGCTCAGTGGATGCTTGTTTGCATGTCCACAACTTATTATGCTCCTAGTGAGGGAGCAGGGGAGATGACCAGGCTCTCTTCATCTCCATCCATCCTCCTCCTTCCCAGTTTTCTGGACTTGGGGAGTTTAATATTTTGAATTTTTTAAAGTTTTTTAATGCCCATTATAGCCAAGTGTGTATGGTATATGCTTAAGTTTTCCACAAGAAGCTACTAGAAGGAAAACCAGAAAAGAAACAACATCTTCTGGAGTCAGCTTTTTGTTTTCTCAGCCCACTGACTGAAATGTATCTATTAAACTACTGCTTGCAAAACCACAGAGTATTGTGAGATTTTGAGCTGAAGGAGATCAGTAGAAAGACTCCAGGGAATGTAAATCAGGCTTAAAATAATGTAATTTTTGGATCATGGCAAAACTCTGAGAAGAAGTTCCAGAAAGATACTTTAAAGTTTAAAAAGTGTTCCCCAAGATTTCAGGAGGTCCCAGGGCAGTGAGGGATGAAGTTCTGTACCCACAGCCAAGCCTTCCTCTAAGCAGACCTCAGGAAGGAAGATCTACATTTTGATTTATAAAGTCAGTCTTCCTCAGGCAACTCAAGACTTAATACTAGGCATAAACAACATTTGTAACCATTATCTTACAGGACAAAACTAAACCAGGAAAAAATGATTGATTTTGTTGTTTACAACATAGATACAATGCTCATTCTTAAGTGCAAGAACTTGAGCTGCATTAGAAAACACGTAAAATAAATGTCCTTCTTTTACTTTTTTTTCTTACCAATCTTTAAAAATTGGTTACTAATAGATCTTTTCTGTCTTTTCTCTACCTCCTTTCAAACAATGGCCCGTCCAAGGGCATCTCTTAGCTACAGCTGCTGTTACCTGCAAGAGAATACATAACAGGCTTCACCTCCAGGCATCACCTTGGAAACGGCAGAGAGGCTTTGTGCAGTGTCCAGAGGAGAGTGGGATGCTTTGCAGAGAAATGAAAAGGCATTGCCCTTCTCCAAAGAGCTCTTGATCTGTTGTTTGTGGCAGTAGCAGTACCCAGGTGCAGGCAGATTGAGGTGGGTGATGCTGCCATTGTCAGCCTTGACTCCACAGCCCTGGGCACAGGGGGCAGTGGGGTCAGTGCAGTTTGGGACCCAGGCCTGGGATGCTGTGTCCAAGACCCGAGTTAATGTCAGTGGTGGAGGTTGGTGACTGAGAGGAGATCACACCTCCCAAAGTCTCTTTTGTTATCGCAAGGAGGAGTCTTTGCACTGCGTCAAAATGTTCTGCATTGTGGAGGGAGCCTCTGGCCACTGCAGCAACATTACTCTGATTACAAGGAGTTGCATGGTGCTAAAATAAATCACATCCTGCACTGGCTGATGTCACCGTGGAAAGGAATGGCCACACTGCCTGCAAATCTGTGGCTGCTAATAGACAAAATGCATGCATACCTGGAAAGGGTGTATTCATAAAAGACAAAGCAGAAAATCAGTAGCATTCCCTGTAGGAAAAAAAAAGGGTGAGTGACAGACATAGAGCTGTAGAATGAAGTCAGGCTGTTGTTTCTATCTTCTTTTAATAACATTTTATCCCAAGAGCCCAGTGCACATGGAATAGCTCTGCTGGCTGCTACAGAATCAGCTGCAAAGTCTCTTGTGATGTTTTGGCCACCCCAGAGACCCCTTCCAACACACTGCCATAAATAAAACAAAGTCAAGGCCTGGGAAGGCAGCTGTGACACAGGTCAGCACTTGTCCTGCTACAAACAAAGGGGATCCTGCTTGTTTTACCTCATTACTAGGCAATTTGGCAAGATCTACCCATGCAGAGGCATGGGGTGCTGGGGGAGATGCTCTGTGCTGAGCAGGTCTCCCAGCCTGCAGTGACATGAAAGCTGCTTGTGCTCCTGACTGCACCGTGTTTGTCATTATCTGAGCTGCTCTTTGTAATTCTTACCCTGCAAAACACAGTGTTGGGGATTCTGATGAGACTGAAGGTGGAAAAAAGGCAGAACATCAGCAGAGAGTGTGACTGAGGGACAGAAGGAAGGGCACTAATTGTCTTCAGCTTGTCAGCTACCTGTGATATTTGTGCACACCTTTGTGTCTCAGGGTGATGTGGGGATGATGTAAGAATAATGAGCTCTTGAGCTTGGAGGCAGAAGGATGCTTTTACCAAAGGTAAGAAATACTGAGAACACTCCTGACACTGAGAAGACATTTACCTTCATGCTTGGTCTGGATGAGACAGAAAAGTCACCTGGGTCAAAGGTGGAGAGGCTGCAGCTGGAGTGGAAATCCAGCTTTTCCCTGCTCACTCCTTTCACTGTCCACCTTGGGAGCTCACATCATGCAGCCTTCAACACTCAGCACTGCCAGCTCTCCAAAGAGGGAGGCAATGCCTCCTGGTGCCACACAAAGCCCATGCACAATTTTCCTAACAGGACTCAATTTGGTGGAGATGAAATCAGGAGAATCTATCACCAGGTGAGGTACCAGGGCTGTGTGTGGGGTGGTCCCTCTGGATCTCCATCAGCCTCAGGGGAAAGATGTGGCCATGCAGAGCAATTTGGCAGCCAGGCAGGATGGCTACAAACCATAGAGAAGACAGATTAATTTACTACCTTGACTCTCGAAGACTGCCTCAGGCTGAGAAAATCAAATCTTCACAGAGAGTGAAGCAAACAAAAAAACCCACAAACATCTGCCTTTGGTGCTGCTGAGAGACTGAGAAAAGAAGCTCACCTGCATCTCAAGATGATGGAAGCACCTACAGGGCCTCAGGCTTTGGGAAGTGATTGCTTGTCACAGTGGGAATGAAGTGAAAACCATTAATTAGTATTGTAATTGGGGAAAACAGAACTCTGTTATATGAACAAGGGGGAAACAACGTTTTTATTTACAAATGTTTCAGATTTTCAGCTGAAGGCCTGAGCTTGGAGACATGGGCAGCTGTGCAAAGTGTCCCCAGTGCTGGGGAAAGCAAAGCCAGGACTTCCTTCCCTTACAGTGATCATAAATGGGGGGAAGGGGAAGAGAAAATGGGTGTTCAGTATTGCCTGGACTTGCTGAGAAAGAGCAGGAGGTTACAGTAATTTTTATGTACCCTCAACAATATTTTTAAAGAAATTTTTCTTTCTTTTTTTTTATTTTCTTAAGAAAGAGGCTTCATCCCTTGGGCTGGGGGAACATGGATGAGCTCATGTCTTGCAGTGGGGCATTTTTAGTTTGCCACTACACTTAACTGTAGTGCACAGACCTGCAAAGGTGCTCTGCTCATGAGCTGATTTTGCACATGGGCCTGATACAGTGAAAGAAAGAGTGACTCAAAACCTCAACATTTTTCCTAGTTCTTTTTGCCTTTTGTTCTTTGAACTGCATTTTTTGTTCCATCTTCTCCTGGTTTCTGCTAGCACACCCTCACTCCTTTCCCCTTGGCTGCCAAAGAAGTTTGCTGGATGTTTTTCAGGAGTAACTCACCACAGCTGAAGTCCCAGAAACATCTCTAAAAATCCATGTCTAGTGTCCTGCCTGCAGTCACTACCTCTCTTCTTGTGACCCTTGTGGGACACTCACCTGCTCTCTCTGCCAGAGTCCTAGCCTTTCTTGACTTGCATCTCTGTGAGGTCATTTCCTGGCCTTTTTTTGGGTTATGTCTTCCACAGCTGCTATATTTCCTTCATTTACTCCTCATCACCTCCAAGCCCTGGCCCAGTGCCAGTTGGGGACCTGGCACCTGCTTGCCCCCACTGCTACCAGGCAGAAACAGCTTCTTCTCCTTGTTCCTTCTGACATGGGACAGCTTTGATCTCACCACCTTTTCCCTCTTCTTCTTCACTTAGATCAGGTTTTTTGTATGAGACAGAAAGCAAATCCAAACCTGATCCACAACCAGCAGCTGTTTGACACCACATCCTACATGTGACAGGTGGACTCTGCCCTAAGGGATGCCCTCTCCTCTCCTCTCCTCTCCTCTCCTCCCCGCCCCTCCCCTCCCTTCCCCTCCCCTCCCCTCCCCTCCCCTCCCCTCCCCTCCTTTCCCCTCCCCTCCCCAATAATTATAGCTGGGATTAGACAAAGTCTTCACTGCACCAGACCTCCAAGGATAACAGGTAGAAAACGCTGTAAAAACTCACCCATGCTCACTAGCCCAAGCAGATGAGACTTCTTGCAGTTTAACAGTACCAGGGGAAGCATTTTCAAATTTTATGCAGAACTTAAAAATGGTCAGTGATTTTTTCTATGCCATTGTAATTCCACTGACTTTCTATATGATGCTAGTGTTGTGGTTTTTTAGGAGAAAGTGAGGGTTTAGTTCAACTATGGCAGATTTTTTACAGATGAATCTACTTTATAGATCAGATTTATATAGTGCTTGCAGTAAGGTATCATGCCGGATAGGCCGAGAAAAAAGATTTGCACCATGAGTTTTATTTCCATTTAATACTTGGGAAACTGAACCCAAGGAAGTTAAATAGAGGATCAGAATCATGGAGGGGATTGGGAAGAAAGGAAATGTCACCCATCCTTGTACTTCCTAAACCAGAGTATGAGCAGCATCTGTGGGTAACCCAAGTTAGATCAATTTCTAAAGGGGATCCTCAGTAGAAAGTCTCCTTCCAAGAAACACATTTCTGGCAGCCCTTGCCCACCAGCTTTCTAAGCTTTCAAGCTGCCAAAAATGAATTGCTCTCTTTGACAAAGCTTTAGAATTAATTCAGGCTGAATCTGTTGCCCCTTCTGGATTCAAGCTATTATCCATTATTTTCATCTACAATGCATTTGGCCACCACATACTCTTAAATTAAAACATATTCCCACTTCTTTTTCTTTTGCACTTCGAAGAAAATAAAATCACTTGAAATGTAGAGAGGTAACCCTTCTTTAAGAAGGGCAGGATCTTCAAGTAAATCTTTAGCAGAGTATTTCTCACAGCAGCAAGTTATTTTACTCAAGCATATGATGTAGTGGTTTTATATATCATTTATTTGCAGACATGTAATGAAATATCTCTTCTTTGTTCAGTCTGTTTCCAATTTAGTCACCAAGAAATAAAAGAATTAGGAAAATACACCAATGTCTTATCTGGCACAGCAGCAATGCCATATTTTTAATTTGGAATGAGATGACTAGAAGTGCTTCATTACCCAAAGACAGGGAGCTGTTATATGGCCTGTGGAAGCTGAAATGTGATAGAAATAAGTGTAAATAAAGTTATCATAACCAAACCCAGCTATAGCCTGTATCCCTTGACTTCAGTTGGCATGATTGTTGACAACAATGTAGATATTTTAAAAGGGGAAAGGGAAAATTTATCATTTCTCAGTCAGCCTTGACTCAATTAGCCAGGATGAGAAGAATTTATGCTTGAAACAATTCCTGACTATTTAAAGTTGCAGGGTTTCTCACTGTTGTTCTGAATAATTTGGGCAACATCCTGCAGGGATTTGGAACTAGTGAGGAAAGGACTTGTGCAGAAGAGAAAGGGAGGGAGGGAGGAAGGGAGGAAGGGAGGAAGGGAGGAAGGGAGGAAGGAAGGAAGGAAGGAAGGAAGGAAGGAAGGAAGGAAGGAAGGAAGGAAGGAAGGAAGGAAGGAAGGAAGGAAGGAAGGAAGGAAGGAAGGAAGGAAGGAAGGAAGGAAGGAAGGAAGGAAGGAAGGAAGGAAGGAAGGAAGGAAGGAAGGAAGGAAGGAAGGAAGGAAGGAAGGAAGGAAGGAAGGAAGGAAGGAAGGAAGGAAGGAAGGAAGGGTTGTGTGAGGTCAAATGTTTGCAATGCCCAATACTTCCTTGTTTCATCCTTTTTACAAACAAATGGCACATGGTTGATGGTACAAGGCACTCTCTGAAAGTGGATGCTTTAAAAGTTCTGGTTTCTCTCTGAGATTCAAAATAACAGTATACTCAAATATGTGTGCTAAATGTCCCTTTTTCTTTCATGTACGAGTCAGTTCACAAGCAATTTCTACTACTTCAAAATAAATAAATAAATAGATCAACAGATAATCTAGAAAAAGCCCCCAAACCCTGCAACTGTAGCCTTCTGCTAATGGTTTGTGCCCTGAAACAGTGTACATTAACAAGCCCATTTCTGCTGAAGCTTTTGATAGCGCACTTGACAACTCTGATACTGAAGTGGCACAGAAAATGCCTCTGCCAGCCTTGCTAATGCACAAACTGCTTCCTTGCACTTACAGAAATGCCTCTTGCAAGCACACACTGTGCAAACATGTCAGTGTTTATTAAATCTGGGGCTGAGATGTGGAACGGCCCCAGTCTCCTCTGATACCAAGGCAGATGATGTTCCACTCCCTGCAGGAACAGCTCTTAGCTGGTAAATAATGCTATATTCTCATTCTTCCTCAAGTAAATTCTCTTTCTCTTGCAATCTCACACTCTTGGAGTGATGCCAGCCTTATCCAAATGTGACTTGCCCTTTGGGGAATTTCCTTGAATAATTTCTCTTGTAGGGATGAGAGAAGCTGAGAATTACGGCACCCTGTATTCATATAAATACCACGGAATGGTTGTTTACAGAGAACTGCTTATCAATCCAGCAAAAAGCCCCACTGTGCAAGTGATGTGAATTGGTTAGAATAACAGGTAACTCTTAAAGGACCTGCAGCTGAAACCCAGATGTATTTGTACTTGCTGCTATGAGATTATTGGTGCTTGGCATCTTTAACTGTTCATTATCTGAGGATTAAAAGAGCAGGTTTGGATTTTAGGAGACAAGATGAAAGTGATTCAACAATGTAGGGGCATGCCCAGTCAGTTGCAATAATCTCATCAAATATTTAAGTTGAAGTACAGATGCTTATTTTGGTAAGAAATTTAGTCTGGACTAGAATTTCACAGCTGGTTTTGATAGCTTTGATCTTGAATCAAAATCTTGAACCAAAATTAGCCCCCAACACCCCAGGCCTGGAGACACCTCCACCAGACCCCCCTAAATCTCAGTCTCCATGGAAATAGGCTGCTCTATGAAGGTTGGAAATGAAGTCTCCCATGGGGTTGGACTCTGCATTTTCACAGTCCTTCCCTACCTTTCCCAGATCTCTCATTTCCTCTCTACCTGGCCAGGCAAGAGGCACTATCTTTTATACTGTGCTGACATGGGCTGATTGACCAGTGAGTTCTCTCCTCCATGAGAAGTCCTCCCTTGGTGGGACTACCCTGAGATGTGAAAGCTAATATCTGCCTAAAACTCAGAGAATGGCATACCTGTGTGACTGTCAAATGCGAATGAAAGTGATTGGGGGATTAAAAAATTCTTAGTTGGGACACTGAGACAAGGTGGTAGCATTGATTTAATTTCCTTTGCACACTACAGCTATAAACAGCTTGTAGAAATTACTTTCCTAGCTTATTTTAGTTTTTAGTGCTTTAACTTGTGTATTCTTTTGCCACCAAAAACCTCCTCCAAACGTGGGATCTATCCACTCTGTGGCCTTGTGTGAACCAGGTTAACCTTGTGTCAGGGGTCAAAGCAGCAAAGCTTAGTTTTGGTGCTGTGTCCTCACCGTGTCATGTAGCTGAAGCATCATAGTTTGGTGGTCAGTGCCTACATCACAGCTTAGGGTGCAAAGATGACAGGCTCATGGGGGTTTCACTCCATTCCTGTAAAGGAGACAGAGGCTTTAGATGGATCTCTTCTGTCTCAGGCTCTGCTCAGAAATGGGGACTGCCACACTGCAGAAGACCTGGGGAAGAGAGGCAGAAGTCAAGGACAGGAAACACAGGATTATCAGCTTCATCTGAGTTCCTGCTACTCTGAGCAGGACACCATAAAAAACAGTGCCATAATAAACAGTGCCATGTGAACACATGTCCTCTATTGGTATTTTAAGGCTGGGGCCAGACAAGTTCTGGAAATCACTGTCATCCAGAAACTGATTGGGGTGCATCCCAATAATAAGTGAAACTTTAAAGAGTATGTTGAATGTGGTGTGGTAAACTTGGTTTGTCCAGGCTTAAAAGCTACTCCTACAGTAATCCTAAGGCCAGTCTCCACTTTCTTGTGTCAGGATGGACAAAAGATGCTGACTGAGACTGCTGTTAATTCCTCCGGGTCTTGTTCATGTGGAGATGTTCCTATCTAGGACTTTTTCTCTCCTGACATCCAAGAAAGATGATGTGAACCCATAAACACCGCCACTGTTACTCTGGGTTCAACTACCTTACAAATGTCCATTAAAATTCAGAAATGAACAGAGGCAAACAGGAAATTTTTATCCTTTTTCTCTGTTGGGTTTCTTAGACACAGGATGGAAATCTGGATAATCCATGAGCTCTGCCTCTTCATGTGATGAAGAGATCTGCACTAAAATGATGATTCAGTGACAGGGAAAAATAAATGGTTGAAGAAACAGCTGACAGAAGAGCAACAGGATACTCTTTTTTCCCCTCCTGATCATAAATTTAAAAGCCAAAGCAGAAAGATAAACAGTAAGAAAGATTCATAACTTGCATTGTTCATTTTGATAATGTTAAAAAGCTCCAGGTGAAAGGAGTTCTGCAAAAGCAGAACATGTTTCTGTTGGTACAACTCACAAAGAAATTGTGCATGTGCTTGTAGGTGCTAACAGCTGCCAGGAGGCAGGTTCTGATTTTTCAGCTATCATACTCTGGATTAAAACTGATGGATGGATTTGGCTTTTTTTAAAAGGTGAAATGAAAGGGTCAAAAGAGCCCCAAACCTTGTTATAAAACAGTAGCTGGAAACAGGAGGAAGACTCCCAGAATAATTTGAACCTGCCACCCAGAACCAACAAAAATGCTGGGAGACCTCTCAGTGAATGGCTGCCAATGCTTCATTTTAAGGGTTAATGAGAGGAAAATGCAGGGAAATTGAACATTTCTGATGACTGTGGCTTTCAGAAGGAGCAGAGAGCCTGGGCTCCTGAAGGCAGGGAGCTGGCTGGGCAGGCAGGACTGGAAACTGTGAGCAAGGAAACTGCTGCTGTGTTTTCTTCCTGCACAGGGACTGTGTGAACAGAGAAGATTACGCTATGAAAATATCCTCTTCACTCCCCTAGCACACCATCAAAGCTCTGAATGTGTAGGTTAACACCTATTCTGAAATGTGGAAATTGGATTTTCTTCCCAAATGCTAGCTGAGAGACTAAACATCATTCCCTATACACTTTATTTCAAGGGTTTGAAAGCATCTGAGGGCAGACTTGTCTGAGCTGCTCTGCTTCATTTTGACCTGCTGCTGGAATTGCTGGTAGGAGGACATCCTCCAGCTGTGTGCCAGTAACCTGCAGACAGAGCCTTTCCTCACACAGGGATAACCTCATGCTCCAGTTAGGAAAAACTGGAACCAGTACAGTCTTACCTGCTGTCCTAGCACTGATGTGCAAAATGCTTCTTTGTTTCACAAGGGCAAGGAGGGGATAGCAATGTTGCTTTTTAATGCAAAAAAAAGCAATGTATTTCACTATGCAAAATGTGAATTGGCAGAGAAGCAACATTATATGACATAACTAGTATTTCAGTGGCCAGAATTAGGTAATTTTTTACACAACACAGGCTATGTTTCAAAAGGCATTCTTCAGAATAGACTGAAAGTGTCTACTCTAAATGGGGAAAATTTGAGAATCACAGGAATGTTTGGAAAAAAGTTACTGAATTAAGATTAGTTCACCAGAGATGTGTATTGCAGCATTCCCATTGCAAGAAACTGACCTTCGTTCAGTTTTTTACAGTTATTTGGAAGAAAAAAAAAAATTTTCTTGCTTTTTTGCTTCTGCATTTATTGTTTATAAGTTTAGCACAACACAGGAGACTTTCAGCACAGGCCCTGAGAAGAAGAAGGCAGGAATCACACGTCTTCCCAGCTACAGCAAGGACCAAGTCAAGGCTCCCCTGGGATACTGTTCTCATGGTGCATGCCCTGGAGTAAGCCTGACTTTCTGCAAGACTTCTGTGCTTGTGGTTTAAAAAAAAAAACACATAGTTTAAGGACTAGTGAAGGTTGTCTAGGAAAAAAAACCAAATAACCAAAAAGTCTAAGGGGTCATTAAGCTGCTAAAATGAAGTTTTATTATCCAGCATGTGAGATTCCTTTTATTTTACTCTAAACCTCTTCAGCATTAGATAAAGTCTTCTCAGCTGAGGCATCTGGCTGTGAAACAAATTCCAGAGGAGATTGGGTGAAACTAATTTTGGCCATCTAAAGGAAAACCTGCAGTCTTTTGCTTTACAGAAAGCCTTGCTAGAAGAATGATGCTGCTTTCATTCAGTTTAGTCTCACCAAGCAACCAGAAACTCTCTCAACCAAAGCCAATGAATTGATAACTCACCTCACATTTACTTGGAAAAGAAGGGAGTGCCTAGACATCCAGGAGCTTGCTGTCAATATCCATCCTGTATGGAAGGAGCCCAGAGACTGGAATTGGGAGTGAGAACTGGAGGTAAGGTGATTAAAAGGCAGTCAGTGTACATATGTGCTGTGATGCTGAACATTAATGTGTAAATGCATCCTTCCCTATACCTACACACCTGCATGTTCACTCTCCTGTAGAGGAAAATGAACTTCTCTTAAAATGGCAGCTTTTTGGACAGCAAAGACAACTTAGTGTGAAGTTGCTGAAGTTGTCCAGACTGGACCCAGCTCACGCAGAATTCTCCTGTCTCCCAGGATCTTGGGCAAAGGACATTACTGGAAAATTCTGCAGCCTTGTAAGGCTCTCTGATTACTATGTGCTCTTGGTTGTTCAAGCTGGCAGCAATGAAATAACAAAGAGAAATATGAGGGCAATCAAATAAGACTTCAGGGCCCTGGGACAACTGGCAGAGGGATCAGGAGCACAGGTACTGATTTCCCTGATCCTTCCAGTTACAAGGAATAACAATGTTAGGCAGATACATCAGGTTAATATGTAGCTCCAAGACTGGTGTAACTGGAAAAATTCTGAGTTTGTTGACCATGAGATGATCTACTCAACACCTGTCTACTGACCACTGATGTGAAGCACCATTCTAAGAGGGGGGAAAAGAGTTGCAGCACAGGAGCTAGTGGGGCTTCTTGACAGAGCTTCAAACTAGCTTGGGAGGGGAAAAGGGATAAAACCAGGCTCACCAGTAAGGAGTGATGGCATTGTGTGCCAAAATTTTGAGGAAATGAGCACTAATGGGATCCCTTAATCTGTTTTACAAGGTGTTGGCTACAATGTACCACACCTGAAATGGTTCTACACTACTGCACAAGGCCTAAGGAACAAACTCAAGGAGCTTGAAGCTTTGGCCCAGCCCAGAGATTTGACATCATCATAAAATCTGGTGGGATGAGTCCTGTTGCTGGAGTGCCATTTGGGATGCTTCTAGGCTCTCCAGGAGGGATAGGCAGGGCAGAAGAGGCAGAGGGGTGGCACTGTATGGAACAGAAGGGTTAGAATGTATGGAGCTCACCGTTGGTGATAGCACAGTTGAGAGCCTCTGGATTATAATGAAGTGGCAAACAAATAATGTGGATGTCATTGTGGGAGTCAGCTATGGATCTACAGCCAGGATGATGATGCCAAAATAAGTCTTTGAGGAACCAAGGGACACCTCCAAGTCAACTGCCCTTGTCCTTATTGGGGACTTCAACTTGTCAGAATTTAAAAACCAGGAGATGATTTAAACTGCCCATGGCGCTGCTTTGCGTGTGAGTTGCTCCTCTGAGTTCAGTCTATTACCAATGTCATTGGGTAGCACCTGCGAAACTGGGAACTAAATGCAAAATTAAGAACCCCTTGAAACTAAAGAAACCATAAATTTTAAGCTCCCTGGCACAGAGACTATTATTTCAGAAACAGGAATGACTAACAGGTCTCTTAATTTTTACTGGAGGTTATAGCAGCAGTTCAGTGTATAGACTCCTTACATCATTCTGTGTGCAACAGGAGACCAGTACAAATATTCTGTGAAGTGGTAAAACCATATTGAATTTTTCCAGCTACCCTGACATCCTGAATGCAGAACTCAAAGGTAACTGTGACCTGAGCTCTCTATTCAGCCTTTCATTGACTTAATGGCTCACAGGGAAAATTACAATGCTGCTGAAACTGTGTTGGTTCAAAGGAAGAGCATGGGAAAGCCCTGCAGTGATCTGCACTGTTTATGCAGTGAGTTTTTATATATGTCATTCCTGGAAAAAGAGAAAAATTTTCAAAGTATAAATAATTTTTCCCCCAAAAGGGTTTTGAAATGTCATGCCATGCTTTAAATTAACAATGAGGTAAATTAAAGTTAGTTTGTTCAAATGACTGAGTTTATTTTCTTAGGGATGAGGTGGAATGTTACAAGTAATTTAATTCAAGTAAGGACAAGAAACATAGTCGTAGGTCTCCACAGCAGTCAAATTCATTTCCTCTGCCTTTTGTTCCGGTTCATACAAACATTCAAATCCACCATCCAAGTAGCAACTTCATTTTTAAAACAACCTACTGGCTCAGCAGCTAATTGTAAATTAAAAACAAGGTATGGTAGCTAAGTTCAGTGCAAACACATAAGAGTACTTCATTTCCCACTTTATTTACCTGCAGGTTTAAAAAAAGACACTGGCCTGCACAGTTTCTAAAAACTTACTGTCCTGCACTGTGAATTTTAATATTGAAAGCTGGATTTTTTTAAAAAATCATCATGATGTCCCGTATTTTCTGAAGTGTAAAAGGAAAACATTTGTTTCTGCAATAAGATTATCAGAATTAAATACTGTGATGTCAAACTAAGTAGCATTACTTTAGCTCCTGTATGGTTGAGTGATTTTACTATAATAGTTTCTCATAATAATGCTTTTTATCTGTAATACATAGGGGATAGACTGACAGAGCTGTAATCTTTCTTTCAGAAGCACGGTGTTAAATGAAGAGGGTTTAAGTGAAAATATAATTTGGAAAGGAAGATAAAGACGGCCCTGTATAAGACTGTGTCACCATTTCAAGAGAAATATGTTAGCTCTGAAAATAATGCCATATATTATGAAGATAAGTCAACCTCAAATTTGTACTTCAGGGTCTGGAATTTATGTGTTTGTTTGTGGCAAAAGGCTCTTGCCACTGCTATTTGCTGTCTATGCAGGGCTGTGTGTGCTGAGCATTGAATGCATTTATGAACACCATGGCCCTGCCACAAAAAACTCTTTCCATTTACTAGACCAGAGAATGAACAAACATGTTCTCCTGGTTTCACAGCTGTCTGCACATAGCTCCTCTACATGTACTGAGGCAAACTAAACCTGGAACAGCTTCAGTGTGGATGGCAGCTTCTACAGGCACTGCCAAGCACTCATCAGGACGTGCTGAAATTAGTGCCTGCTTCCACGGCTCTCCCAAAACTCCTCATGCTGTGTTTCCCATTGTCTTTTAAGAGTGTATGGTCATTGGTGAATGAAAGGCAAATATGCCAGTGCTCCTGAACTATCCTCTGACCCACCATCAAAACCACTCAATGCCTTCACAGTTTTAGTGGTGCAAAAGAGATTTTAGACTTCCCTAAGTAACCACTGGGTGTGCTCACACCTATGGTTTTTGCAGTACACCACCCAAAGTTAAAGCATTTCATTGCATCCAGAAATGGGCAGTGGAGCTGGTGGAGGGTCTGGAGCACAGGTCAGATGAGGAGCAGCTGAGGGAGCTGGGGATGTTCAGCCTGGAGAAAAGGAGGTTCAGGGGTGACCTTATCCATCCCTGCTACAAGGAAGGAGCTTGTGGCCAGGTAGGGGTTGCTCTCTTCTCCCAGGAAAATGACAGGATAAGAGGACACAGTCTTAAGCTGTGCCAGGGGAGGTTTAGGTTGGACATTAGGATGAGTTTCTTCACAGAAAGGATGATTAGACATTGGAATGGGATGCCTGGGGAGGTGGTGGGGTCACATCCCTGGAGGTGTTTAAGGAATGTGGACTGGATGTTAAGGACGGGACGTGGCACTCAGTGCCATGGTCTAATTCACATGGCGATGTTTGGTCATAGGTTGGATCCCATCACAGAGGTCTTTTCCACCCTAATGGATTCCACGATCCTATGAAGTTATCACCAGTTTTAATGTGCTCACAAATTTTGCATCACGCCACCCAGACACATCCAAGTACAGAGCTACATTTCACCTTTCCTGGCCTGTGTGTGAGTGTGCGCTGTGAGGAACAACACGGAATCACGGAATCTTTCAGGCTGTTAAAAACCTCTGAGAGCAATGAGTTCAACCACTAACCCAGCACTGCCAAGCCCACCACTAGACCACGCAGCAAGCTACTAAACCATCACGAAGCACCGCATCTGCACATTTATTGAACACTTCCAGGGATGCTGACTCAAGCAGTGACCTCACAGCACTTCAGGGCAAAGCAGTGCCCTCAGTCCCAAAGTGCATGGTGTAACCTCCATTTTCAGCCTGCCTTGCGTTGGATTTGGGGAGATGGTGCCTGTGTGGTTCTGAGGGACAGAATGACAAAACAGCTTTACACTCAAGGGCTGTGTTATCCGGAACGGCGGGTGGGCTGCGGGCCCTTGCGCAGCGCTTTGCCTAAAGCATCGCCTCACGCCTCACCCCCGAGCGCTGCGGCCCCTTTAAGGCGTCACGTGGCTCTTGGGCGGTGCTGTAGTCCCTTGACCGGGGTGGCAACGCTGGCCGGCGCGGCTAACGGCACACCGGGAGACTACAACTTCCAGCAGCCACCGCGGGGACGGATGAGCTCATCCGCCGCGCCCAAGCGGGCGTCGCGATGCACGCTGGGAACTATAGTCCGATGTCAGTACCGGTGGTAGGCAATGGTGCGGGGCGGAACTACGCCTCCCAGCGTGCCGCGCGCGGCTGGTTCCCGTCAGCGCCGAGGGGGAGCCCCCCAACGTAAAGGGGGATCACTTTCCCCTTGTGTCCGCCATATTGGACGGTAACTCTGCCCAGCGGCGCCGGGGCCGAGCGAGTCCCCGTGGCCGTGACAGCCCCGCTTCGTCCGCGCCGCCCGGGGAGCCCCGGCCCCGACCGGCCCCGCCCGGCCTCGCCACCCCCGGGCGCTTGGCGCGACTCCGCGCCCCTTCCCCCCACCTCCTCCTCCTCCCCGGCGCTCCCTCCTCCCGTGCCCGGGTGTCAGCACCATGAGTCCGGCCGACGCCAAGCGCGGAGCGAAGCGCCGGAAGAACAAGCGGGGCGGCGGCCTCGGCAGCACCGGCGGGCCGGGACCCAGCGGCGGTACCGGCGGGCTGGGCAAGGCCGGGGGTGCGGCGGCAGCGGCCCCCGCCCCGCCGGGCGCGGTGGGCGCCCTGCTGACAGCTCCGGGCGGCGGCAGCGGAGCCCCGGGCGGCGCCGGGGCCGCGGCGGGACACGGCGAGGTGAGCGGGGCCGGGGCGGGCGCGGTGACATCGCACACCCGCGCTGGCAGCCGGGGGCTGCGCCGCCACATCCCCCCGTGTCCCCGGGCCGCTCGGGACCCGGCGGGGGTCTCGGGGCTGGGCCCCGGGGCCGCGGGCAGGGGGCGGCGGGGCTGGGCAGCGTCCTCAGCTCCCCACCCTTTGTGGGGGCAGGGCCGCGCCGGCTGCGCGGGGCCGAGCCGTCCTGGGGTTTGTCCTGAAATCAGCTTCAGCGTCCCCACCCGCGGGGTCTCACCTTAATGGAGGAGCTGTAAGGAATAGGCGGGCAGGCCTTGAGAAAGCAAAAAGACACCTCCATTACGCCCTTTTTGCAGTAGCCAACTTCGTTATTAAGCATAGGAGGTTTATTGTAGCTTGGACTGTGGTTGGCACTCTGGTGCCTTGGAATAATTCAGATCTGTTAGATTATTTCATATTACGGTGAAATTTATCTGAAATTGGGAACCAAAACCACTATAGAGTCGATTGTGTAGTTTACCTGATTTTTTTTTTCCCAAGAAAAAATACTCAAGGATTAAACTCTTAAAAAGGTGTCCTGTTGGCTCAAGTAGCAAAAGAGCAAATAAGTTCATGTTCCTTTCTCTCATAAAGGTTACCTCAAGTTTTTGTTATTAACACAGAGCTTGTGTTCAGGTATCATATTTACAGCAGCATTTCCTGCTGACAGCATCTTCAGACTTCCATGTTCATGTCATACCACCTGCTCCGTTTCCTCTTGCTCTCATAAACTTGTTGAGCACGTGAAGGGGAAATTAAAGAATTGGCTTTTGTGATGTAGCATGTGTGAAATACCATGATATAACAAATGGGATTATTTTGTTCTCCATTTGGTTTTGTGCCCATCTGTTTTGCTGGGTCAACAGTCAATCTGGTGATTGTAGGTTGACTTTTTTTCCCTTCTCTCTAAAACTTGGGTTCACACACTTTGATACTTGGCTACCATCCTCTAGATAAACTGTTTCTGTATATCTGTCCTAATCTGATGCTGAACTTCCCACATAATTTCCTTCTGGGACAGTAGGCTATATGTGACTTGATATCCAGAACAATGATGTGCTGAATGGCAAAGAGGTTTGCAAGTTTTTATTTGCAGCTTTGCAAGTCATCACTCAACACTATTGTAGCTAAACCTGCAGCAAGAACATGCATCTTCTTTTTTTTATGTCTTAGATCATAAGCTTTTACAGGTACAGGTCCCTAGATGTTGCTAAACATCATCATGCAAAGGGAAATAAAACCAGCAGTGAAGTGATGCTCAGAATGGGACATTGATGTGGCTCCACTACCCCCAATATTTTGATGTTTGTGGTTATGTGTAGTCTAGAACTTTCATTCTCATCAGGCAGTATGGGATCTTTCTGAAATTTATCTTAAAAGCCAAAATAATTGCTCGCCTACCTACTTTATGTTCCTTATTTCTTTTAGACTAGGTAGTTCCTAATAAAATTTCTCAGTCTCTCTGAAGTATGTCACACCTTGAAAATTGGATGTGTTTCAGCACTAAATTTTTGGGAGAATACATCTGTCTATTACACTCGCTTACATGTTATTCATGCTTTTGTAAGTGTACACAACATGTGATTTAATGCTGCTGGGGAAGTTTTTACTCTTTACCTCAGTGGAGAAAATTTTTCCCATTAGCATGTCAAAGGAACCTGGCCTGGGCAACTCCCTGGTTTCTGATTTTTTGCCTCTACTCTTAGATGCATATGTGATTTGTCAAATGTTTCTATTTCCATTTGTAGTGTGATGCAGGTGGTTCTGAAGACTGATGGGCAAGTGGGGAGTTAAGTCAGTTAAACAGATCAGTTAGTTAAACTAGAATAAACCTGCAGCAAAGGCCTTGATCAGTCAAACATAAGCATATTGCCATGAGGTTTTGAGGATACGTAAATCCCTGTGCTCAGTTTTTTCAAAGGTTTTTGCTTATACCCCATAATGCTCCTTTTAAGCTGGTGTTGCTTCCTCCATAGTGGTTTCAGTAACTTCTTTCTTGGCACTTTCAATAACTTTCCAATGGTTGTGACATGAAAATTGCGCATACTTAAAAATTCACTGATAATCTTGTTGCAAGGGTGAAATCTTAAAGCATCATTGCATGACTCTTGCTGATGTGAAAATAAGATCACCTTAATGGTGTGTAAAAATTTGATAGTTTAGGGTACAGTCAAAACAAGACTTGTTTTTTTGAGTGAAAGACTAGCAGATGTTTTTTCTGGATGAAATGGAGAGAGAAAACTGTATTTTACGTGACATATCGCTTCTAAATTAGGTACAATTGTGTGTTCTGGCTAGATAGAGAGTAAGCAACACACCAATGGCTGTAAAGTAGTAACCAGGCTTGTTTTACTTTCATCTTTCCCAGAATGATGTGAAGTTCCCTTTGGTGGGTAAGAGAAGTCATCAGCTAGTTCTCTGCTGAACAAACTTAAATGTTTAATCTTTGAAAAGATATAAAATATAACCACCAGCCTCCCAAAAACTTAGTGTTTGTTGCACAGCATAGTATATTCTGCTTGTTCTCATGCTCTCATTGCTCTCATGTACTTTCCAAATTTTGTCCCTTACCCGGTTTTAGGGCAGCCATTCTGGATGGGGTGGGCACATCCTTCTAGTAGTGTTCTGTTAGGTGTTTCTTCCAAAACTTGTCTAAAAGACAGAATGAAGCAGGATGCTAAAGGAATGATCCTGTGTGTGGTCTGGTCTGCATTCTTGTGTGTCAATAATTGTTTAGAATAACGTATGCTTTGAGCCTGCTTTATGAAACAGGTTGACTGTAGTTTAAAAATGAATGTACTTATGGTTCAGACTAAAAGCTCATGTGCCAGTATTGAAATTCTAACTAACCTTGTTAGAGCTAACAAATAAATTTGAACTGAGGTTTTTATGCATCTTATCTGGAGATTTTTAAAAGACTGTAGGCTAAATTCTGTATTAGAGTACATGCTAAGTCTTGTTCTGGGATGCAAGTGGGCAACTCCTAACGGCATCTTCCTGGAAGGTACATTATTCCTGCACATGCTTTGTAGCATCTGGATTCGTCCTCTGAAGCACTGTCCCATGTTTTGGAGCGCTGGTGACATTAAGGGTGCTTTGGCAGTGTATCAGTGCAAGGGAGTCTCAGTCTTGTAAACCTGTATCTGTGTCAACTTTAACTGGAAACTGAGGCACCTAGTTGTCCAGTGCTGTTGCAGGATTTCTCTAAGATTTTTTCCTTTTTAATACGCGTATTTATGGAAATAGATCTTGCTTTCTATTCTACTTTATTTTAATTCAGTAATGCTTTGCATCAGGCTTTCTGAATTTGATCCTATAAATTTTTGATGGACAGTTGGATTATTGATGTGAGATGCATTTGATTATCTCTAGTAACCACTGCACAATTCATACATACAGCATAGGAAGATTGGCTATTTGTTAGTATGTTCAGGTGTTTTGGAGTGTAGAGTGGTATGTCAATAGCTGATCAGCTACAGAAATACTTTTTGTTGCAGGCCTGACCAATCTTGTGTGATTAAAGGTAATAATTTAGTAGTCATTTTACAATTCTCTCACTTGCATTTTTCAATGTATTGTATGTCAAGTGTAGTAATGTATTGAATCCTCTTCTATTTGAGAGCTGTTATAGAATTTCATAAAATACTTCAGCACACTATTTTTTTATTATGGGGTATTGCTTTTTAAATAGAGATTCTACACATAGCAGAATGTACTTTGCCAATTTCTTCAGCAGCTTTGTAGCTCATTGCATTTTAGTGATATCTGTGTTTGATTTGTGGTTTCAGGTTTTCCCTGTTCTCTCTTCCCCTTCCATGATTCAAACATTCAAAAGGAAGGAAACATTCAAAAGAGGCGCTTTGTCAGGAGCTTAGAAGTTCAGCAAATAGCTGGCTTTTGTGCTTTTATGTAGGGCCTTCTCTCCAAAAGCAAACCTATTTTGACCAATTTCTGTCAAGGCTCAGGTAAACTAGATAAACTCCAATTAATAAAACAGTATTATAACCTCTGCTCTTCAGGCTGAGGCAGTCAGTACTTATAAACACTTAGCACTGACTTGAAGAAAAACAAGCCTTTGTGACAGTCAAGTAGTAAATTTGTTCCTCTGATTAAAGGAGGTAGTTCACTTTTTTTTGTTGTTTTTGTTTTTTGGTAATAGACATGCAGTGCCTGCCCTGAAGAGCTTATGCTCTGCTTTTTATAACAAAAGGAGACACAATGGGATAAAACTATTAGGATTTGCTTTAGATGGTATGGTTGAGTTAACTTGCTAATTTAGAAGCAGAATCTAAACAGAACATTTCAAACTTTAAAACAGGCTTAGTGGTTGCATAACATTCACATTATTACCTCTTTCATAGCTTCTTCCTGTGCTCAGTTTAGGCATTTTTCAGCTAATAGACCTGAGACCAGAGGCACAGTACCAGTGATTGGGTCAGATCTCGTAATTCTGCTCCTGGGAAGTGTGTGCCTGTGTGTACTCGTGACCTTGATGTATATCCAATCCCTGAGCATTCCATTTCTCCCCCATCTCCTGCACCTGCAAAATCATGGTCAGCTGATAATGAGGATAATCGGTGGTGAATTGTTAAATGAAACATATCAAAAGTGTGTCCAAGAAAATGGCATCTCCTTCAGCAGTGTCTAATCCGTGTAAGTTAAGGATCCTCCTTGGGCTTTGTTAGGAGACATTCAATTCCGGGTGTGAAGGCAGTGGATTTTTTTTCCCTTGCTGTATTGGTTGCAAAATGTGAAAGATTGAGAGAGAGAAATTTTTTTACTCTAAAAAAACATAGTGGCTCCTCAGTTCTTCTCCTGAAGTTTTTGACCCCAAACAGTACCTGAAGCTTTACTGACGTATTTAACATTACATTATTTTCTTGGTTATGGCATTTATCCTGTTGTAGTGGTATCCTATCCTGGGGGGAGTCCTGCCTCTCTTCTGGCCTTGCAAGGAGAGTGGATGCTTGGTGCCCATGAGACTAATGTTCAGACCCTGATAGGTGTGTTTAGCAAGGGTGGTCCTGAGCAAATACAGATCTGCTGAAGACATGTTGTGCAGAAGTGATTGGGAGAAGCAGCTGGGAAATAAACCTGCTTTGCTTAGGGTGTACAGGACTTCATGGATGTGCTAGGCAATGTTCTGGGTTTGTATAGATCTGAGGTTTAGTATTTTTTGGGGTTCCTTCACTGATGGACTGATGGGAAAGGTCATATATCACCTTTTATTAAGGTAATGGAAAAGTCCCTACATTTTTCTTCTTTTTTTTTTTTTTTTTTTATTACCAAGGTAGCAGTGGACTGGTCTGTTTTGAAAAAGAATATTCTGTATGTGGAATTTTCCTAGGATAATTAAACATAATGAAACATTTGAGTTAAATATCTAGAAGAATACTGCAGTTCAGTTCCTTCTTTGCTGCAAATGAAGAGTTCAACAGGAAAATGACATTTATGATGTTACTCTTAATGGCATTACGGGAACTGCCCAAATTAAGGCTTTTCTGAGAATGCAGTAGAATAAAAATGCCTTTTTTTCTTTTGACACAACAATTACTTAATTTTGTGTTATAAAAATTTGAGGCAACCTATGACATTACTAACCCTCACCTCCTTGCCTTGTGAGGAAACACACCAGAAATACTAATAAAGATAAGTCTGAGCAACATAGCATTTACCTGAGGTAAATATTTTTTTCTAAATATTTTCTTGTTGTTTCCTTTTTTTAATAGAGAATGTACAGTTGCTTTAGTGATGCAGAAGTTAGTCCAGGCACTGTTTTGCAGAGTGGATTTTAGGGGTAAAATTGATGGGCCTACCTGTGAGCCTCTTCCAAGCTGTTGAACTGAAGTTGTTCATGTTGGATGGTGGTAGCACTGGTGAAAAACTTCCTTGGGATGGAACTTTAATCATGTTCTTAAATAACCAACTCCCCTTCTTTGGCAAAAGCCACAAAGGTAGTTATCTCCATCTCAAAATTCCTAGTAATGATAGAATCCACTCAGGCATCTGAGAGGAAGGCATTCCTGTTCTGCATCACTCTGTGGAGCCACTGTCTCTCTCCACTCTTTGTTTAAGGAAACCTGGAGAGATTTTGGTACAAACTGAGTGTCTGAAGCTGGATAAGGTAAAAAACCTGTGTAGGAGGCCATGCTTAGCCTCTACCTGCCTACTCAGTTAAGGCTTCTTCAGCCTCTACCTGCCTACTCAATTAAAGTTTCTTCCTCTTAAAAAACAAAAAAATTTGGAGCTCAAATAGGTTATGATACATGCCCCCTTGGGTCATATCTTAAATCTTAAAGAGTTACTTTGCTCATTTATAAGGAGGGAACAAAATATTTACTTCACTGTACCTTTTTAAAAGAAAATCTGTACTTCTGTGAAATATTCCTATGCTTAGTCTCTCCTCAGGCTTAGGGGAGCAAACCACAATAGGTTGTAGGTGCCTCTGTATTGTTACTTACTGTGGAGCATCACAAAGTCCAGTAGAGCACAGTAGATCTTCACATTAGTCCTCCTTTCACACACTAATCTGTTGAACTGGCTTGTAGAAGCTTTGACAGTGGCTACTTGTGAAGGATGTTCAAAAACATGAGACCACAATCATCTAGGTAAATAATTAAGTTTTGACAAGGTAAAAGTAATTATTTTGAAGTCCAGAGCTGTGGACTGCCTGGATCTTAAGCAAACTTGTCACTTATGGCATCTGAACTTTGGGACTTCTCTTATGGGCTCATCTCCTACTCCTCTTAGAGCCTTGTTGTGGGAAGTAAATTGTGGTCCAGGAGGGACCACAATAGGCAGTGAGGACTAATTTCTGGGAGGGTTCATGGATGGCAGTTGCTCTTAGGAAAAAACTGCTGGCTTTTTTTACTTTTTTTTTTTTTTTCCTTTAACTGCTTTGGCAGCAGTTCAGTGGTCTGTATTGAGCTGCAGACAGATGGAGGATGTGATCAGCTGTTGGGGCAGTGTTTGCTGCTCTAAATAGCTATTTTTTGTCTTCTCCAGGGAAAGGTAGCAGGCTGGATAGAAGTGTCTGGCAGGCAGCACCGGGGCCTTCACTGTTCTAGGTGTAAATTTTCAGAGGCTCATCTTTGTTCTTCTGGATGTTAATTATGCCTGCAATATGAAAAGTGATTGTTTAGTCATGGCTTGCATTGCAATGTCAGCTTTGCTCACTTTGGTTCCTAAGTGAGTTGTTGCTCTTTTTGGTAATAGTAGCTTCTCTACTTAACGTGAGACCAAACTGTAGAGAGCTGGGCAGCATTTAATTTGTGTCACAAACCTCTGCATGTGCTGTAGACATGAGCTTTCTAAAGATGGGGTATAAACATATGCATGCTCACTAGAATATAAACTCTAGTGATTGATATCTGTTTTATTAAATATATGATTGATAAGTTAGCTGTAGTAATTAAATCCAGTAGTTGTCATTTTAAAATATAAAGGGCTCCATGGTCCCATAATTATTTGTAATTTTCTGAATTAGGAATAGAAACAAAATAGAAAATGAAGTCCAGTCAAAGGGTTTTACACTACTTGTCCGCTACTGTGGACAACAGTGAATTAATCAAGATATGTTTTTGTGTAGTTATCTTTTTACTTCCCCCTTAAGGTTTCACCTTCTGCAGACATAGCAGAAGTAACCTCAGAAATTAGTCCTCAGAAAGGGTACAGGAAAGTAAGGACTAGAGTAGTAGCCATGTTTCTCTACAGCATCAGGAGCTGAAGGAGGTTTTACAGTACTGGGAAATCATAAAACTATTGAGAAGGGGGGAAATGCATATGACATGTTGTGTTAGGACCATCTATCTCCTGAGCCAGCTTTTATCAAAAATTGGTCATAGAAACTACTATATGATCTGGATTTATGGTAGTGATCTGCCTCTCAGGTGGGCCTAGCACAGTTGTGTGTTGGCAGGGCTGGCTGCTGCCAGAGCTAGTGCAGGATAATTCAGTGTTAGTGTTGAGCCCTGCCCACCAGCAATCACTTAGGAGCTCTAAACACAGATATTTGCCAGCTAGACTGACATCTGAACAAGACCCTGAAGCAGCACCTTTTTATGTAGAAAAACACTGCTTTCTTGGGGACTGGTCTTTTTTGGTCTGCTTTTATTCTCCTCATATGTCAAAAGAAACAGGTGGCAGTTACAGGCTTGGTAAGTTAACAGAAGTCTGTGGGTAGTGAATGAGGATGGGGTCTTTGGAAGGACAGAATAAGACTAATTTTTTTTTCCTCTTGAATGAAGTAGGAGGAGTTAATGTCATGAGGGGAGAAAACTAAAAGAGCAAGCATTATTGATGCTACGTGAAATATGCTTGGCCTTTTGAAATGGGCAAGTGAGTTCAAGAAAGAAAGACAGACTGTTGAACACACTAGCTAAGCATGGCATGATGTAGACTTGTGTTTTGATTTTGACTGAGAAGTTCTGGTCATGTGCCTCAGGTTTTGAATGTCTGTCATGGTACCAGGATTGTAAAGTGAGGGAAGGAAAAGAAGGCTGTCAGTTGAATCATTTTCCTGAAAACAGTCTGTTAATTAATGCAAGCCATGACTCTAAAATCTGTGTATTAGGGGATATCTCATTATGTGTAGTGTTGAAATATGTTGGAAACTGTATTAAATGTAATGTACTTGCAGTGTTGTAAAGTGCTGCAAGGCTCTACCTTGATTCCTGTTCTGCTTTCAGCTTTGTGCTGTCAAACTGCATCAATGATGGCTCCTTAGAAGCAAAAGATGTGGCTTTAGGCAGAGGTGCCAGACTTGAATACACTCTGCCACCCACTTCTCTCTTTGAGGCTCTTTTCAAAGAGAGAGAACTAGTACAAACAGCTGTATGTTGATGCATGTGGTTGAAGTCGTGCAGTAACTGTGGGCACTGCAAACTTTGATTTCTTCAGTATATTGGGGCTAAAATAATTAAGATTTTAAACTATTTTTTTAAAACAATTTTTAATTTTTTTTTTAATGCCACAGCTTGTTTTCTGGTTTTTGGTAGTTTTGGATTTGTTAGTTTGTTTCTTTCCCTGTGCTCAGAAATGGAAACTTTAGCTCTCAGAGAAGGTCTTCCTAAACTAAGGAAGGTCGTGATACCGTTGAATTGTGTACAGAATTGCTGAAGTTGGATGGGACCACTGGTGAGGTCATCTGGGCCAACCTGCCTTGTTGAGCAGGGTTTTCCTAGAGCACATTGCACCAGATGGTTCCCAGACAGTTCTTGAATATCTTCAGTGAGGAAGAATCCACAGTGTTCCTGCATAGTGAGGAAGTTCTTTCCTATGTTCAAGTGGAACTTCCTGTGCATCAGTCTCCAAATCTTGCCTCTTGTCCTACTGCCTGGCACTACTGAGTAGAAACTGGCTCCATGTGCTTCACACCCTCCTTTCAGGTGCTTATAGACATTGTTAGGATGGACTCTGTCTTCCCTCCTTGAGGCTGAACAGGTAGTACAGATATTTCTAATATTAGGTGGTTTTTTCCACGGAGATAGTTTAATTTAAACATACCTTGAGTAGAACATGGTGTCATAGGCAGACTTTTGTCTGTTTTTGTCTGTTAGTTTATAAATATTTAAGGAAGTTAAGGACCCTCTTCCAAGTTCTATAACCCTATTAAACTCAACCATTTCAAATGTGTTGTAGGGAATATTTCTCTGGGATAAATATGACACTGAATTTGGGCGAGACTCATGATGATGCAAGCCCAGAGACACTTTCATGGACAGGTGCCTGAGTTAGAATGTGTGTGTGCATGTACTGAGGCTTTTTGAAACATGGTGGTTTTGAGTGTGGGTTAAAAAGGTTGCTATGTAAGTGTAGGAGTGAAGTAAATACTTTGTACGTGTGCATGGAAATTATTTTTGTAGGAGAACACACACATACCCGAACTACCAATGGACAAAGTGCCTGAGTAAATGTTTAAAGGTTCTTTGCCACAGTGTCTCTCACCGTGGAACCAATCCTTGGGAACAGAAGAGTTCACCTTAAAGAGCAATTCTGAGCCACAGTGCAGTTCTGCCAGCCTTTAGTGTTTAATTGGTGTGGAGTTAATGACCAAAAGATTTCTTAATTGCCATAATGCTTCCAGGCTGCTTATCTTCAATAAGCTGCTGCCACAACAGATGGCAAGCTAGTGGTTTAGCTGAGGTTCACTAGAAGTTTTTCACAAATTTGTTTTAATGGCCTTAACTTATCTATGTGGCTGTGGCTAATGTGTAGTTGAAACCCAAATCTTCATTGGAATAGGCCTCAGATGAATTAAGGTTTTAGTTTGTCACCCAGCCAGAGATAGAACTCTCCTTTACTGTCAAAGAAACTTTGCAGTTTTATCTCTGTGATCATCTTTGTTTTATCTTCACATTTTTTCCTGGCTACTCCCAAGATTGGTCTCCACTATACTGTCATTCTGCACTTCTTTTTAGGGAGTCTGCAGGGAATTGTACTGGTGTCTGCTGTGATTTGAGACTGCTTGCAGCAGCATCCTGAAGATGACTAGGTTGGGGGTTTTTTAGCATCATACGAGTCTGAACCACAAGGATAAAAGTGGACCAAGCTGAAGTTCCGTAATTTTTAGATATAAAAAAAATCTTTCAAAAAAGATTCTTGTGCTTTCAAAGGAAAAAAAAATACAGTTACCTTTCTGTCTGGAAAATGGACTGCCATACTTATACAGTATCCACTAGTTACAGACTTGAAATCTTATGTAGGAGGATATGGAACTTTGTACTGAGAAACATTGCATAGTAACTAAGTTAAATATTAATTATTATTTAATGCTTTCGGAAGTGCTGTCATTGATGACCTAGCTTACTGCTTTTCAGAATTATGTGGAAATTATGACAATCACACATTGAATATTATTTAGACTGCTTGTTATATGTTTTTTATAAACTTGGTGGCTGCATCTTTAAAAAATGAAGAGGAGCATTTTTCTGTCAATATTTAAAGTAATTCTGAGCCTATGTTTTCATTTTTATTCAAGGGAAAAATCTAGTGATTGTATAAGGTTTAGGGGATTGTTCTGATCCCTAGAAATTTGTTAAAACATTGCTAAAAATGGCCTGTGGTAATTTATTCTTTAAGTAGAATGTTCAGACAGAAGTCTGAATGTGTGATTGCCTTTGTGGTTTTTACCTAAGGTCACAGAAGTGAGGGTTTGTCTAAATGTGCTGGCAGTTCTGAAACAACTTCTGAAGTCAGCAAGTTGCCCTTGGTGTTACCTGTTGGTGAGACTGGCTCATCTCTCAGCAAGGTGTTGCTGATGATTTGACAGCTAAGCTGATAAAGTTCATGGTAGTCTGTGTCTCCTCTGCTAAAGCCTAGAGGATCCTAACTGGTGTTAGACCTCCCTTGCACCGGAAACACTTAAAAAAAATTCAAGAATTTACTCCCAACCCTGTTTGTATTTGTGATAATCCTGAGAAAGTCAATATCCTTATGAGCTTTTCCATGAAGTCTTAACTTGGTGTAATAGTATATAAATAGTATACACTGTTATGAAGTGGAGGATACAGAATCACATTGTCATTTAAGTTCTAAAAGCCCTCTGAGATCATGGAGTCCTGCCTTGGCTGATCACCACAGTGTCAACTAAACCATGGCACTAAGTGCCATGTCCAGTCATTTCTTGAGCACCTTCAGGGATGGTGACTCTAGCACTTCCATGGGCAGTCCATTCCAATGGTAACAACTGTTGTCTCAAAAAAATTCCTTTGAATGTCCAACCTATACTTCACCTGGGACAGCTTGAGGCCATTTCCTCTTGTCGTGTTGCTATTTACCTGGGAGAGGAGACTGAGCCCCAGCCTCCTGTCAGGGAGTTGTAGAAAGCAGTTAGGTCATCCCTGAGCCACCTTTTCTCCAGGCTAAACACCCCTAGCACCCTCAGCCACTCCTCATGGAACTTATTCTCCAGACCCCTCACCAGCTCCATGTCCCTCCTCTGGACCTCAGTGACTTTGTTGTAGAGAGCAGCTGAGAACTGAAAACCAGGACTTGTGATGAGGCCTCCTCAGCAGTGCTGAAGGTGACAGTCACTGCCCTGGTCCTGCTGGCCACACTACTGCTGATCCAGGCCAGGTGCCACTGGCCTTCTTGGCCACCTGGGCACACCTGGCTCATGTTCAGCCACTCTCAACCAGCACCCCCAGGTCCTTTTCCACTGGGCCCATTCCAGCCCCTCTGCCCCAGCCTGTAGCACTGCAGGGGTTGTTGTGACCCAGGGGCAGGACCCAGCACTGGGCCTTGTTGAACATCAGATCACTGACCTTGGCCCACTGATCCAGCCTGTCCAGATTGCTCTGCAGTCTTACTGCCTTCCAGCAGATCAACACTCTCCCTCCAACCCTCAGTACGTGAGGTATTGCCCTAACATCAAAAAGTAATTCCCAGATAATTGTATTTTTACATTTTAATTGTTTTCCCAAATTAGAGATGAATTTGTCTGATGGAAAAAAAATTCTGTCGTTTCTTTGTTACTCGTGTATTTCCTTCATTTTTTTTTAACAGGAAGTTAGTCTTCACTGTTTTATTTTGCTTGCATTGTCCCATCTCTGACACTTTTGCCACAAATATATTCTTTATACAGTGTGCTTGAGTAGTTTAACTTTTCAAAGTTACATGCAAAGATTTTTTAGTGTTGGTATTAACTCATATTCAGCAAAAAATAGTTGGTGCAATGGACTGTCTTTATTGATGCTTTTAAGACTATTTATGACTAGAAATTGTCCTGTTAATTTTTTCACCAAAATGGATATTTTTAGGGGGATGTTTGTGACATGAGAGTTTGCATAACTATAGCAGTAATCTATTAGTGAGTGTTATTACATGATCAGAAAGGTGTTGGGTCTGATGATTATTTGTCTTGTAGGTGTCTCTGCTTAGTGGGCTTTACTGGAGTTTAGTGGAGGACAAATCCCTGTCATTAAAGCATGAGAGGATCACTGGAACAGGTCTTTCTGGTGCCTGTTGTATCTGCCCTTTCAATATGATGTTGGGATTCTGTTCCTCTTAAGCAAAATTTGATTGACATTCCTGAACAGGAAGGATGTACTGGTAGCTCCTCTTTATGGAAAACCAATCCTTGTGGTCAAACCGCCTGAGCTAGTTGGAAATTATACTGGATAGGCTCACAACTCTACTATATTGCTATGAACAGGGGTGGGAGAGCAAAAAGGATGTCTGTGTCCCACTGCTACTGTGTGGATTTATCCTTCTAATTAACTGTCTTTTTTTCCATTTTCCTAAACACACTTTTACTTGTGCATTTGTGAGAGAGAGCATGTGTGTGGGTAACTGGTAAGCAGGCACTGAGCAGGCTGTAGTCTGACCAGCACACTGTATCAGCAGCTGGGTGGCTTCCAGGGGAGTTGAACTTTTTTGGCCCTTTTTTTTTCCCTTCTGTGAATCATATTAGGTAGACTCCACTAATTCTTGAGCTTTTCTTCTTTTAAAATGTTCAAGCATTAATACATCAGTATTTGTAATTATATACCTTAATACATATTAAAAGGTGGATGATTTGTCCAAAGAATACAATTGATTTTCTTTAAGATTGTTTTATTTTGTGGGTTTTTTGGTTGATTTTATTTTTTTTGGTTGTTGTTGTTATGGGGCTTTTTATTGCATTCTAGGAAGAAGACAGTCCAAGCAACCATCTTTATAAACCAGCTCCTTAAATCTTACACCAGAGTTGATTGTAATATTCCAGAATCTCTTTATCAATGCTCTGAAGTCTTAACTTCAAGGTTTTTTCCATGCTTACTTTTCTCTCATTCATCTGTCTTCTGGCCAGTGGAGACAGTACAGTTTCTACTTATATTACTTGTTTGTTTAACCTGCTCTTTAAATTACCTATTTGATGGAGACTCCACAACCTCACCAGCAGCCTATTTTTACTCTTAACTACTTTGCTATTAATTTTCTATTGCATAGAATTCTCCCTTGCTGCAATTCAAACATTTTGTTGCTTATTCTGTTTGCTGTGGATAGAGAGAACTGACTGTTCCTCTCCCCTCAGTATTCTCATCAGGTTGGTGCCCCCAGTTCTCTCAGCCTTTCCTGGCAGGTAATATTGCCTGTGTCTGGTAGTACTTCTCTTGTGGCTTTTGTGCAGCTGTTCCTGTCCGGCTCAAAGACCTGTGTTCAGAATGAGTTGCAGTTGTCCCTCTGAGACTTACTGGAGCAGTATTAGGTGAAAGGATTATGTCCTGTGTCACATAAGCTATGCATCCCAAGGTAGCATTAGTTTTTCCATCAGTGTGACCTTGTTGACTCCTCTTTTGCATGTAGTCACTTTGATGTGTTTGGAAATTCACGGCAATGTCAAGATCTTGCTATTTAATTTGGTCCTGAGAAAGTTTCAGTACTTAAGGCTGTCCATGACATTAATCAAGTAAATCATGACATTTATTCTTCCTCCCCTGTGTAAATCTTTCATTGAAGAAAATTTTACTGGCTTAACATAACCAGGGTGGCTGTTCCTCCTCTCCATATCATCTAAGTGTTTAAAAAGCTTGTGTGGTTATATTTGACTTTTCTGGGAACTGAAGACAATCCATTCCTCAGGTGTTTCTACCTTCACTCTAGTTTTTGGGGTTTTTAAAAAATTTTTTGGATGGTGGGTTGGGTTTTCTTTGAGTAGTTAGGTTGTTTCTTTGTTTTAAAGAAAGGGTTTAAATAGTTCACCTTTTTCTAAGTTTCTGATTATCTAAGACATCTTCCATGAGTTTTCAAAGATAAGATTATTGATTTTGAGGTGGCTCAAAGGATTTCCTGAGGAAGTTTCTTGAATGTTATCAGATCTAACCTACTTGGAAAAAATATAAGTGTGACTCTTTCCAATAGTCAGCTGCTTCTGGGTGGATATTTTTGCTCATTTACTTGTGCTAATTGTGCTGGCTACCTGCTTGAAGTTGATCTCTTTGGTGAGATCTTGTTCTTCATTTATCTGTTTTCTCTCTTCATTCAGTAATGGAGAAATTCTAGTAGTAGTATACTAATAGAATGATTTCTTAGTAACCTCAAGCTGTTTTGTAAGAATTATTGTTTTGTGCCTTTAGCCTTTCATATTTGTTCCTCTTACTCTCTTGCCATTGTTATGCTTGTTACTCCCTTCATGTGTGCTTTTTGAGTCATTATTCTCTTGCTAAGTTTTCTATTCTCTTGCTGTGCTTGGTTTTCTTGAATTTGTTTTTTTCTATTGTGTCATTTGAGAATTAACTCTTCCTTGCCATAGGCTTGTCTGTGAGCTCTTATTTAGTGATGTGAAATCTGTCTCTTGCTGTTCTTTCTTCCTCTTCAGTAACCATTGAATTGATGGTTCACTTCCAGTGGAACTCTTATTGTTTACTGTCAACTACTTTTTTCTTGCTGCTACAGTTAAAGGAAGTGTCTCCAGTTGCTTTCTGAGTTTTAAAACTATTCATTCCTCAAGCCATTCCCAGTAGGTGCCTAGGTTCTTATTATCTCCTTGTAACAGAAAGTCTTACAATATTTTTTTCCCCTTTCAGAAAGGATAACATCTGTCTGTTGGCCTTTTTTGATAGTCTGTGGTAAGCTTGCAGCTTGATAGCATTCACGTGCTTTCCCTGTTTTATTATTTGCAGACTTGCAGGATACCTCTCTGCAGTTGTGATGCTTTGGGTATAGGGCATAACACTTCCTGACACTTGGATTTGTTTGGTTTGGGTTTTTGTTTGCATGTTTAAGCTTTTGTTGTGTTTTGTGGTGAACTGACTGGATCCTTTTTGTGTTAGTATTCCAGTGGGAAAGGGATCCTTATGGAGTAGATCATAGTGTTAATCCCATTCAGAGAATTCTAACTACTTTCCTTATGCTTTGTGCATTAATATGCATTTGTCTAAGACTGATGGATTGGTTACTTGGATTTTATGAACTTTTGTGAATAATTACTTGTACTTACTTCTAGGCTCTTGCCCTGGTATCTCATCTTCGAACTCTTAATGTTTTGCTCATGGTGCTAGTGAAAAATAGTCTTCCCTCAAGCTGACATCCAGGAAAGGCTTTTTTGTATGTTAATTCCTTGTAATCTTCTATATTCTCACCTACCAGCACACAGAACCTCATCACATAGAGAAGCCAAAGGTGTCCTTTGATGGCATTTTTAAATTCATGGGATTGTCTGCAAAGAATGTTTGTTCCTGACAGTGTTGGGGTGTGGAGAGCTGGATGGGAGCTTCTTATTTGTTCTCAATTGTTGTTAATATTCATGAAGAGTAGTTGGTGTGGTGAATGACCATTGAACAGCTTTTATTTTCTTGGGTCTAAAAGAGGCAAAGAACATCTGGAGCAGTATGCACCCAAGTAGGGCCAGTATACAGCTTGTTCTTCATGGTGTTTTTTCTGATACAGCTGTTTACTTGGTTTTGTCTTTTGCAGTCTCCTCTTGAATTGCCTTAAAGACTTTGCAGTCACAGATGTCTTGGCTCAGCTGCTTCCTGCTACTCCTTAATGCCTCACCCTCCCAGAAACTAATCCCACAGTCCAAATCTCAATTTTTCATAAAATCTGTAATGTAGAACTATGGCCACTGTATGTTTTCCTTGTAATCTTCCTCAGTATAGAAAATACAGGGACATGTTCCTGTAAATCCAGTCCAAGACACAATTTTTTCTCACTGTCTCATTATAACCTTTTCCTCCTTTGGTCAGGGAACATTCCAGATGAAAGTTTTTGAGATGCCGGTTTTTTGTGTTTGGGGTTTTTTGGTTTCTTTTATATGTGTTGGAATCATGGCTGTCTTCCTGCCATTTACACCCCTGCATTTTGCTGAGGGGTAACTGAATCCTGGGCACTCTGATCTCTGATTCTTGACTTGGAGCAGTAAATTTGGGTCAAAGGACTTCAAGCTTTACACATGTCCTCATTTGATTCAGTTAATGTCTGCTCCCTCCCATGGAGGTACTTGAAGCAAACCATGTGTTGTGTTTCTGTAGTGTATTTGACTTGGCCATAAGAAATAATGAGTGATGTGGTGTGTGTGTATGGTGAGCATTGAGAGCTTGGTAGTTTGAGGATAATGAAGTACAAGGACTCAGGTAATCTTGTGTGGATATTAGCTTAACTTGGGGTTTTATTAGTTTTGTATTGATTTGTTAGAGGCACAGCCTTTGAATGCAGTTCTGATGTTAAAGCTTGCTTGCTGCACTTCTGTAATTTTGCAGATTGCTCTTAACTATTAAAACTAGGACTCTGTTTCTTACTGATGCTGATTTTTGCAGAATTGAAATATTGAAATAGAGGATTATTGCTCTGGCTTGTACTCTGTGTCATATCCTAGTACAGCATATGTAGTTTGCCTGGCATGGCTTTTTTTCTGGTGGGGGGAAAACATGGCTGGTTTTAGAAATTGCATTTGGTGGATCATCCTGAAAATGGCCTCTCCCATATCCAGAATGTGGCTTTACTTAATGCTTTGAGATTTTACTGTCAGGAGGATGTATATTTAACCCTTTAACAGTTAACAAGTGAGGTCATTTTCTTGTAACATAATTCCTGGAGTAGGGCATCTGCAGCTGTAGCACTGAAGTTACATAATTAGGTAGTTACTTCCTTGATGTTGTCTTGCAGGTCTTAAACTTGCCTTTGGATGAGTGCTTTCTACTGTTTATAAGGAAACTGCTGGCATATGTTGGGGTTGGTTTTATATAATCCTGTTAATTTTATGTATTTCTGTTCAGGATTGAAGTTGAAACAACAGATTAAAGCTCTAACAACTCTGACCAGGAAAAAAAAAAAAAATGCATGGTTGTTACCTGTCAGGGCTAGTTGAGAGAATTTTGGGGTGTTTTAACTACCTGCTCAGAATGCTTTGCTCATTGTACTTGGGAAAATGAATGATTTAATTGTGTTCATTATTAGCTTTTGATTCCTCTTTTTAGCACGTGGCTGCGAAATCACTGGGAAAATGTTGAACATATTCCTAGAACAGAAAAGGCAGAATCCTGGTAGGAGGTGGATTGGCTGTGTTCTGTTATGTCATATTTAGCTGCAAAGGGAAATATTGCATGTGGGAAGGGGTATGTGTTTCTAAAGAATTTGTAATGTGTGTAATTAAAACAAAATTCCCTTCCTTATTCCACTGGAAAGCCTGGGTTTTTGGTAGCTCCACACAGAGTATTACAAGTATGTTTGCACTCAAGTTCAAGCTTGTCTGCACTTAAGTTAGTTCTGGTTTTTTATATACTTGCTGCCATTTCAACCTAGGGGATAGCATTTAATGCTGTGCTGAAACTCATTAAATACAGTTAATTCCTGCACATCCACCAGTGAAAGACGTGATTTCCTTCCCCTATGGTATTATTTTGGTTTCAGGTTTTCAAGTTTGCTTTGCTTAGCAAATTATCCATACCTTTACACACAATACTATTTTTTTCTTTTTATTTTAAATGCAGTTTTAAAACATATGTAAGAGCTTTATAACAACTCTTGTAGACAAATTTCCCTTCCTCTCCCCTGCTGCTGAAAAAACCACCCAGAAGACAAAGGCAGCTCTTATATTACAATTGAGTTGCAGATGTATTTGGGTGACTGCAAAGAAGCTTTTTCATGTGAATGGTGACAAAAATGTGAAAGGATCGGGGCAGCTGTTTTGATTCTGTCTAGCTATAGAAATATGTAAAATGCCTTTCACTAGCTGATTCAACTTCATCTGAAATAGATCTTCACTGTCCATATCTTCAATTCTGCTTCATACCCTTCGTGCTGTGACTGATAGTCTTGTCCTTCAGTTTAAGTGTATTCCAGGACACTTGGCTCTGCTTCCCTGTCCTCAGTTCAATGCTGTTTTCTGCCCATCCCCAGTACCTTTGCAGAGAGCTGCATCGCTTTGCTAAGCTAAATGAGGCAGGCCTCTTGCTGCCGACCCAGCTTGCCTGTCACCACGTCTGTTCCAGTTAGGCATTTCTTGAGGGTGTTTGACCAAATGAGGTCTCCTCCAGAGGGCTGTGAAGCAGCACTAATACTCCTTCCCAGTGTCTCTTGAAAACAGCCTGATGCATCTTGGAATCCTGTTTCCTTTTCACAGTTGTAGTGGTGAGCATCAGCCAGTGGTATAACAAAATCCATGCTCACTTCCCAATCCTGATGGAGAATTAATCTGGGAAAGGCTCTTTGGTTGCAAATACAGAACAAGAGGCTTTTCAGTCTCAATGCACCTTTAAGGTGTGCAATTTTTTTATTAGGAGATGGGAATTGAAAAATTCTGACAGTTGGAAATGTAAACTATGAATAATGAGTTGAATATAATGAAACAGAAGAAAGTGTGGAATCATCAATACAAATAATTAAATATGCTTCTGCACGATTATATTTCTTAAAAAATGACCAATTTCTAGTAATGTCTTCTTAATTCACATGCAATCAGATCAGTGCAATGCAAAATGCAAAGAAGATAAGGATATTAATTCTGTTGGCTTTAATCTGAATAAATGGTCTTCTTTAGCCAAGTTATTGGTTGCACAGGTATAGGCATGCTGTATTGTCTTCGTTTCACACAATTTAAGAGCTGATAGCCTCATGCTTATTGTAGTTGATTGAGTTTTGTTCTGTTTAAAAACATTTTTCTTTGAGAAAAATTAAGACAAAAAAGATTAACACAAGCTTATGTTATGGATTGCAGCTTTTTGACTGGTATTTAAATTTTACTTCAGATTGTGGGGCTTTGATTCTTACTATCTTCATCATTTCTTTGCTGAAGTGCCATTATTTATTATGGAAAGTAGGCTGTAATATTTCTGTGCTAAGTTCTGTTTTAATTTACTTCCTTAAACATAGATTTTTAAAAAATTATTTTTAATGACCAAATTAATTTTATTTTAGTGGAAGTGAGTTTTCCCTCTATTTATGATAGTATGAGAAAATGGCTCATCAGATGCAGCTGCCATTTGTACAAATAATGATGCTGCAGTTTGCAAAGAAAAGCTTGACAATTGTACAAAAGTGTAAGTTTAGGTTTTTCTTCCCCGCTTCTGCTCCCCAAAAACAAAATCTCTCCTTTCTTGCAATACAATATGTATTTCTGTATGGTAGATGTTATATATTTTTCTAGTGTATATTTATAAATGTAAGCATGATAGAAATTATGATTTTGATACTTCCTGTTTTTTGTAGGATAAGACAGATGGTTTAAGGTTCAAAGGAAAATAAAATGACAAGTTGGGATTTGCAAGCATAGCCACTTTTCATGGCATCAGGGATCTGTTGCTTTCTCCTGTAGTGATCCTTCTCTGCTGGAAGGCAATTAACCATTAACCACCAGAGGCTGCAGTCATTCACTATGATGTAATTAACCCTTGCTTGGACATGTATGTCTTCCTTGGCAAGGGCCATGGAGACAACTGGGCATTTCTGCCTTCAGTGCTGCACCTACTGTTCACTGCCTTTGGAAAAGTAAGGAAGACTTTGTTAGATTTCAAATGCAGTAGTAGTATTATTGTTTCCAGATGACATGGATCTTCTAGCTTTTTGTCATGGAAAACCTTCAGTAATGGGTTTGCTAGTGGACTATAGAGAATTGTGGTAATATCTAGGTTTTTTTTTTGGGCAGTGTTGGAAGAAGACATGAAATTATATTGATAAAGCTTCTAGGGGATATAGCAGTTTAGAGAGAGATAATCAGAACACTGAGCCTGACAAAATCCAGTATTTGTTCATATGCTGCAAACAGTATTCATGGAAGTGTTGCCAAATTTCATGTGACTTAGAGTGAGCTTTAGGATGGCTGTGCTGGTGGCCTCTGTCTGGGTGCACAATATTCTGTGAATTAAAAAAAAAAAAAAAAGATTATCCTGGTCATTTCATCTCCTCAGAGTAGTGTCAAAGTGGGGGGTTGTTGGGTGTCTGGCAGGGATTTCTTCCAGAATTCTTCCAGAATTACCAGTTCTTGTGAGTACTTTGTAGGAAGAAGGATGTAACTGTCAGTGTCCCTCACTTACAAGGGCCTGTTGCCTAACCCTTTCCAGTTTTTTGGAACATAAGGAGAAAATGGCTCATCAGATAGAAGCATCTGAATATGTAACAGAAGAAGAGTGATGATGAAGAACACTACTTGATAATTGATTCTGAGCCTAGATGAATTTTGTTAGAGATGGTTTGCTGCTTGGAGTTTTTAAATAGGGGTTATGCCAGATCACATGTTATGGAACAAGTACCCAACAGTAATTTGCTCAGGAAAATCTTTGGCCTTTGTCAAGACGAATCTCATGAGATCATGTGCCAGGGAGTGCTTAGATGCATTTCTTAATTAAGGCTTATGTAGGTTTGGTTTTAGCGGTGACTTCAACTCAAGAGTATCTATGGGACAGAGCAGGGACTTCTGGTAGGGTCTGTACAATCCATTCTGTAAAACAACTGCTTATTTCTTAATTCTTCAGGCTATTATTTGATAGTGATCAGTTGTCATATGATACTCCATAAAATAAAAAGCTGGGGGAGGTGAATTCTATGGCAGTGGTTGAGGCACTTACCCATCTGTGAGTTTCATGGAATAAATAGTTGAAGTTGGCATCATTTAAATTAACAACCTAGGAAGTAATTTGACTTTGTTCAATAAAGCGGAATACATAAGAACAACTTACTTGAATACAACCTTGCTTTAGCTTCCATTAAAACAGGTGTGTCAATGTAGATTGTGCTGTCCTTTAAGAGGATACAAATCAGAGTTTCATCTTTTCAATTTTGGATTGTGAATTCTTCCCAATTCCTGCAGAGACCATAGCTTTTTAGTGTGTGCTAACACTTTCATGTTGTGGCACTATAACCTGTGAACTCCTTATTTCCTAAGAGGTGCTCATTTCCTGAAGGATGTAGTTGAGGTTGATTCAGCTAAAAGAAAACTGAGTGTGTTATTGAAGAATGTGGGGGAGGAATGGCACAGAATATAGATGTTGCTTCCTTAAAACTCATTACAGAGTAACATAAATCCGTGAATATCAGTATCTATGTTCTTTTCAAAGCACTACTTCGAAGTTGTCTCTTTGAGGTACTACTGAGGAAAAAAAAAAAACTTTCACTGGGGAGTTTCATGCACCTCTCTTTGCAGTCTAGATTGTGTTTTTTAACGTGACTGTGTTTCTGAGTGTAGATTTTTGTCAGTCCAGGTTTGATGGGCTTGTGAATTTTAAATAGCTGTTTAGACTTCAGTCTGTTCTGATTACTGAGCTACAGTGGAATTGTTTTATTTTGGCACTGAGGATCCAAAGGAAAAATACATGCAGCAGGTAAATAATCAGTTCTGTGTAAGTCTACCAGAGATGGTGATTTTACTTAATTTTCAGAGGACTTGACTCTTACAGAATTGAAGTAGAGAACTGATTTTGTTTCAATTCTCCGTTGTCCAATGCTGTCTAATTTCCTTCCTCCCTGCTCTATTTTTGAAGGTTTTGTGTATGTCTGGGCAAACAAGAACAAAACAAAAACTTAATTATGTATACTTTTGGCGCAGACTTGAAAAAGCCATCCAATGCATTTGATTCGACAAAAGCTGGCAGTGCATGATGAGCACTTTTGCAAACTGTGGAGGAACAGATGCCTTTAACTTTCTCAGACTACTGATATGCCTCATTTTGAAAAACAGCTCTGTGTACAGGTGATTTATTATCCTTCCTCCCCCACCCATGTGATAGGCCTGTAAATACTTAGATCTTACAAAAATTCTTTGGTAGAAAGTCTTGTTGGCCAATTATCCTAGACTTAAGGAGGTAGTAGGTACTTGTCATCTTGGATATCTTATCTTGTCATTTAGTATATGTCCCCAAATGGGTGAGGTGGGGACAGCCTCCCCATGCACCCTGACTTCACTCTTTAACTCATAATTTTTACTAAACCAGAAAGTGTTGGTCTTTTCAAGCAAGTCCTGTATATGCCTGCTACTTATACTTCTGTAATTCCTCTCCATAGATTGAACTTCTATAAAAACAAAGACTTAAACTGGAAAAAGTATAATTTGAAATAATTTTGGTTTCTGTTAAAAACTCCATCGACATTTTGACTTGGTATCAAACTGTTGGGAAGCAATTCAGATTTTAGATCTTGGGGGTGTGTGGAAAGGAATAATTTTGGGGATTTGAGCCTTTGCTTCATAACCTACATGCAAGTAGTGGAGCTTTCTAGATTAAGCCTCCCCACCCTCAGCTTGTTGGCTTGCTTGACGTCAACAATTTACTTTAGGACTAGCTTTTACTAAACTATGAAAATAGTGTTATGTTTACTTAAAACTAAATGATAAGTTTTAATCATATGATTTGCTGAAGAAGGGAAGCCTTCAGAGAACCTGTCTTGCAGGTTAGTCAGATTCTGTAGTGGTATGGTTTTAGTTATTAAGGAAAACACTTGGTAGTTTGTTCATTTTTTATCTTTATAGTTAATAAAACTAATTGGTGGTCTTTATTCATTCTTTCCCCACTGAGACATGTTTCACTATTGCTTCATGCTAAACCACAGCTACTTGTAGAGTAGGAACCTTCAAACTTTTCCCCTTTGCCCATGGAACATTTGCCTATTTTCAAGCTACTGATTCAAAAGTCTTTGAAATTAAGTTTTGTATAACTGATGGCAAAAGACTATTTTTTTCCCTTCCAGACCAATAATAATAGACTTGATAGCTGCTTGAATGTTGCTATGCCAATGAAGCTGTAACTGTGTTGTATGTTACTTATTATTTTCCTGCCCACTGTTAGGCATGCTAATTTTCTGTTCTCCTTGCTCCAGTGCTAGGAAGAAAACTCTTACTTTTAATCATCTTAAAAATACCATTTTAGTATGCTTTTCTTAGAGGTCATGCTCTCCTACTACAAAAACTCTTGTATTTTGGAGGTTATTTTAAAATGAAAAATAAGAACTCTTCAGACTTCTCTCTTCCCTTCTGTTAGGGAAGTTTCCTGTTCACCTCCACTTGGGTGTCAGACTTTCATGGACAGGGACCATCAGTGACTTTGGGCCAGCCCAGCTGGAGCACAGCAGGCCCAGGCATGCTGTGATACAGGACGCTTCTGCATTTCTTGGCCATGTTATTGACCATAAGTATTTTGATGTGGCATCCTCTCAGAGTGGATTCCTGGGTGTAGCTCTGGGTAGTCATTCATCTGATTCCAAGACATCCCTGGGCTGTTTCTTTCGGTATTATTTCGGTTTCTTTCACCAGTATTGATGAAAAAATAATGGAATACACCTATTTTTCTAGGATATCTTCTGCTTTATTCAGCATAGGCTTTGGTTTGCTTCAGTTTTGCAGTTGATATCTTGCAGGGGTTATGGCATTTTGGTGCAGGAGTTCTTGCTGAGTATGTAAAGCAACCTTTTCTGTGAGAAACCAGGCAGTATTTTGCTTACTCAGGGTAGTGTACTTCCAATGCCTTTAGAAATGCTCATGGGTTTCTTAAAGCAAATGAAAAATAATCAGTATTTTGAAATAAATCTCATAGGCAAGAGTGATGACACTGCCAAGTAGAATGGTTTCAGTTTGCTCTTCCCCTGGAAAACTGGGTTGTACCAGATGTTAACTGGGTATAATGTGGACTTAGAAGAGGATTAAGGAAGGGATAAGTGTTGATAGATCACTTGCTGTGTTTTACATCACAATATCTCTTCAGTGCTGTAATACGTGTTTTGCAGTCACTCCTGCCTGTGTTCAGGAGCAGTATTTAAAGCGAACCCCAAAGCCTTGCTGTGCTAGAGGTCTGGCCAGTGTGCTGTCCTGTCCAACAGTGCTTGGTATTAGAGAGTGAAGAGAATTACAGTGCATGTGTAGAATCATCTTCCTCCTGTGTGCCTTCACAGGTTTTACCAATCCCAGGGGGGCCTGCATCAGATTTTGTTTATCTACTGTTGAATGTCTCTCTGATAGGTTTATCATCATTCTTTCCCCTCATCCACCAGATATTTGACTTTTACAATGGCTTATCATTAAATCAGTTTGGGTTAGGGGGGAAGAATCCTACATTCTCACTTAGTGAAATCAGATCGTTTTCTATCTGTTGAACTAAAGGTATAAAGAAACCATTCTTCATATCTGCAAGTCATTTAGGATTTTGAAAGCATCACTCAGCTGCCAGCAGCAGTTCTGTCACCAAGTCAGCTGTGTCTGGGAGAAGAGAGAAACAGCTCAGGCTGTGACTGGAGCATGCCCAAGCCAGAGCTTCACTGGGGCTGCAGGGAGGGAGGTCTTGAGCACAGAGTGGGACTTGAGACTGCTGCCACCAAAGGGTGGTGGGTGATGGCAGTGGGAGGTGAGGCAGAGCTACTCTGGGCACTGCTCGAAGTGCCTGAGGCAAGCCTGAGCACAGGAGAGCTGTGGCAAATGGGTTTTGGCTTGAAAATACAGGCAGGAGAACAAGTGGCATGGACAAGACATCTAGAAGGGTTTTGGGGGGAGCAGCAAGCTGAAGTTTGTTTAGGATTACTCAGATACTGACAGATGTTTCAACAAACTTAATTTTTCACCTCCCTATATAAAAAGAATTTATTCAAATGGTATGGAATACAATTATTATTCCAGGACCTTGTAGAAATAAGTGTAGCTGTAATTTCTTTTTAAATCATCTGTCTTTCATAATGCACCTGGGAAAATCAGTGCAATTTATCCTTGCTGTTTTTCTCTGGGAGAAATTTGATTCACTCTTGCTTTTTTTTTAACAGTTTAGGGTTCAGTGATGGTGAATTGAATCTGAATTTCCTTCCTGTGATTTTCTCTTTCTGAGCTCTCCTGAGATCTTGCATCACTCTCACTTTCATGATGTTTGTGTGGCTTCACAAGGCTTCACTTGCGAGACAGATGGGAGTGTGTTGTCTAGTAATGTGTCACTCAGCCTCCTGAAGGTCTGATTTCAATAGTGACAGGCTATTAGAGCAAATTATGGCACTCTCTGAGTGCTTATTTTCTAATTGCTCAACTGGTTCTTCAAGGTCATTCCGGTGTAATCAGGCAGTATTGTTTAAATTGTGATTCTCTCTTTCTTCATGCTTTCTGATAGGAATTATGCTGTGCCGGGATGTTACATGCCTTATTCTCCAGGAAAATCAATGTTTTGGAGGAGGTGGGTTTGTGTGACAGTAACTTCCAAGAAACACAAGATATATTTCCCTATATATTTTCTGTTGTAAATAAAATTCATAGTAAGAACAGAAATACTTCACACACACTCTTTTCTTTATGGTGAAGAGAGCCTGTGTAGATTCAGATGTTCCTCATCATCTGTGTTAGCCTTCCTTATGGCATTTACCTTCACAAAATAACTTTTTAAAACATAAAACATTAAAATAATTTTTAAAAGGCTACTCAAGAATTTAAAAAATAAGGCTTTTTAAATTAAATAAAAGAAGTTAGGGTAATCCAGAAGTGACAGCTGTCTAGCTTGACACTTCCACTTGAATTCTCTTCCCACAGAGTTGTATCTGTCAACATATGGCACAGTAACTAGATATTGGAAAGTCCTTCTGCCATTCTCCAGTCTCTTTAGTTACATGATGAATTTAGTGCTATTAGCTAACTTTGTCATCTCAGGCACTTGTTAAAGACTTTGGGTAACTTCAGTTTGTCCTTTGAAAGCTTAAGAAATAAATTTAAAAAATCATTTACTCCTCTACTACTAGTGAAGCACAAAGCAAGCATTAACATACTGAAGTTATTAGTGCAACTGAGATACTTGAGCTTCCTTGGGACTCTTGGCTGAATTTCATCCACTCTTGGTGGTTTGCTAATTTTTCACTTGTCCATTTTCTCTGTGCTGTTTTTTTTTCTCTCCTAGCAGTGCTTTGCTTTGACACAGATCCTCTAATGCACATTCCGTGAAGGCCTTTCTCTGGGAGAATATCTTTAAGTTCCCCCCTAATGAACATACGAAAAATAATTCTGGTGATTTTGTTTTGCCCTGACTTTAGGTTATTTATGCCTTTTTTTTTAATGCTTCTGTTTATATACTTACTGTAGCCTTATGGATCCTGACAAGGCTCCTTGTTTCTCATGTGCCTCAAGAAAGAATTTAGTAGGTTTTATACTTTTTTTTCTTCCCTAAATTATTTCTGAGACTGTCTCATATTTTCTTTCTGTTTTTTAACTTGCTATTGTTTGAGCCTCATTTGGACAACTTTTACAGGATTCTTCTAGTATTTTCTCTAATATATTTAGCCACCTCCTTCCTTGCTTGTCATGTCATTATTCATCCCCACTTAAGTCTTTCTTTTTTTGTGATTTATACATTTCCTCTAGGCCTCACATACAATGTCTTATATCTCATTGCCTACAGACACTTAGTTTTTGATGATTCTCGTTGTTTCCTCATATTTGTCTAATTCTTCTCTTTAAATTCCTTGTTGTTTGCTCTTCCTGCAGATATTTAGGGTATTATTAAATTCTGGGTGAGGTTTACATTAATGTTTTTAAGAAAATCCTGCACAATGCTTAGGATCAAGAGATGTCTTTTCTGACAGCTCGTTCCATGTAGCAGACATTCCTGATATTCAGTATTTTCTCTTGGCTTCCTGTGACATATAGAGGATGACAAAAACCTTCAATTGTTTTTGTCTTTACATTTCTGAATACCTTTAGCTTGGTCACTCAATGCTTGCATGTTTCAATGTGATGGCTCACGTATTTCTCATTATAACGTCTTGAATGTAAAGAAGGTAAATTTACTCCCTTAATGAATAAGTAATATCTTTGGATAATTTTTTTTCATTAGTTTTCTCCAAAAATGTGTTTTTAGCTTCTGATAATTATTTCATTCTAAACTTTCGTACTGGTTTCTTTATTTTTGAATATATATGCATGCCAATAACCAGTCGACCCCCAGACTGGAGGATATCTTTTCTTGATGAAGAAGACTTCTTTTAATCAAACAGCCCTTATTTTCTTTTTAGTATTTTTTTGGAAGGTGTCTAAATAAAAATTGGGAACTTGTTCCACATCAATATTTTTGTTCTCATAATTTCAGACCTGAGATTCTTGACTTGCATATGAAGGTTTTTTCCTTAAATAACTACTCCAGAAAGATAGCATAGGGTATGGAAGTGAAGTTGTGTGATTTCTTATTTGTATTTTCTCTAGCAGTGGTTTGACAATCCTCCACTTTGCCTTAGGAAAAATTCAGCTGAAGGCAGTGGCTTTGCAATAACCTCCCTGTCTCTAAAGTGAGCAGTTTGGAATGCAATGAGATGTATAAAACTGAAGGATGCTCCTTTGCACTGATGACAGCTCCAGTTAGAGTTTATGGTGTGGGCACAGGGCAGAAATGTTTTCTGAATCCTATCAATACAACACACAAGGTGTGGGGGTTCTTGGTCAGACTGGTTTTACTGTGGTCTTTAGAGCAGTCTTATAAACACTAATATCCAACAGAGGTAGAGGGGAAACTGGAGGGCGAAAAAGAGTTTGGCAAAAACGTTAAAGGTAGAACAGAGGCAGGAGATAATTGAGAATATCTGAAATATTAAAGTTCAACCAGGACTTAAGAAGAAAAGAGACTAAAATAATTGACTTTATTTCTCCTTTCCTGTTTTTTAAAAATTTGTCCTTTCCCATTTTAGAAATGCCTTTTCTTCAAGTTGGTATGATCTAGAGCTCTTCATTGTCACTGACTTGAATTCTTACATTGTCTTGACTTACTCTTGATTTAGTGTCCTCAAATAATGCTGTGGGAGAACACTTGGGGCTTGTAAAAGACAGTTCATTGCTGTCCGGTGTAGTCTGTGGAGCACTTGTGTAGAAGGGATTTCAGAGGTTTCTGTATGAGTAATAACTTGGGGCAGGAGGGAAACTGCTGCACTGGAATAGCAGAATGCCACTGGGAGGCTTACTGTGGAATACTCTGCTGGTTAACACTGCATATTTTTCTAAGCAGTATGGTATTCAACTTTCAAAAAGCAAGAATCTTGGTTAATTGTTTTGATTTACAGTACAAGTTTAAAAGCTAAATGCAAACAGTCAAATACTGAAGGAAAAATCTAGTTTTACTTATGACTTTTCTGTTTTCCTGTATCAGTTCTTTCAGCTCAGAGTTGCTACTGAAACAGCTATAGTGCAAAAGTTTAAAATCCAAACTTTTCCATCTGTAGAACTTTTTTACAGAAGGAGGTTTCTCCATCTGTGCAATTGAACAATGATTCAAATTTCAAAAGCTGTTGCATTGATCTTCAGATACTGAGGAAGATTTCAATTTTTATAAAGCTCTTTTATCCATAAAATCAGCTATAAAATCAACAGTCACCAATCTGTTGTTACTTTTTTTCCAGGTTTCGCTAAATGGTACACAGTTTACAGACAGTTCTGTTGGATCAGAATTCACAGGTGTTTCTCAGGTATGTGCAGTGAAATTTTGTGGGTATATATAATTTATTTACTAATGGGAGAAGATATTAAGCAGTATTAAAGGTACTAAATCAAACTCTTCAGAAAGAATGCTGTGTGAGATTGGCATGTTGCTAATTGAAGTCAATTTCTGATGATTTCCTATTCAAGCTTTAAAAAGCAGTGGAAGCTTTTTTTTAAAAGTAAAATTTTATTGTTATAGTATGCTTGAAATTGGACATGGATGCTAAAAGAAATCTCTGCAGTTCTATGGTAATAGAGTTATTCTTGGAAGTAAATCTAAATACATAGCAGAGATGCAGTTATTTCTGTTCCAGCTTGTCCTACTTCCAGCTTTCATTTATGAATGTTATATCTGAATATGCTTCAGAGAAAAAGTGAGACTTGGTGTTTTCTTGTAGAGATGCAGCCCACATTTTTGAAGCTTGACTAGAGGAAACATACCTTGCTTTTCACAAAATATGCACTTTGCTTTGACACCAAAGAGACATACAAATGTAACCTAATTGCAAGCTCTACTAGTACAGCAAGAGTTTACTGCTCCTGTTGAAATGGTCACATGAACAGTCTCTGCATTCATCATGTTTTAAATAAATAAGAAGTTGCAATTTATAGCTTCATTTCAGTAGGATAGGGTCATAACAGATATCAGAGATGCTTATGGTCTAGATTTTGTTCAAGTTGCAACTTTCATTTTTGGTTTGTGATGTGCTCTAGGAACCAAGGACTTTAATGTGAGGTTCACATCTGTTGTAAATATGGGCCCAGTGGGAGATTGTTAGGGTTTCACTGAGCCTGGCCAGAACAAAAATTGTTGTTCCTGCTGTGTTTGCGATGGCTTTTTAAGGATTGTGGTGCAGCTTTAGGCAAGTTATACACACACACATCTTAACTTCTAGAAGTCCCTGCAGAGTGGCTGAGATGTGTTTGCAATGACCTTTACCTTTGCAAAAGAGTGTCAGGTTGTCTTAGCTTCTGAACTTTTGCATGGTTGTCCTCTTTTTTTCCTACTTGCTGGAAGATGTCCTGAAAATGATCTTCATAAGGATTTGCCTGCAAAATAGCTACAAAGATATCTTCGTTCTGACAGGGACTTAATATGGCTTCAAAAACAATTAATTTAGGAAAGAAACTTTCAGGGCTAAGGGGTAAGCAGCCATGGCCTCCTGCATGCAGGGGTTTTAGGCATAAATGACATCTTCAGCTGAGTGAAGGTCAGCCAAGAGCAATGTCTAACTTGTGGAATCTGTTGGTGCTTCTAGAGCCAGTGAAAGAGTTGATCAGTCCCAACCTTTCACCTGGCAGAATGAATCTTCCTGCATGAGAAGGTTTTCTAAAAGCCTGCAGTAGATTCCTGGAGAGATTGCCTTCTTTTTCCTGCCTTAGTGCTTAGGTACAAATTCTGGAAGTGGTAACAGTGAGTGAAGGTTAGCTGTTCTCACTGAATCTGTTAGATTTCTTATGAACTTTTGAACGATAGCAAGATATTTGTGGAGATGGAATCAGTGTGTCTTTTGGATTTTTATGTCTAGAATTCTAAGTTTTCCTTTCCATATTGCTGAGTCTGTCAGTTTTACAAATGTGAAGAACACAAAAATCAGTTTGTAATGCTCTGCTGTTTTTCTTTAGATGTCAGCAGAAGAGAACTGATTTGTTGTTGCTATGAAGACAAGAAGAGAGTGAATTATGGTTTAGCTTGAGCTGGTCCTTTGCCCTAGAGAGCTGTTAACCTGTACTTATGCAGTTCAGTCTTAGAAGATCTTTAAAGCTGTATTTTTGTTAGTGTTGAGATTGGAGCAGCATTGAAAGCAATGCTTGAATTAATTAACTGTACTTTTTCTTTGAGGAAGAATTGAACTATTTTGATGCTTATATAGAAGATGTTACTAATTAAGGCAGAGTTAGTAGTTGTAATAAAATTGGGCAAATCTACGACTGCCATTACATGATATTGTCTTACAGTAATCTTCTCTTATGTCTCATGAAGTTGGGTTCTCTTTGTCTTGTGTTGCTTGAGTTGCTTTTGACTATCAGCCTTGGTGAAGAATCAGCATTGCATGACTGAGCCATATTTTCACTCACAGTAGCATCTTGGAAAACAATTTAGATTTTGAAGTACCTGTCCTTGTAAGTTGCCAAGTCTATTTGATTCAATAGCTGATAGTGGATTTTAGGACCCTACTGATTTGTTTTGTTGAAACTGATTTAAACTTTTGTCTTGTAGTAAACTTAGCTGAAAGTGACTGTTTCAGGTAGTATTACACAAGGAACACCAAAGAGGAGATATTTTTCTTTTTTATCTGTAAATGGTGACAGTAAATTTCCCTTTTTAATTTTACTTACTAGATTATTACATCTAGGTCAAAATATTTTAGAGGGAAAGACTGTAGACCATACTCCTTGAAAGCACTTCTTTCTACATGGGAGTATATTAATAGTCAGAGTTGTTTGCCTCATGGATATTGAGACCTGCTGTGTTTGATTTTGGGACACTCCAAGTATTCACCATTTTATAATGACTAGTAAATTATGTGTGTTGTTTTTTGGGGGTTTCGTTGCTTGTTTCAAATATCAGAATACCTTTTCTGATATGTGTTCTGTGAATAACCAATTCTTTATCAAAACATTTGTTTGTAGACACCATTTACCTTTGGCTTGGGCCAAAGGGCACCGTATACAACTGGCGAGCATTGTCTTCTTTGTAGAAGTGAACGAAAAGATACCTCGCTTTCAGAGAGCGGAATAAAAAATTCTAGCAAAACAGCACTTTCCACATCTCCAAAAGCTAACAATATGCTGCATCTTCCACTGTGGGTGTGTCCAGACTGTCGAAGAACAGTCGAAAAGGAGGAGAGGAATGCTACAATAGAGCAGTCTCTCGTGGTAAGTTCAAGTACCTCAGTAGACTGAGATGTTGAATTCTGGGCTGCATGTCACTTTGTTCTTTGGAACCACTAGAACTGTAAATGTGTAAAAAGCATTTTAGGCAATTTTGAGTTGGTTTTATTTAAACTGAACAGGGAAGTTGTTCCAAAGGTAAGGCATTCCGGTTCTGAGTTGAGTTTCAAGGAGAGTAAGGTTTGGAGCTGTTTTTTACTGAGGTTTTTGCTTTTAATTAATTGGATCTCAAGCTTTTTCCTTATCCCTTGTACTTAAATATAATTTTTTCTACTTTTACCAACATGACCTTACTCATTAAATGCTTTTCTGTTCTGTCTGCTCTTACTTCATTTTCCTGTCTTTGTGAAGTAAACTGTCTGAATTTTCCTTGTTCTTTCACTGGACTTCTTGAGTCACTGCACTTGCACTGACACCTCCCTGCAAATTTGAGTTTTGCTGTCTTTTCTTTCCTGTATTTTTTAATAAAGAAGCAAAACTACATGGCAGGATTGTAACAGTTTCCCAGTCTTGGTAGCACTGCAAGTACCAATTTAATATGTGGTGCCAATGTTGTGAATTCAGCCTCATGTAAGAGCTGTGCTTGGTGTTGCAGGAAGATACTGCAAGTTCCTTGACAGGTCTAGTAAAACCTCATTAGAAGTAAACTGTTACACTGCAGAACCAAGTCTTCAGGACTGACCTGGGAAGTCACACTCTTGGGATAATTGGAAGTACTGTAGATTGCTGCTGACATCTCTCCTTGCAGAGAGCTAACAGGTTGTGCACACACCCATAGGCACATACAGGTTTTTATTTCAGTAAATCACTGTCAAGAAAGATTGTATAGAGAGTGTTGTTAAGCTTGTGTTAAAAGTACAGTTGAGGACTTTTTTGTGAGGAAAATTTAAGAGTATCTCACTTGTATAGAACTTGTGTTTACAGATCATGTTGCTAGTAACAAGGGTAGTAAACTAATCAAAAGAGGTTACATCTATGGGAACTGTAGTTGTGGTAAACACATCCTAGAGAGTTCAAATCACAGCAAGACCAAGGCACATTATGGTTCAGTTGCGTCAAATTTTTAGATACATTTAAGATCTGTTTAAGAAACTAGTAAAGAAAATGAGTGTCCTAAGTGTGCAAGGAAGACAGGATTTGCTTCCTACGCATTTTTTGTTACAGATTCTTCAGGTGTAAAAAAAAAAAAATAAAAATTTTACATTTTTTTTTTTATTTTGCAACTGTTTTCTCTTTTAAGAGGAATTTTTAAAAGCAGACAGCAAATGGATTTTCCGGGATTGAAAGTGGGACTTAAAAAAGCAACTATGAGTTAGGTTACTAGTCAAATTAGAGAAACAAGCTGGGAAAAAATCCAAAATTGGCTACAAAAATTGTTACCAGTGACTGCGAATCAGAGTACAGGTGGTTTGCTGTAGATGTTCTTGTGTTCAGGTTACTGTTGCTCTCATTTGCTTGCTTGGTAGCTACTGCAAGCAGGTTTTTTCTTACCTATGTGCACACCCTGATCCAGGATTTGGGGCACAAAAAAACCTCACTTCAGTTGTGGTACTGATGTGAGAGAGGTCTCTGCCTGGTGCCAGGGAAATCTGGTGGCAAGAGAAGCATGGCATGTGCTGGGACTGGAGCACAGAGAAGGGAGAGAAACTGGAGATGAAAATAGCAGCAGTCTTGGGCGAGTGTCTGTGTCATCTGCTAGAATTGAGCAGCACTGTGCACAGTAGATCCATTTCCAATGGCAGCAGCTTTCTGACATCCATTGCTATGAGATACTATGTCTGGCTGTTACAAACAAGGAGATGTTATGATTTTTACTAGAAGGGATTGTTAAACTCCGGAAGCCAAACATACTGTTACGTGGAGACTGAAGAGATAGTGCTGCTTTATGATTTAAGTGAGGATGACACAAGCCTTCCTTTAGCTTAGTTCATTGTTTATGCTGAAGTACATAAAGGTGGTAATTATAACCAGTGTACTTTGGTCATTAGAAATGAAGCTCTGTATCAGTGGTTGTCTCTGTCCATCTCTTGCATTTATTAGGCTTTTGGAAGACTAGTTATTTGTGCCTAATTGAGTGTCCTCCCAGAATATATGCAGCACTAAGAATTGCCACTTTAATATTTGCCTACCTAGTAACATCTCAGACCTTACAAACTGAAGGCTACCTTTTTTTTTTTTCAGAGCCAAGATTTCCTTTTGCACATGCCTCTTGGAAACAGTGGATCACAGCAGGAATCTGTAGGAGGAGGAAGAATAACTGTTGGTGCACAGACAGTGCCTGCTGCAGATCTGAGCAATTCCTCTCCTTCAGACATAGCATGCAACTGTGAGGCCTGTAATGAACGCAGGTAAGAGCTGAACTCAACCTCAGCAGCACAGTGGTTGTTGTCAGATTTTGGCAGTGTTGTAGCTTGTTTGTAGGTGTGTCCTTAAACTCTTGAAACAGATTGTCTGACGGCAGCAGTAATTTCGGGATGGCGCTATTCACCCAGTTTCATACTTTATTTTAGACATTTTCAGATGTACTTTTTTTTCCTGGAATGACAGGAATCAATACACCTATGTGACACATACAAATAGAGGGTAATTATTTTTGTCTTCACATGCAGAGAAAATTCAGCAGAGCCTGAACGAGAACCTCAGCAGCTTCAGAATTACTGGTCTGAAGTCAGATACATGGTTCGGTGTGTTTATCGTCAAGCTGGGACCCCTTTGGCAGATGACCAAGACCAATCATTGGTACCAGATAAAGAAGGAATGAAAGAGCTGGTGGATAGGTATATTACTTCAAAGAATATTCTATTTTATTAAGGATTTGAGTGCACAGGAAGATACTAAATTCATATGCTGCTTGCAATAGTAAGAGAAATTGTAATTATGAAAGAATGTTGTTCTTCAAAAGGCCTTATTCATAAGACAGTGTTAAGTTTCAGTTGCCTCACTTGAAAATCTTATTGTGGAACTAGCCTGAGTTAGTAGTAGTAATTAGTGTTTGCAACTCACTGTGGTTGTAGCACCTGGAAGAAATTTTATTTAAAAAAGTTATATTGAACATTGATGAGGTAGATTCCAATTTCGTTCTCATTTTAGAAGTTGCAATTGTAGCTTTTGTAGGTGTTGAAGGGAAAATGGGCTTGATGAGTTCCTAAGTGGTGGGTTTTTTGCTTTTAAGAATAGTGTGGCAAACCTTAAAGGGCTCCAGTAGGATCATCTCAGTGTCTCTCTAACTCAATGTGTGGTCAAGGAATTTTTGTTTTCCTTGATTTCATGCGTGCTTAATATACCGCGATTTGAGCAGTCTGACCCATTATAATTCTCATGTGCAATTTCTAGTTGAACCTAAATTCTGGTGAGGTAAAGACACATTTGAAAGAGAAGTTCATCTATCACTGCTCTTAATATGACTGCACACCTGAACTGGCTTTAATAGAAAATTAAATAAGCATATTGCACTTTGCTTATATAAAAACTGGTTTCGAATGCGAGTTGTGTACAGCAGAGTAATATAGTGTCCCTCCCTATTAGTCACACTTTGTTTATTTAAGTGATCAAAACATGCAATATAGGCTTGGAAATCAAAGATGTTTAAATGTTTCATAGTGTGTTGGTAATTAAAACTGAATCACAGTTAAAATGGTTATTGATGTTATGCATCTCCTTAATGGAAAAATTTTGGAAATCAGAACATATGCTATGTAACTTCAAGTACTCAGAAGCTTTCATTACTCAGAACTGTTTTTCACTTTTGAGAGAGAAAATTAAAATACAAAGACAGAACCAGCATCTCAAGGAGGAAACCTTAAATGCCAATTGGATTATTTTTCACTTGAGTTTGTTATGGTCTACAAAATGTAAAATAAAAAAAGGAAAAAAAGGATGTGGTTTGGGCAGGCACCAGTGTGTCCAGTCTGTAGTGCTAATATAATGCAGAATTTTTTACAAAGCTTGTCAGTGTAGGTATTGAATATATTAAGGAAAAAAAAATATCCTCCATTTAGATGGCATGCAGAAGACCATGCTGTGGCTGAGTAACTCTGTTTAAAAGGCAGAAATTCCCACTTCTGTGCTTGGCTCTTGTCAGACACAGCTGGCAAAAAAATGGAGTGTCTGGTCGTCTTTGTTGGAATGAATAGTGGTGCCAAGTAATGTTCCTATTGTGTATAGGAATACTTCATGGCAGTATGATGGGACTGTTTTGTGAGTGCTGAGGGAAAAGCATGGATTAGATAGCTGCAGACTTCTATTCACCTAACTCTTAAGTACTTAGCCCATTCATTTCTTCTTCCCACCCCCCTATGCCATAAAAAGCATTCTGTGCATGCTTAAACTCCATGCACAGAAATTGAGAGTGAAATTGAATTATTTAAAGGGGTTCAAACCAGCCATGATGTTCAGTTTTCTTCTGTAGACACCAATTTGTCACTTGTTAACAACAGCATGGAGAAGTTGTGAAGAAGCTTATCTGAAGAGTCTGGGTGCCTATAGGGTGCAAATGGAGTTAAGATTTTGAGCTCATTAATTCAAGTGAAGTTGTATAGTTCTAAATCAGTCAGGTGTGCAGGCATCCTAGTCCTAAAGGTGCACAGGAGCTCAGTCCCCTAAGGGTAGAAGTAAAGGACTGGACTGTGTTCTCTGAGATTTAAAGTAGTTCTCTAAACCTGAGGTTATTTTTGACGATGATAATGGTAACTGATAAATACTTCTAGAAAAATGAAAACTGTTGATTACATGCTCTTCTTTTTTTCTTTTTTGTCACAAATATTCTAAAAATAAAGGCTTTGTGAAAGAGATCCATACCAGCTTTACCAACGATTGGAGCAGCAAGCTAGAGAATATGTGCTTGAAATGAAGGTTCGTCTGCTCAGACACTTGTCCCTGGGATCTAAGGTTGCATCAACGTTAGCGACAGAAGGGCCACCCCAGGCACAGCAGTTCATCTCACTCCTACTTGAAGAGTACAGTGCACTCTGTCAGGCAGCATGTACAATCAGCGCCTTCCTAGTTACTCTGGTAAGACTGAAAAAGCCTTTGTGCTCCTGCTTGCCAGGGCTAATGCTGACAGTTGTTTCTGGGCTCTTTCAGGTGTCTTGTGTGGTTGTAAATTGTAAGGTTCTTTTTGTGTTTATCCTTAGAAATGGAGATTCTGAAAATGCAGTTTAATATTCAGAAGTGTGGCGCAGGCATCTCTTATAGTGGCTTGATGAAATTATTTTTTGTTCACAAAGAAGATGATGAGATGTTGTTTGTGGCACTTATGTGAAAATCTTTAAGCAGATTTGCCAAGTATTAGATACCCTAATGTGGAAAACACTTCTCTGTTAATCTTTAATGGTTTCTTGACAACTATGATTAAGCGACACCAACTTCTGTGTGTAGCACATTGTTACTGTGTTCAACTTTTCACTCACTACCTGAGATGGCTACTTCAAGAGACTGTGTTGCCTCAGACTTTATCTGCAATGTACAGTAACTTTACGAATACAAGCCGCACTGAGTATAAGCCGCATCTCTGGGTGTTGGCAAATATTTCAGTTTTTATCCATAGATAAGCCGCACCCGAATATAAGCCACTCTGTCGTTCGCAGCGAGGACCCGTGTGCAATTAGTAACAGAACCGCGGGAGGGCGGGGTTTACTGGCTGAGCTAAGGCTGTGCAGGCTCGGCCCGCTAGGGGCCGCTGACGGGGCCAGGTGGCCCAGGCCAGTGCTGCCGCTCGGGGCCACCCGCCGCTGCCACTGGGCTCGGTCACCCCGGGTCGGCGCTGCCCCGCGGTGGCAGGCAGGGACGGAGCTTCCCCTGCTCCTACGGCAGCGGCGGCGGGCAGGGACAGAGCTTTCCCGCGCCCGTGGCGCTGGCGGCGGGCGCGGACAAAGCACCCTGCCTCCTCCCCGGGCCGCGGCAATGGCTGCGCGGGGCTCCCGTCGGCTCCCCGAGCCGCGGCAATGGCGGCGCCTCCCCCCCCTGTCCTCCCCGAGCCGCGGCAATGGCGGCACGCCCCCCCACCCGTCCTCCCCTGGGCTGCGGCAGAGGAGGGAAGAAGAGAGCTCTCCTGCCTCTCTCCCCGCGCCCCCCCCCCCCCCCCCCCCCCCCGTGCTGCCTGCAGGGGGCCAGGGCAACACAGTAACACTGTAACAATTTCGAAATGCCGGCTTTTACTGGCAGGTGCTTGGCTCGGCGCCCTGGCTGGCACGTCTGCGGTTGTAAATGTCAGAAAATTATTCACATATTAGCCGCCCCCGACTATTAGCCGCTCTTCCGGGTTTCCACCAAAATTTTTGTCAAATTGCTGCGGCTTGTATTCGTGAAATTACTGTAATTTATTATTTCTAAAGTTCTTCCTTAAGTGCATTGTTTTGGTCACCTAGTTATGATATTACACTTGGGATTACTTTTTGGATATAAAATAGGCGGTAGCCTTTAAAAATTTCTTCTTGGGTAACTGTCCATCGGGTGAGTAATACCCTAAACAAATTCTGTAATTCTGTTTGTTTAAGGTCTTAGAAGGTTATTAATCCTGTTTTGTTATTAATCCTTTCTTGTGTGTCTTTTGTTGATGTCCTTAACCTACCCATCCCTTTTCTTTTGTAAGCTTTGTGCAAGGAGAAAAAAAAAAAAAGGTGGCTAAAATGGGGAATTGGGATTTTATTGCCAGTTAGCTGAAAGTGACTGGATGGGTAAAGAGAGGAAAAAAAAAAAGATGGAACATACACTATGGTGGCTGTAAGTGAGGAGAGGAAGCGAAGAAGAAGCAGACTTTCATTAGAGGTAGGGCTGGCAATAAAATCAAATTGGCAAAGCAGGAAGATGTTTCTTCTAAGAACCTTGAGCATATCTGATGGGATTTTTTTGTTGTCAATGCTCTGTATTTGCTGTCGTGTGTATTATCTTTCCCAGTTTTATCGCTTAGTTACAGATGTGAGGTCACTGTTATCTCCTGTTTACTGGCTGCTTTTAACAGTTGTTAAGTTTCTAACAAGGTGCTTGAGAGAAGGTTGCTCTTGAGGTTGATTTGCCTTGCAGCTGTAAAGCAAATGGTTTGCAGTGCCCCTTAGCTTTCTCAAAGTGGATCTGCCAATAATGAACCCATTACTGCCAGAATTACACAGCTGATCAGAAAATAACCATTTCATATCTTTTTCCTACCAATTACTGTGAACTAGGAGTCATGAAAACTAGTAGGTATGGGAGATGGAAATAATAGCCATGAAAAAACAGAAGATGCTTGAACTCCCTAGTCAACCCCTTTCCTGACAAAATTAAAAATAAAATGAAATTCTTCTCCTCTTTGGAAAAACGAAGCACAAGAAAACACAAAACATACCATATTTTTCTTGTCTTTTTCCTTCTGCATCCCAGTCAGTACTGAAATATCTTTCTACTAAGCTGTGACCTTGAGAAACTGAAATGTGAGAATGTAGGATACTGTCTCTTGTCATACATTTCTTAGGTTTATTAAAGAACCTTTTTATGAAGTGGAGTAGTATGTCACAGCTTTCAGTACAGGTAGTAGGGTCACTAGCTTTTTCAGTGTGCATGGATGTTTCCTCTCAAGATACCACTACGCTATACAAGAAGGCATCTTCAGCTAAAACATGTGCTAGGCAGCCAAGGTCTCTAAACTTAGTGCTGCCTGCCTTTTAAGGGTGAAAGCTTTGCATGTAGTGTACTGTAGAAAGGCATATAATGCCTTGAACCTCCACCTGTAAGAAACTGATTTCTCAATGAAATTATAAACAGTTGTCATTCCTTTCAAACGAATCAATCTGATTTCAAGAGCAGCAGCTAAAGCTTTGTGCCCCACCGATGCAGGGAGTGACAGATTATACTGACAGCAATTTGGAAAGACTCTGGTCAATACAGAAGGGCACTCAAGTACACAGCATACAGACTAGAGAAGAAAATTTGTGTGATATGTCATGAGAATAACCCCATAAACCATAACTTGCACAAATTGATACACAAGAGTTTGTAGATAAGTATTGATTGTTTTGTTCACAGCATAATATGAAAATTACTTAAGAAATCAACCTCAGTTAACCTTGAGAAATTATTAGCTTTCTATAGAAATTTAAAATATTTTGAGGACATGATACTCAAAAAGTACACGTCTTGTGCAACTCCAAAAAACCCCACCACCCACCCTTTTTAATAATAATACTTTGAACTTAATTGTTTTATGAAATGCTGATAGTCTTGTCTTCAGGTCTGATATAAATATGTTTGGTTGGATTATTTTTTAGTCTACTGTTATTAACAAAACTTTAAAATTCTAGAGTATAATGGTGTTTCTGGGTGCTTGGGGTTAGGGTGCCCAAGGCCCACTTGATGATTTGAGAATGCTTCCATTTAATTCTGCTGTGTGGGTGGGTCCTGGTATAGAAAACCTGCATGTTGCTGGCTATGTGTAGGAAAACTTGCTGCCTTGAAAAGTATATTATACGTGTTTTGAATTCTGGTGTTTTAATGATAATAGTTTTAAGGTTTAGCTCTTGAAATTACATACAATTATGTGTTAAATAACCTCAAATACAAAAATATTCTGCTTACTAGAAAAGTAAGCTGTTGGTCTCCTCTGTTTAGAGAGTTTCATTCTTTAAGCTGTGGTTGAGGAGAACTGCTTGTTTGATTCTATGTCAGTTTTGAATAAAGATTATAGGTTGACATTTCATATGTGTCTTACACTAAGTTAAAAAAGACTTAAAAATAATCATAAATAGACAATTGTTGGACAAGAAATCTGAGAATTACAGGTTCAGATAATAAAATGTCTTATGGTGAAGAAATGAATGGGAGCTTTGAATAATGCAGACTGATTTTTTTTTATTAACTATTTTTTTGTTAAATTCATGACAGTTTAGAAGGAATGATGCTGTGGTTATTTAAGTTGTTAAAAATTGCTTCAATTCTGAGGGTTTGGGTGTTAAAACAGCATAAAATCTGAGCTGGTTCATACAGCCTGTAGGAAATCAGACTTTAAAAAAATTCTTGCCTTGTACAGAATTTTGGCTTTTTCCTTAACCCTGGTTTAATTCTGGTTGTTTTATTATTATAGGAAAATGAACATTTGAAGAAATTTCAGGTGACATGGGAATTGCACAACAAGCATCTGTTTGAAAATCTGGTATTTTCTGAGCCACTCCTGCAGAATAGCTTGCCAACGCTGGTGTCACAGCTAAGGTAGAGTTTAACTTTTGTTTTGTGATTTCAAGAAGAAATGAAAATCCACGTTTGTAACCTCAGCATGAAAAAAAAAAGTGCTGCTACAATCAAATGGGTAAAAATCTTTGCAGATCTCTCTTGAAAACTGTTGTTGATTGAGGAGGCTGCTGTCATAACTTGCTTGTCAGAGGAATTACAACCCTAATTTGCTTAGTTGTAGGTTACCCAGTAAAATGACAGCATGCTGTGTAAATACTGATGGTATGAGTGAATAGTACTGTTTTCAATTATCAGGCATTGCTGCTGTTTTTACAGCTCTACAAGCAAATTAAAACCTTTATTACCTTCTACTTCCCATAGTGCACAGAATTGAATTTGGAGTTTTAAGCCATGTTTTCATTGGGGAAACCCCCTTGCTGTATGCTTGTTGGTCTCATGACTTCAAAGCTCCTGAGGCATTAAATTGTATATTTTCTTAGTAGGGTTGCTCTGCTTGTAATTTGTGTACTGCCAAAGTGTTTGACCTCTCAGTCTTGTTTGTGATGAAGACACATTTATGATCTGTGTACACGTTTTAAAGGTGTTGTCCTAGGTAACTTTCCATGGTACCAGAGGAGTTTGACTAATTCTGTTACAGTTATGCTGTGCATAATGAATAAAAAAAATTATTTTAAGTCCTCCTTTTGCTAGTAGATACTAGAAAGGAAAAAAGAAGAGACAAAAAAGTTGAATTGTTTCCAGGCTCAGCAAGAAGTCTGAGGTCCCTCATAAGTTACCTGATTTGTTCAGATGAAACTGGTTGATATTGAAAGCCTTTCTCCCCCTGCCTCAACAGCTTATTTTGTTACTGTGTTCAACAGCATGTTGTTTAATTGTGTATTTTTCCAGTGGTCTGTGTCTTCTTTTCCTGTGATTATCCTTCATTATGTCCATGCTTTTTGACAAGGCCTCTCTGTATCTTTTTATTCCAGCAATCCTGACTTTATATTGCCTTTATCAGCACAGCTGAGAATGGTCTTGGCGAACTTTATGGTTATTTCTTAACAAAAGCATTTTTCTTTTCATTTTCCTGTTCTGTGCTACTGCAATTTAAGTCAGAGCAACAGAAGTTGTTTTTCTGCTGTCACTGTAGTGACAGCCACCTTCAAAGCTTACAAATATGATGGAATCAGAATCTGTTCCTGCAGGAGTTTCTTTTCCAGCACATTTGTGTTCCCTAGGTGGTTTATGTGAAACACCATTGAACTTATGGTTTTGCCTAGTTTGATTGACATGAATCATTTTTTTGATAGCAAAGATTCAGCACAAGCTTCCCATTTCTAGATTATATAGTGTATGTCTGGTTTTTCTTTGATAAACATAGATTTTGTTTGTGTTCATGGAACTCTTAGGGTTTTAATGCTGAGTTCTTGGTGTCTTGAAGTGCCAGAACTTGATTTCTCTGGGAAGCATATGCTTCTGATGTCCACTGGAAATTAGTGGAGAAATGTTCCATCACAGAAGCTTCATATGGAAAAGCAGGGATCAGCCTAGCCCTCTGGACATTTGGTCAACTTATGTGCAGTAGAGAAAGTATTGCCAGAGGCTCTTTACAAAAGAGCATTGGCCTCAATATTTTCTCTTCCTGAAGAGAAATGTAAAATGGCACTTGGACACCTCAGCTTTGCTTAAAGTTTGGGTGTCCATCCTTTCTTTCATCCTTTGTTTAAAACACTAATTTTTATGTATATCTGTGGCTTTTTCAGTAGTTAGTGTTCTGTGGTTAGTTCCAAGGATGCTCATCAGATGTCAGACTAGAAAAGGTGTTCACATAGACAGGGTTAAACAGCAGCCATGTGGAGATGGAGTTTGCTTAGCTGATACAAGATCAGCTGTGTCAGTCACTATTCCACAGCTGACAGGGGACATCTGCTGGGGTAAACTACCAGGGTCTTAATGTGCTGTAGCTTATTTGGCTACACAGTCAGCATTTGTGGCTTGTTTAGGAGGCAGCTCAGCTGCACAGCCTGCAGACCAGCTGTAAGGGCTGTCCCTGGCTTAGCAAGAGTTAATGTCAGCAGGGCTTCTAGGTCAGATACAGTATTTCATAAGGATGTGTTTTCATAAAATCAGTATTTGAGGAAATCCAGTCCTTTTAAAGGTGAGTGAGTAGTACTTCTGATGAAGGTGTCAATATGAAGAGTTTCTTAGAGGTTAAATAATATTGATTGGGTTAAGATGCTTCTGATTACATTCAGCTTCTGATATGCCTTCTGTGTTCACCACACTGCTTTTTTGGGATGTGGTGACCAATGAAGTGATATCTGGGGCTTCTCTATCCCCTTTGCTTTCCCAGCAGGGGATGGGACAGTGGTGAGGATATTTGCAGAGCTTTGTTCAAATGCCATTGTCCAAGAAGTTACGTGTTCCTGATCAAAATATGTAGGCATACAGTTTGTCAACAGGTATTTCTTCCAAGTCTGGTGCTTTAAAGTGAGCAATTTTAGTAAAATTTTATGTATGTGTTATCCTCTTTATTATTTTTTTTTAACTGCAGTCGAGGAACATACTCTACCTCTGTCTAGAGAACTGAAATATTAACTGAATTGTTGTTTTATACTTATCTTGGGGGGTGAAAGAGTATTTACTAGTATCAAGTTAGCATTACTCAGAATTACAATAAAAGATTAAAGTGTAAATGCTGTTGCATTGCTAATACAAAATTTCTAAAGTTGAGTTATTTTGCTTTTAAATTGACCATATTTTTAAAAATAATTTGTGCACAACTACTGTGTGACAGAATAGCACTAGTCAGGAGCAGTTATGAGAACAAATTACTGATTTTTGTATAGTAGGGATCTGATTTTCACATAATTACATAATATCAGAAACAGAGGTTCCAAATAAAAGTAGCAAATGGTGGTCTAGTAACCTGAGTTGACAGTGTTTGCACTAATAGTAGGAAAGTCTTGTATCCTAAGGGCACTGTATCCCTTGAAACTTCTTTTTGTACTCTTCAACCCATGGACATCCCAAGTTTTAATGTGCAGAGTTGCTTGTGCACCCTTCTTAAATGGTTGTGTTGTAGGTTCTGGGAAAAAAAAACAACAAAGCAGATTTGAATTTATTGCAAATTCACACTGTCAGCTTTAACCAGGTGCTTACTGAGGTGTCTGTTTGCTCAGCTCTTCATTATGCTTAATTGCCAGGTTAAAATTAAGGGCTTAGCTCTGTGCCAGGTGACAGGCAGGACTATGTGGTTCTGAGGCTAGGGTGACATCCCACTGCAATGAAAATCTATAACAAACCTCCCTGAACTGCTGGAACTGGAAAAATACCATGTTTTGAGATGCTTCAATTTTGTTTTTATGGTACTGGCTTTGATTTGCTACACAACCTCTGTGACTAATTAATTATCACACAGTTTAATTACTGAGTAGAAAAATGTTGTAAAGCTTCAGTTTATTTGTGTCAATTGACAGGTCATTACAATTCAGTGTGGTTTAAACACGTTACTGAGTAAAGTTTTGCCTTTTGTTATTTGTAAAGTCAGTGTATTGGGAGCTGACATATTTACTTAAGAAGCATTATGCTGTGCAAAGATGCAGCAGTAGGAAGGGAGGTAAGTCTGTCTCCTATTTCTGGGGCTCCTCACAGAGACAGTCAGCAGTGCCTGGCATACCCATGTTTTGAATTCCATGCTGCTCAAGTGGTAGTAGAGAAATGCTTGTATCTCACTTGCCTCATTGTACAGCACATTTCCCACCTGGAACTCCAACTCGTCTAGTAATCTTTTTAGCACTGGTCATGAGAGTTCTGCTTAACAAGATTCTGGCTTTATTTTTATGATGTAGCTCTGCAGTGCGTAGTCAACATATATATTTAGCCCATAGAATTTGGAAGGATAAATATATCAAGCAACAAAATTTGAGCAAACAAGTTTGTCATCTGCTTGTTCATAGGAAAGAGGCTCTAGTAATGTGGCACTTCCCACATTCTTGCTATTGTTGGTTACAGAAGATTGGAATAAGCAGGGTTTGAACAGTTTTTGGAAAACTACTAAAATATTCCATTTTTGTGTTGCAAGTAGCTTTGTGGGCCTAGGTGTGACAACAATCACATTTTCACAACATTCTTTTTGGGTGGCAGAACTTAAAAGCATGATTCTTCAGTGAAATGTCTCTTCCATAACAAGTGCTATTTGAACTTTTAGGCTTGGAACAACACAAGATTCCTGTAGTGAAGATATGTATAGTACCTTGCTACAAAGGTATCATCAGCTGGAACAGGAAATGGGCCAAGTTGCTGAAGCATGGCTTGAATGCCAGAAAAGAATAGATGATTATGTTGATGAACAGGTAAGAGTCATGCAAACAGTCTCAAGACTGATTATGTAGGGAGTATCCCATGCAGGACTGTGCCTTCAGTGAAGAATAATTTCTTGGGTATTTTTATCCAGGGCTTAGAAGCAACAAAATGTAACCTTTTTCATTCATGTTAGTCATTCACAATGGAAAAGCATTAACTTACCAAGGTTTAGTGGTGACTGTACAATGGCATCTTTAAATTGTTGAAGCAGATTGTTGTTTTCTTGTTTAGAGATGGTCTTTGAACATTTTATAATTATGTTAGCTGGTAAATGAGCCACAGGAAATAAAAATAACCCATTCCACAAAACCCCTTGAGCTTTCAAAATAAGTGTGCCAAATGAAATCCAGGAAGAGGTAGCTTTTAAATGGGAGCTGCAGTTTGCCTAAACATTTGGACCTCTGAAGCAGTCCTTTAATCAAGTATATGGTTTGATAGCTTATTCTCCTGAATTTGTGCTGTGTTTCAGAAAATAATCATGTTATTGTGCTGACTCCTACCCTGCTGAGAGCTTAATTTTCAGAAAAATAGCTGTTTGTTTTGCAAGTGCTTGTTTATACTCTTCAAAATGTTCACCTGTGGGTATTGTCTCATGCTCAAAAAGCTTAATTTTTTAGAAACACCTAGGGAAAAGAGTGAAAACATATTTAGTTCAATCTTAAGTGTTCTAGAAGAAAAAATGTCTCGGAAATAACGGATGACAGAGAATTTTATAGAACTTTTCTTCTATTTTGAAGTTTTATGAGCAATAGGAATATGGAGAACTAATTTGAGATTCAGTAATGCAATGTTGCTTCTATAGATGAGGAGCATACTTTAGTCTTATGATACACTGTAAATGTCCTTTAGAAGTGGTTCCCTGTCTTGTAGATTTAAGTGAACTTTTACCATTAATTCCAGTGCCTTAACGATGGAGACAGGATATAAATAATTTTATTTTTAGAGTTTGCTCTATATTTGGGGACTGCATCTGTGAGCTTTGAGTTAAAAAGTTTTCTCTTGGTCTGGCTGCTTTTGTGCAGCCAATATACTTGATTGCAACTCAGTAAAAAGTCATTATCTCACATTTTATGCTATTAGAAATCATCTTTCCCATGGTGTCATGGCTATCTGATATTACCTCTCTAATAAGAAAGAGTCCACTTCACTGCCATCATTCAGCTATTTTTTTAAAATGGCATTTCTGTGGAGTCACATTCATATTTGATTTCTGACTGTTTGTTCTGCACCACTTGATAATCAGTTCTTAACTGACTTTTCTCTATTTCTTTTTATCAAGTGACAATGCAGCTGCCCCAAGTCTCATCTTGTAGCATTTTTAAAATTTGCTCAGTGAAGCCTGTATCCTATGCAAACCCTCGTCTCCCAGTTGGGGAGATTTAATGTGATGACTTACTTCCTAATGACTAAAGTACTGCAAAGGTGGGGGCATGTGTGGGAAACAATTGTAAAATTTAAACCATCAAATTTTAAAGAAGATACTGATATTTGTATTGGTATTAGTTTATAGGAAAAAGCATTTTCACAGTCATGCCTTAAACCCTGTGTTGGTGATAACCTGTGGTTATACTCTTTTGACATTATTCAGTGTAAGCATCTTACCTGAATTTGCAGTGATATTTTTCTCAACAAGGTAGAAATCAGAAAGCCCTGCTACTATAGAAACTGTGGATCTTACCAGTGAATACATGTTCATTAGTTGCTTGCTGCATGGCTCAACAAAATTGTGAGGTTTTGTTGGTAGTGTTTGAAAAGTTAAAAAGCAAAGGAGATTGAAGAATGGTTCTCATGTATGTATTGTGGAACTATACCCAAAACAGGGCATCAGCAAAGATAATTGATGAATCTTCCATTACACTATATTATGTTACTTGTTGGTAAAAAAAGAGAATAGCTCTTGCAAGCAATACAAATGTTAATTGTTAAAGACTGTGTAAGATAGCTGTGTCATGCACACACAACTCAATACACTGGTGGGCCATGTTTGTGTGCTGTGATCAAGTTTAGAATAAGGAGTTACCTGTGTCAGTGCCTGTATTAATCATATATTAAATCTGAGGCAAATCTTTGGAGTATCTTGAGTACAGGAGAGTTGTAAGTGTATGCAGCCTGTACATCCACATCCTAATTTCCTTACCAAACTTACACTTACCTGAGGAGGACCTGGATTATTTCAAGAAGAGGTGGCTAGACAGTCATATGTGCTTTGTGCCAAAGGGTGTTTTCTTTTTTTTCTTTTTTTTTTTTTTTTTAAACTGAAATGCTTTTGCCCAGGCAGAGCTTCTTGCTTGTCTCTCCATATTAATGTGCAATTTTTATTTTTGTTACAGTCCTGATCAACTCCTAATAGACAAAATAGCATGGGCATAAATTGTTTTTTGTCTTGATGGTGGCTGTGTAGATAATTGAAGCAGTTGGTGGTTTTGTGTGCTGAGAGTTTGTGATAGGAGGAATTATTTTTATTTTTTCTAGTGAAATAGTGTAAGAAAATTGATTCACACATGGCATTTGGGAAGCTCAAATGTGCAATTTACATTTGGTGCAGACCTTAAAATTTGGAAAGAACAAGCATCCTGTGATGCATGTATGGACATCAGAGTTTTTGCTTATGATTTAATGTTATGTTTCTGTTTTGACCAGACTGGTGGCTTCATTTCATGATTAGATCTATTTCAGAATGGAAAACTACTTGTTCACCTGTCTGTTTTGCTTGTCTGATGGAGCTGAAAAACTTCCTAGCTTCAAATAAATAGGGAGGAAGGAAGAGGATGGTAGTGGCCCTCTCTTCTCCACTGGGCAGCAGTAATAGCATATTCAGTCCAGATGCACAAGACTAAAGTGTAAACTTCTTCTTCTGATGGCATTTGGATTTATCTCTCCACTTCCTAGGAGAGTTCTTGGGCATGATTGATGTGTTTTGTATTGCAACTGCTTTGCTCTGGTGAAATAAATATTCACTGGGGAAAAGGAGGGAGAGAAGTGTGTTTCTATTATTTATGGAACCAATAACTTAAGATACTTGTAGATGTGGAGTGTTGGAAAGGCTGCAAAGGAAGTAAGAAAACTTGAGTGTCAGCTCCACTTCCCATTAGTGCTCAGGTATCAGGACTTAGCCCATGCTGTTTGCTGTGACAGTTTCTTGGCAGGCTTGAGTAGGCAGCTCCCAGTTCATGCACTGGCTGTTTTAAATGTCGTTCTCTGGCATTAAAACTCTTCTCTTGCTAAGTGTAGTGAATGGAGGTGGCTGACTTTGATGTTGAGGGTTCAGGTGTCAGGGCACCCAAACCAGTGAGTGTTGTTGGCTTTAAATATAGCTCAAGGGTTCTCAGGAGCTGATAGTTCATCCAGGGTGAAATTTCTGATGTTGCTTGCCTCAGGCTCTGCAGTATGTTTTAGAGTGTCTGAGAAATTGTATGAGTGATTTAAGAATATTTCGTGGGTGCCTTTTTCCATATTTTTTTAGACACACATGGACACGGTAAACTAATTTTTTGCTGTTAGCATTATGTCACTGGAGCAAAGGAAATCAAATCCACAGTAGTAATTAAAATATGATGCTGGTAGTTTCAGAAATTAATTAGGCTTTTTTTTTTTTTTTTTTCACTTAATGCTGCTTCAGATCCTCAGCTTAAAATTTCGTCTTCCTAAGTTAAATAATGATAATAGCAATAATTTACTTAACTTAGTAGTGGGACTTTAAACTTTTTATCAAGTATTAATTTCTGGAGGCATGCTTTTGAAGGTAAAATGAATGTTGTTAACAGTGTAACCTACTGGTCTTTGGCTCACTAACCTAATTTATGAAGCAATTTCTTATGTTCCATAGAGTGATGGATTATGATGATTATTATTTAGGTAAATTTTTAAAAAGAACTCTAAAAGATAATCCAGGTAGTTGTTTTTCCTCACTGATGAAGTAATGCTGTTAAAATGTTTTAAGATACAACCAAAGGAGTTTTGTTCTTGTGTTTTGTTATGTTACAGTTCATGAAAGCTTTTGTGTTCCTTCAGAGTCAATTTATTTACTAAATCAGAAAAATATCATTTGTATACAAAAAGTTATGGACTCTATGTGCATTTATGGTGTTATGATTTGAGAGACAAATAATTATAAAGTATTTTTTCAACCTTAAATCAAGGGACATGAAAAACTTCAAGGAATAAATAGTGTTCATCTAGGTCACTACTTTTGATTCTTTTGACTCTTTGGCTGTTTAGTTCCACATGTAGCACTTCAGGGTTTACACTTGAACCTTCATTGAGGCCTTGCCATAAGTCCAGTATCTCTAGATTTTAGTGGATTGTAATGGATCTGAGATGTTGAGTGTTTAATACCAATCACTGTTTATTAAAAATATTAGGAAACTATTTAATGAAAATACATATTAACATAAGAAGTAACAGTGGAAAAATCCAAGTGGAAAATACAAGTGAAAGATTATGTAAATTAATATAAAATCTTTTAAGTGACTCAAATAATTAGCAAATAAAACACATTTCATACTGACTGTTTAAGTACTTGCAGAATAGTATAGTTAAGATAGGTTTAATTAAGCAGGCCACTTGACAGAAAAGTAGGTTTTCTATTGTTAAATCATTCAGTTTTCCTCAAATTCTGTTTTAGATGGCAATGAAAACAAAACAACGCATGCTAAAGGAAGACTGGGAATTTTTTAAACAGAGGCGTTTTATTGAAGAGCAGGTAGGATTTTTGTTTCGTACCATTTATTTGTAAGATGCAAACGTGAGTGTAGTATGTTGTACTAGTTCTGTGCAATCTAATTCTGCAACTATGCCAGGCATGAAATTTGATCAGCTAAAATACAGAAAAGTGAGATCCAAGAAGAGCAGGTAAAAGTATGTAATCTCATTTACAGCAAGGTAAAACAAACACTGTAGTCTTAGGACTGAATGCCAGGTGTTTAAAATCTTTGTGCAAAAAAAAAGGGAAATTTTTGTTACCTTAGAGTAGGATCCAAAACAACCAATACATTGAGTGTGGAGCTGTCTGGAGGTACATGGTAGGGAATATTGTACTCAAGAGTTTAACATATTACTATGTGTGTGTGCAGGAGTATGAGCTCACGATCAGGGCAGGGGATTCTACCTGCTGAGACTCCAGAGATAGCTCCTGCATCTGTTTTTTGGGGAAAGGACCGAGCAGAACTGTGTTCCTTTTTTAAGCTGTAACCAGAGAGGGGCCAGTAGAAGTTTCTACCTTATTATAAAACTGCTGTTTAAGACTCAGTACTCTTTTCTGCAGCCTAGAAGTGTTCAAGTGTGCATCATGCTTTCCATAAGAGTACAGTGTGCTTCGGCTAGAGTCAACTCTGGATGGAGAACCTCTCCGTTCCTGTACCAGTATGCAGAAAGAAACGCTAGTCATGAGCCAGAGAGAGTATGATAGTACATTTTAATAAACTTAAACTTAAGCTTAAATTGGCAATGTCTCAAAGCAGTCATCAGTAAGTACTTTTTCCTATAAGGAACATAAACCTGTGTTAACCATGTCTTCAGAACATCTGGTATACAGGTCTCCTCAGAGGACTTGAGGAAGAATCCTCTTTTTCCTTGATCCTAATTGGCCTTAAGTGAGCTCTAAGACCATGGCTGCTTAGGTAAGGATCAGGTCTGGGCATCTATAGAAGTGGGAGCTTAGGGACATCCTTGTTTAACCTAAGGCTTGTAGGTATCTAATGAAATTAGGTGCTTTCAGGATTAGGCCTCTGCCAGGTGTAGATTATTTGGATTGTATTTTTTCACAGTCAAGTCCTGTTTTGCGCAGCTACTCTTTACTCTATACTATTGTAGCTATGAAATTAGTCCTGATTTTTTTTTTTATTTGCAAGTTAAGGGTCAGTTTGCTTTCTCCATTTGTCAGCAGTGTCCTTTTGTGCATATCATGAAACAAGACAAAAACTACTCAAGTTCAGAATGCATCAGCAGAGATACCGTGCAAGATGTACGTACGGATGAGTCAAGGAGATGAACTTGTCCACTTTCTTATTTCATAGTAGAGACATACTTTATTTGAAGAGTATTGATGCCAAATGTTTGTCATTTTAACTTTACATTTCCTTTTTTGTGATCAAAAAGCCATCGTAATGAAATTATTTTGAATTACTGTATTTTTAAATTATTTTGCCCAAAGAACCCTTTTTGATTATGTAACTTGTCAAAATGTGCCATTGAATTTTTAACGGGAGACTTGCACTACTAAAACACTGCCTTTACCGTTTCCTTCAGCTTAATAACAAGAAAGCACTATCTGGGGAGAACAACTTCACAGACACAATGAGACACATGCTGTCATCACGTTTGAGCATGCCTGACTGTCCCAACTGTAATTATAGGAGAAGGTGAGTTGATGTTTTTAGTGTGAAATCATAATAAATCATTACTTTCCTGTTCAAAGAAAAAAAGAAATATGTTATTGGAACAAAGAATGTGGTTATTTTAAATAAATGCTGGTTAAAGAAGGCCATAAAAATGTGTAATTTCATTCTTGAACAGATGTACTTGTGATGACTGCAGCCTTTCTCACATTTTAACGTGTGGCATCATGGATTCTCCCATAACGGATGATATCCACATTAACCAGTTACCACTACAAATTGATTCTGCTCCGGATTATTTATCTGAGATCCGCCCACCCAGTATGTCTTCAGCGAGTTCAGGATCAGGTTCCAGCTCACCTATCACAATTCAGCAACATCCCAGACTCATCCTTGCAGATAATGGTTCTGCACCAACTTTGTAAGTTCCGTTTTCTGTTTTAAATTATTATAGTGAATTGAACTTAAGCAAGTACAGTAATTTCACGAATACAAGCCGCACCAATTTGACCAAAATTTTGGTGGAAACCCGGAAGTGCGGCTAATATTCCGGGGCGGCTAATCTATTAACAAAATTCTAAAAGCTGCCAACACGGAAGTGAGAGCCCGCGGCAGCCCCAAGCCAAGCTGGAGCCCGGCCGGCCCCGGCTGAGGTGGGAAAGCCTGGCAGAGGCGGGGCCAGCAGTGTCAGGGGCGGGCGGCAGAGCCTGAGCCAGCAGGGCGGGGCAGGGGGGGCGGCAGAGCCCGGGCCAGCAGGGCGGGGGAGCCCGGGAGAACTGGGGCTAGCAGTGCAGGGGAGCATGGCAGAAGCAGGAAGGCCGGCGGGTGGGGCTGCCTGGCAGCGGGGGAAGCCCAGCAGAATCGGGGCCAGCAGCGTGGGGGAGCCCGGTGGTGCGGGGGCCTGCAGTGCCGGTCAGGGCGAGGAAACGCGGCGGCGGTGCAGACGGGAGGGGGCGGCCGGCGAGCCTGGCGGCGGCGGCAGTGCCTGGGCCGCCGGCAGGGCGACTACGTTAACGCAGCGGCGACGCGGCCGGCGTGCCTGCCAGCGGCGGCAGTGCCTGGGCCGCCGGCAGGGCGACTACGTTAACGCAGCGGCGACGCGGCCGGCGTGCCTGCCAGCGGCGGCAGTGCCTGGGCCGCCGGCAGGGCGAGTACGTTAACGCAGCGGCGGGGCGGTGCTGACGGGAGAGGGGGGCCAGTGAGCCCGGCGGCGGCTGCAGCACCACCCGGCCGGCCCCGTCAGCAACCATGAGCGGGCCGAGCCTGCCTGGCCCCGCCCCGAGCCAGTAAAGCCCGCTATGCCACGATCCTGTTACTAATTGACCAATTTGTGAAAGCTGCGCACGGATTCTCGCGACGAACGAAAGTGCGGCTAATATTCGGGGTGCGGCTTATCTATTGACAAAGACAGCAACATTGTCGAGGCACCGGGGGTGCGGCTTATAATCCGTGCGGCTTGTATTCGTGAAACTACTGTAAATGATACTGGCAGGCTATCATTATGTAATGTTAGTTTTGCTTCAGAAAATTATTTAATAATGGTACTGTGTTCAGCTGGCCACAACTCCAGCTGTATGTTGTGCTAACATACGTATATTAAAAAGAGATGCTGTCAAATTTCTGAAAATTTCTGAACATACTATATTGCCAGTATTGCTAGAAGTTTTTGTAGTGTGTGCTTTCCTACTTTGCAATTAGAAGGACATCAGATATCGATCTACTTTAGAACATCATGTTAAAATGTCAGATTTTCCTAAACTGAGCAAGGGAATTGGCATTCTTTTCTTTGAAGGGTCATAATTTCATATGAATTGCTGTAGTTCCTAAAAAAGCCTTTATTATATGACTTTTATGATTGTTGAACCGGTGTTAATATGTCTTGCATCAAAAATTATTGTCCCTATCAGAAGTATCTGCCACCCAATTGCTTACACTGTAATCAAAGTCATTACCAGCTTTGAGACATTTGTCTAATGGTAGACTTCCACCCCTTTGTAATTCCAAAGAGTTAAAGCTCTTGGTGGGCTGGCTTTTGTACTCAGTATGGGTACGGTACAGCTAACCAAGGGTCTCCTCTTATGTGATACTCTAAAGAAATACTTAAAAAAAACCCAGCTTGAGTTACTTGTGTGGTGGGAACACTGAAATAGTGAAGTACCTTCTGTCGGTAGAGTCAAGGGAATTTGCTGTAGTGTTCCATGCTCATATGCTCTGGTGAACAAGGACAGTGCAGATGTGTGGGATGTTTCTGGTGACTGTCATTCACTAAGTTCCATTTCCTCTAAACATTTATCTACTACCACCAATGGTTTAATATTTCATTACAGAGCTGTAGTTTCTGAACCCATTTGGGGAGCACTTGAAAACAGCTACATGTTCTTAAATGTGTGCTTTGCCATTTCTATAAACTCTCACTAATTTTGGTGCTGAAATGTCAAAAATTGTTCAATTTGTCTCTTCAGAAACTAGTTCAGTTGAATCCAAGTATTTACTGTAGGAAACCTATTTTTAGGGAAATACCACTGCTCCTTGGGGAAGTGCCATTTTATGTCTCATACTATCTGCTGTGTTTTGTTTCTTGATTGCACATTTGAAATATGCCTGATGGTACCATCATGTAACTAAATTTTGGCTCAGTATTTTATGGAATGCAACAAGATAAAAGTGCACAGTTTAAGAGCTCTGGATTATTGTAGCAACATGGACTAACCAATCTTTGCGACACTTCCCAGGAGTGAATAATTAAACATGCACATCCTTGTAATATCTGTCTGTAAGCAGAGAAAAATTCCACTAAGTATTTTAGAGCAGATTCTGAAAACCATTCAGATGTGGAGTTATCTTCAACCTAATTGCTGTTGAGAAATTTTAGAGGTACTGTGATGGATTCAGTGTTCCCTTTTTACTGACTGTGATATTTAACACGTGGAAAAACTCAAATTTTATGTTACAGGTTTTTCCACTTCGCAGTTTGTGTGAAGACATTGGCATAAGGCTTTTTTTATCAAATTAAAGGTCATCAATATACTGGAATTACTAATTCCATAGACTTTTGGTCAGGAAACAGTGTTTGAAAAAATATTTTACCCAAAACCAGCAGAGAATCTTCTTTTCAATCATGTCTGTCATTCAGGCCTGTGGCTGCTACATTCAGTAGGATTATATGGAAGATTGTTTGATTTTACTTGCTTGAATAAGTAAATTCAGTTGAACAACTTGGAAGACCATCTGTTGGCTCCTAATTGGAGCATTTATATGAGGGATGCCCTCAACTTTATTTCATCTTGTTGTTCTAGCTGCTTGCACTATAACAGTGATTTATCTAAGCCTCTTTTCTCCTCAGTGGTAGTGATGATGATGATGTTGCACCATTATCAGCAAAATTTGCTGATATCTACCCACTGAATAATTATGATGATGCAGAGGTTGTAGCCAACATGAATGGAATCCACAGCGAGCTAAACGGCGGCGGCGAAAACATGGCATTGAAAGATGAGGTACAGCATTTACAGTGTCCTAGTTTTTTCTGGTTTTTGTATGTGCTCATTGGAGAGATGTTTGTCCTTGTTAATGTCCCCATGTTAATGAGTTAATGTTGTCCAGTCTCCTCAGGTGAGCAGTACTAGCAGCAGTTCCTCAGAAGCAGATGATGAAGAAGCAGATGGGGAGAGCAGTGGTGAACCACCAGGGACTCAAAAGGAGGAAATGTCTCTAGGTAAAAGGGCATTAAGGAAAGATGAAACAAAAATGGACAGTCCACCACCTTCTTACCCCAGTCAGCAGGTACAGTCATCTAAAAGCATCTTGTAGTAGATTCATGTCTGAAATATGGCTGTTGAATGAGAAGACATTTAGATGATCAATTAGTTTTTTAATTTAAAATATTAAGTTGTCAGTAGGTAAGTGTGACACCTAAAACAATGAATTGTTACATTGTCTTGTCAATTAATCTTTTAGTCAAAACCTATGTTAGTTATATTGGAAGTTGCTTCAGGAAAAGGTGAAAAGCTTATTCCTACCTGTAATGAAGGAGAAACATAAACTAACAAGAATTTCTGTTTGGAAGATCAACCTGGCCTTTGCTAAATATTAGTATTATTTGGAATTAGTTAGAGCGGGGATGGATGTTATGAATACTTATTTAGCACATATTTCTTTGATATTCTCTTAGAGGATTACCTTTCCCTGTGTAAACCCTGTGTATTTAAATCAGTTGCATGACTTAATGTCCTGGGTCTTGGGATGTGTATTTGTTTTTAACGGTTTAAGATTATGAAGCTCTTGACTGTAAAGTCACCAGACCACCTAGAGAACCACGCCTAGATGATCTGCTCTGCAAGTAGTGGTGTTTGGTTTAACAAATGAGCACCAAAGCCAAAGTATCCAATGGATTTGTCTTTGTAACCACATGGATTTCAATCTGAGTTACCCAGCAGCTAGAAGGCAGGCTCAGGGCTTTGAGAGACACTGTCACTTTTATTTCTTCTTACTCCACAAGAGTCCATACTGGTGCACCTTTGGGAGCTTAGACAGCAGTCATCTCCCAACAGATGTTATCCTCCAGTTAGGATATTTTAGGACCTTCCACTGAAAGTATTTTCTAAGGTGTTGAGTAGTAAACTAATTTTCTTTCAGCAAGTATGTCAATGTTTTTTTCTATGTATGGCTGACCAATGCCATAAAAATTACATGGGGTGAGACCTCTGTCAGATTGGTTTGAAACTTGTGAAGAGATTCAGTATTTTTTGTGGAAAATCAAATGAGCTTATATAAGTCTTAGTTTGTCTTAGGGAAGCAAACTAGAATGCAAGATAAAAAGACAGATTCAACCTTTCTCCTTTTTTCTTTTCTTTGAGGAATAAGAATATTTTTGGAATGACTCTGAGGAACACTTAATGACTTTTTTTAGTCTGATATTCTAATCAGGGCTGAGTAGTGTAGTGTTGTATTTAAGTGATTAATTTCGTTGGTACATATCATGTGAATTTGAGATATTTTGGCATTACCTCTTGAGTTTGCTAACTTACTCAGTATCTGTTTATCTTGGATTCCTTTTCAGTACCCAATTTGTCAGAATTGGGTTTTGAGTCTCATGAGTTTGTTTGAAGTATTTTTACTCTTCATTTGTTAGTAGATTAGTTTTGATTTCTGGATAGTACTAATTTTTATAATTATAAAGTTGGGGTTTTTTTGTTTATACACAAAATTAATTCAGTGATTGTATTTGATTTATATAATCTGGTATTTGTTAAAATATACCTTGTATTAAAGGCTGTAATGCTTTTAAGTGATAATGTTGAGTTGTTTCTGAGAGGAAGAGATATTTAAGAAAAGCATCACCTGTCAATTCTTCCCTAGAAAGCTAATACCTAATGTTACATTTTTGGAAAAATGTGAACTACCACATTGGTGGGAAAAAGGAGAAATTGGGAAATAGTCTTGGTATTGCTTCTGGCAAAATTATCTAGCAATGAAATGTCAGGTGACATTGGCAGGAAAAAGTAATGAGCTGAAAGGGAAATGGAGCTGCTCTTTCCTGGTTTTATTTTTTTTCTAAAGTTCTTCTTGAGTTCTTTTGAGACAGCAGAGGCTGATACCTTGAGATCAGAACAAGTTGTTGAAGTGTGGATTTTTCATGGTTGGTGTGATTGTGGAATTTTTTTGAGAAATGTCAGCCTCACACATTTACCGAGTAGTTGAGTTTGGAAGGGGCTTGTGCAGATAATCCAGACCAGCCTTCTTGGTCAAAGCAAGATCATCTAGAGAGAGCTGATCAGCACAGTGTCCAGTTGGGTTTTGAGTACCGTCACAAGTGAAGGCTCTAGAACTGCTGCAGGTGATATTTTCCAGTGTTCAGCCACCCTCATAAAAGAGGGGAATTTCCTGTATTTCAGTCTGTGTCCATTTCCTCTGATCCTTTCATGGGATACCACTGAGAGGAGCCTGATGCTGTCCTCTCTGTTCTCCCCTTCCCCACCCAGTCAGGGAACACACACTGGGGAGATCCACTGAGTCTCCTCTGTTGAGGCTGAGCAGTCCTAGTGCTCTCATTTCTCCTTGACAGATGCTCCCATCTTTGTGGACCTTCAGTGGTCTGACAGCAGTGTGTCCATGTCTCTCATGCTGGGGACCCTAGAACTGGACTCACCAGTGCTGACCAGAGCGGAAAAATTGCCTCCTTTGACATGCTGTTTGTGCTCTGCCTAATGCAGCTGAGGACTGCTTCCAATTTTATCAGCTGATCAACTCTTACCACTACTTCCTACACCTATTTTTTTTCCATATGCTTGGAAAACTGTGGAAAATATTGAGTTCAATTTTTTCTTTTTATACTGGAGTGATTGCCTAGTAATGATCAAATGCTGTCAAGGTTTGTATCAGTATTTTGCTTGTTGTCACTGATAGTGGACATTAAATCTGTTTATGGTATGAAATCTCTGTGTTTTTAGGGTATTCTTTTAGGTAAGATCAAGATTATTCACTGGTGCTTTTGCTTCACTATGAGGCTTTTCTGTCAGTACTGGAAAAAACTTCTGTGGATGCTCTGAAAATATTAATTAATATACGCAAAATAAAATAATACTACTGATTACTAAGATTTTATGTGTGTTGAATATGTTGAATTTTTAATGGGTTTTTACAGGCTGACCAAGGTCCAAATGCTTGTGAATGTCATGTTTGCAAACAAGAAGCCTCAGGACTAGCAGTCTCTGCACTTGCAACTGGACGCCTGCCTGCTGGGCACCAGTTTATGAATCCTGAAAAACCTGCACATCCTGCACTTCATCTTTATCCTCACATCCATGGACATATACCATTGCATACAATTCCTCATCTGCCTCGTCCACTTATCCATCCCACCTTGTACACTGCTTCTCCCTTCACACATAATAAGGTAAGCCTGACCAAGGAGATGGATGCATCCCCATGTCAGGAAAAATTCTGTACAGCTGTATAAACCAGCATGACTGAGTATCAGCGAAACATGAGAGGTTGCTTTAAATTGTGGTTTGGTTATAATACTCCTTTTGCAACAAATGGTGGGGGGCAAGGAGTAAGACAGATGCTCTGCTGCTGGAAGGTTCATACAGAATGGCTGAGGGTATTTTTTTGTCAGGAAGACTGATAATGTCTTCACTGATTAGAAAGCCTGTTGAGTCAAGTGAGTCTTGTGTGGTGGAAGCAGTAAGAGAGCTATTAAGTCTTCATTTCATATATATCCAAAAGATGTAGTATTCTATTTTGGCAGTAATATTCTGAGATCGGTAGTTAAATTTTTTTGTTCATTCTTCTCTCTTTGGTTGGGGTTTGTTGGGTTTTTTGGAGGAAACAGAGACACAGGAGTCTTACTTCATGTTTGTAAGAAGTTTTTTGTCGTTCAAGAGAACTTGCATTTCTGCAGGTTCTGCAAAATTGTTTTGACCTTCAACTTGCAAGTAATAAGCAAAAAGGTGTGGAACAAGAATTGGAACCAAGTGACAACTTTTCAGAAATAGGAGTCCAAACCAAGCATTCCTGTTAATGGGGATGTTGTTTCATATGTTTAAAGAAGCTGAGCTCTGTGTGTGGGTGCTGCTGAGAGGAGCAAAGCCTTTGTTATTAGGTACATCTTTGTCACCTCCTGGTCTGATCCAGTGATCAAGGTTGCAAGGAGAGTGGAACAGTCCACCAAGATAACTCTTATTTGCTCTTTTTGTCCTTTTTAACATCTGCTTTGGGTTTTTCTGTCCTGGGTGTCTTCCTTATTACTGTCCTGTAGCAGCAATGTGCCAGCAACAACCCACTGCTGTTCTTTTGAAACTGTGTCAAGCATTTCTTTGCACCCATGAGTTTTCTTTAATGCAGGTTATTCCAGCCCCTCCCATGTTCACCATTAGGCAGATAATGAAAATCCTTTATAAAAAAGGGAGATTAGGTGTGTAAGTAGTTTGTTTGGCCATGAGTTTCATGTCTGTAATGTCGTTGGACTCAGCTGATATTTTTAATATCTATATCTACTTCTGCATAGTTTTAATCTAGTATAAGAAGAGAACAAACCTACTTTTACTTTTAAAGGTGGCAGTAATTGAATATAATGTTTATGTTGGATGAGGTCTCTGGGAGAAAGGTCATTTTAGAATGTGTATAAAGAATTTCATCCAGAAGAAATGGGGTGAGCCCGAACAACTTATCTCTATAAAACGAGGAAAAGTATGTGCTTCCCTTTTTGCCCCCCCAGCTGGTTCTTAAAAGGAAAGGGTGTATTCATTGCCTGTTAATTTTAAGTTAGGAATCACTTAATACCTGAAAATGAAAAAAGGAAGAAAAGAATCAAATTTAATTTTACGTGATTTATTTCTTTTTCTCTTGCCCTTATTTTCAATCCCGAAGTGTTTGTAATCCCTTTTTGACAATTGTCTTCTGTGGTAATGATTGTCATGTCAGAAGATTAGTTCCTTTAGGCAGCTTGTGCTTTGAAAAGTAGTAATTCCTAACAAGTTCTAAATTCATACAAATACTGCTTTTAATTATATATTAACACAACTATTCCTCGAGATTTGGGTATTTTGTGTTCATCAGTTAGTTGATACTAAAAGCAATGCTTTGTGAGTGTAAAATATATACATGTACATACAATCTGTGTAATACATACATTAATTATCAACAAATCAGTCTTTTTATCATTCTGGGAAATCCTGTCTGTTATACTTTTGATGATGTTTTCCCAATTAAAACACTATGATTTGAATATTTGAATATTGCTGTTGGAGTGACTGTGTAAGCAAACAGAATATTAATGTGGAAAATACTCTTTGGTTTTTTTGTAGGCATTACCACCAGCTCCAGTTCAGAACCATACAAACAAGCATCAAGTATTCAATGCATCTCTCCAAGATCATATTTATCCAAGCTGTTTTGGGAGCACTCCAGATTGGAATAGCTCTAAATTTATAAGTCTTTGGGGTTCAGAGGTGATGAATGACAAGAACTGGAATCCTGCTACATTTTTGCCTGACACAATTCCTGGTGAGGGTTTGTTACTACTTCACACTGACTAGTTAAAAGCCTTATGTTTTATGTTTCTTTTCAGCAATGGTGGATTTTATCAGCATGGTTTTATAAGATGGGTTTCTGGCAGATTTGTTGCCACTTGTACTTCAGTTGGGTTGAAAATTGAAAAATAAATTCTTACGTCCTGGGGAGAAGATACTGAAGGCAAACAAATAGCATGCTGGTTTTCACCTATGGTCGTTGTAGAGTTATGTTTGTCTTCAGAAGTTTAATATTGTAAAGAAATGGCAAGTAAAGGAAAACTTAAATAAGTTTTAGACTTCTCCACAAAAGCCTGCCTTATTTCTACAGAGGAGTAAGAGCACTGGTAATGAGACACTGTGTCCTACTTCTTACAATGCACAGGTAGCTCCATTATCATTCAGAAAGATAGAGGCATAAATCTGAAAAAAGATTGCTTTAAGCCAGGAAGCATTTGGAAATCCTAATGGTTGAAGTGAAAGAGAAAAAAAGGAAAACTAGGAAGAAAGAAATCTTTCCGTTCAAATCCTAGCAAATACTAAAAAGCCTTTTTTTAAAATTTGACTTGTATAACCTGTATATCAAAGAGGCTTGGGGGTTTAGTGTGTTGGCTTTCTTTTTCAGACTCATCTACTCTTAAGTTGTTCCAGCTACTACAGTGACCCTTAAAAAGAAAGGCATTAAAAATGTCCAGAAAACTTCCCCAATAGGACAGCTCATCCATTTACAAATGTAGTTGTGGGTGGCTGTTCCAACAAATGGTTGGTGGCAGACTCATCTGGAAGGTCTATCACAAAGGTCTATCTTTTAACTGGAATTTCAAAAACAAATGAATAAATAAATGGTTTATAATTTTGTATTGGTAAAAGGATATGTTGTACCATCTTAGATTTATTTTTTTGTGGCCTACCTGGATTTCAGATAGTGGAGATCATATATTTAGCATGTAAAATGTTGTCCAATTAAAATTTTTAAATTATAAAATGGTACCTGTAGCACATTTGCTACTTGTTAACACATTTAGTAACATTCTTAGAATTCTGTCTTTAGCGTTTATGATTCTGCTCTAAGACTTCCCAGCACATTTTGTTACAACTACCTTATTTGGGAGGATAGAGGAGAAAAGGAGAGGATTCCCTTCACTAATCCTACTGAGGCAACATTAACAGTGTATCCTATATCTGCATCTGAATTATTGAATGTGTAATTCTAAACCCTATAAAGGCACTCCAGTAATTATGTGATTCTTAATTACTCTTGTTTCAATTGAAGGGAGTGATATATTAGCACCAGCACTCTCAGAAATAAGACCCGAAGCACTTCCTACTACATCTAGCAATGAAACAACAGCAGTTACTGACAGCAAAGAGAAAAAAAATGCTGCAAAGAAGAAATGTCTGTACAATTTCCAGGATGCCTTTATGGAAGCTAATAAAGTTGTCATGGCAACCTCTTCTGCCACTTCTTCTGTCTCCTGCACAGCAACTACAGTGCAGTCAAGCAGCAACCAGTTCAAAGTATCATCCAAGAGACCTTCATCAATAGGTAAAATTTCTAACTCACATACAGCTTCAGTAACTGGCTCAAGTACATTAAGCTAACCATAGGGATTTATGTAGGTGTTTGATTTAGTAATATTATGTGTCTTGATTTTTGTTAATTGCTGTTACTACTTTTGAGTTAGTCTCTCTACTTCTGGATTGAAGGACTTTGTGAAAGACCTTGATGTTAGGGTTTGAAACTGGTAATAGAAATTATTTTTATAGAGGCTTAGAATATACAGTACTTTATATGATTTTGTGGATAGTTTATGGGGACTTAGTAATTATTTTTAACTGTGAGTGGTTTCTTTTTTCTGCCAATTCAGGTGAAGTGTTCCACAATATTAATAAAGAGGACCATAGACATTCTGCACCAGTTGCACCACGAAATAGTCCTACCAGTTTAGCATCCCTTCCTTCACTGTCTCCTGCAGCACTGTCTCCAGCCTCCACACCACATCTTCCAAATCTTGCTGCTCCTTCTTTCCCCAAAACTGCTGCAACAGCCCCTGGATTTGTGGATCCTCATTCAGGTCTTTGTCCTGCTACAGCTGCACCTCCTACTTCAACCACAGACAGCTCTGTAAGTGCCCCACCGAGTGTCTGCAGGTAAGTTTGTTGTTTTCCTTGCCATTCCTTTTTACAGCAAAGGAAGTTAAAATACAGATACCTTTTCTCCTTTGCCACTGGTTGTAGTGTGTAGTTTCAGCAAATGAAACAAAGTGCAGATACTTAGTATGTAACTTGGTGTGAGACTTCACAAATACGGTTTCCATTGTGAAGTCCAATCACTGAATTCAGAGGCTTGAAAGCAAATGTTTGCTCACTTTTAGAAATGTTACCTGGGATATGCAAGTCAAACTGTTCTTTCTTACTCTGATTACTGGTTAATGATTGCTGCTGCTGAGACACAAACCTCTTGTATAACATACCTGTTTTCTGTCACTTTGGCATTACATGACAATCAGGAATGGAAAGCTGTGAAAGCTTACTCTGTAATTTAGCTCAAACTATAAATAGGTCATACATGGTCTTAAAACCTTCCATGTAGTGACGCATTTTCCTGACTACACTTAAGATATTAGTCCTCCCATTTATACAGTGGTTTTAGTATGGAAGAATTTTGTGATTTCTGAAGGTTTTGAAAGGTCTTGGAGGTGGGAAAGACTTTGGTGGAGCTGTCTTCTGGTAATGTTATATACTGTGGCAGGCTGACAATGGAGCCAGCCCTTTGATGTGTCTGAAGGGTGGAGACATAAAAGAAAAGCAGTTGAGTCATTGCTGTAAGCTCTCTGTGACCTGTAGGGCTGTGATCATGGATGCTATGAATGTAGTCTCCTGGCTGCTGTAAGTTTTTGGAAGATCATGTGAGATTTAGGTAGAGTTTGGTAAATGCTTCTGAAAGTGCCCTTATTTCTGTTATCAACTGGTTTTATTGATGATATCTTAAGTAACTGTTCTTTCCTGCTTGAGAAATTACTGTGATTTTGTAAAGAATTTTTCTTACCTAGTGCAGGGAGATAATTGAATATGGACACAGTTTTTTCCAGTTTTTTATTATTGTTTCCAGGTGCTAATGTGGTATTTTTAGTTTGTTTAAAAAAAAAATTAACTGGGAGAGACCCAGAAGCAGTGATTGCATTCTGGGGAGGGAGAGTGAGGTTGGAAAGAAAATTTATACATATTCTGTAGATAAGGCCGATCATGGCCTGTTTTAACCTTTCTAACATAAGAACAAAGAAATCCTAGTGATAGACAAGAGGGGGATTTTTTTAAATACTACTGTATTTTGAAGCTAAATCACCTCAGTATTAGAAGATCTGGGCACTAAAAATGGTATGTGCAGTTACACAGAGCACTGGGGAAATCAACTGCCATATCCCTGCTTATTGAAGAGATGTGCTAGTATTTCCCCTCCAAAATCAAGTTGCAGGCAGGGTAATGGGAACTTTTAGGTTTTAGCTGACCTTTGATTTTTTTATTTAAGTCAAGAGCTTGAAAATCTTTCTTAAGACCAGGAGATTTGCAACCTTCTTGATGCCATGAGTGATGAGATAGGCAGCAGTTTTAAAACTATTCCATTTTAAAAAGCTAGAGTCACTGCTTCTAAAATACTTTACCTGTTTAAAGCCAGGAAGAGCAGTTCCAAAACTCACACTCTGGGCTGCTTGGTCAGGGAGTCACTAAATTAGTTTTTTGTAATCATTTTCCTGTGTATCATTTTATCCTAATGCTTGGTTTTGGATGTCTCCATTTGCAAGCTAGTGAATGAAAACTTTAGAACTTGATGCATCACTGGTGGCTGATATCCCAGTTTGAGAACCATTGTTCCTGATAGAGGCAGGAACCTGTTCCTTTAAACAAAACATTATTATTATTATTATTCACCTTATTTATTATCATTAGGGTTTTTATAAGCTTTTTTTTTGATTGAACATAGTGATCCTGATTGTGAGGGCCATCGCTGTGAGAACAGTAACACGTATGATCATCAGCCGTACGATGGAGAGGAGAGCCAGGATGAAGATAGCTGTTCAGAGCATAGCTCCAGTACCTCAACTTCCACAAATCAGAAGGAAGGAAAATACTGTGACTGCTGTTACTGTGAGTTCTTCGGCCATGGAGGAGTAAGTTTTTGTATTTTAAATTGTTTTTGTTTGCTTTTGTGTCACATACTCATCATTGGTTGCATGTGAGTTATTAAATTGCATCTTAGGGGATGGCATTGGAACTCACTCAAGAAGTTGTAAAAGGAGTTAAAAAGTCGTTTTCCTCTTTGAAATGAAGAATTGAAATAAACCTTTCCAGTTCAAAGCAATGAAAATGACAAAGAATTAGGAAGCAGCTGACTTGGATAATAGATGCTGTATTTGACTCAAACTGCAGACAGGGGAATTGAACCATTTAAATAACTTTACAAAGTTCTTTCACTCCTCTCTAGTGCTGTAGTCACAATTAATGTGATGAGGTTGAGTAAAAGTACACTTTATGTAGGGCATTAATTTGAATCTTTGTAGGAATTGATGAGCTAGTCTACGATCTGTAAAAATAGAAATCCTCCAAGTATTCACTTTAATACAATTTTTTAAAAAGGAACAAAAAAACCCCTTTAGATTCTTAGCTAAAATATAACACATTATTCTCTTCTTAACTTGTAAATCTATGTATGGTCTGTTTTAATAACCAGTTCACTGGTACAGTTTGAGTCACTGGCATTTTCCCTATTTGAAGTAAAAGCTCAGTTTATTTGCCATGAAGCTGATCTGATTAAATACATCTTAGTTCCTCAAGTGAATTAAAAGCCCCTGCCCTGTGACTTAAAGGGACCAGGGAGGGATCCCATTTCTCTTGCATGTTCCCACCATGTCCATGCTTAATTTGTTTGATAGTTACCTGACTGCACTGTAAGTTACTCATTTGGTGAAGTGAGAGAACACAACAGGATTTTTAAGTTAATTGGCTTGTTTTTTGCTGGTTTATTGAGTTGAACTGATGTAGTTGCAAACAGATGGGCACCAGGTCTGGTACAGGAGCAGAGAGGGTAAGCCATCAGGAGGGAAGAAGTAATGAGGAGCTGAGAGGCAGGAGCTGCAATTGGGAATACAGATATGGAACATGATGCAAGGATTCCACTTGCACCAGTGTTAAGTTATTGATGGGACTCTGCTGGAGGGTGTGCTGGCAGGTTTCAGTGCAGGAAAATCAGCCTTTCACAGGTACAGCCCAGAGACCTGTGTAGCCCAACTTCTGAAACAGATTTCATAGGAAATAAAAGCAGAGCAAATGTCTCCTCCTTTGAAATTTTCAAACACAGCATGCCAATCACAAGAGAATATGGAAATAAAATTCACAGTATTTTTTTTGTGCTCTTAGAGGTTATTTCTATGAATTCACTCATGCCATCCTCCTCAAGATCAGCTGTTCTTTCAGTTGGAAAATGTAGTTCAGAAGCCAGCACCCAGTCTGGCAGGTCTGTTGCCTGTTATATATGCTTGAGGTTTACATATGAACAATGAGTTTGATAGTCAGGTTTGGACCTCCCATGTTATTTGAAGGGAGAGTATTTTGAAATTTCAAGATCTCCAAAGCATTAAGTCAGTGAAATTTTTCTGTTTAGTTACTACATTTTTGTCATGTGTCCTTCAGCCTCCAGCTGCACCAACCAGCAGAAATTATGCAGAGATGAGAGAAAAGCTTCGTTTACGTTTAACAAAAAGGAAAGAGGAGCAGCCGAAGAAACCAGATCAGATCTCTGAAAGGGAAAGTGTTGTTGACCATCGAAAGGTGGAAGACTTGCTACAATTTATAAACAGCTCTGAAACCAAACCAGTAAGCAGTTCTCGTGCAGCCAAGCGAGCCAGGCATAAGCAAAGAAAGGTAAGACATAAAAGTATGTTTATCCTGGACCTCACACTTTTGAATCTGTGCACTCCCCTTAAGTATGCCACTGTATACTGATTTATCCTAATACTGTAATTGTTTTCTGTGTAGTTTGTGGTACACTGCCAGTTTGTTTTTATACAGCTGACTTACCTGTTCTGGTGCTGCCTGAGGAGTTGTGTACTAGACTGGGAGGATTTGTCAAAATGCCACTGTCATGTGTTTTGGTGCAAGTCAGCTTTATATTGGAATTTCCCGCACTTCAGAAGGTTATTTCTGAGTATCAGAAATGTTACAAATGTTATTGTTTTGTAGCACTGACATTTAAAAGCAGGGGAAGTTAGAAATTCAGTGTTTCTGTACTGGAATAATAGTTTTGATAAAGTATCTCTGTAGGAAGCCAGGAAACATAGGTCAGCGCTTTTATGCGAGAGGAAGAGTTGTGATTTGGCATTTATAAAATAATTGCACTGACCATCTTGCTGTCCTGATTGACAGAGGTTAACTGCTGTGCCTCATGATGACTTAAAGAGTTATCCCAAGCTGGACTGGCAAGCTGCAGAGAGGGGACAGGGAAGAAAAAATTACAGGTTGCTTTCAAATGGAAGTTGGCAAAAACGATTTCTAAAACTCCAACCTGTAACAGTGAAATGATTTTTTGGAAACAGTATTTGCTGAGGATAATACAGAGGAAATATGAAAGAGGAATAACAGAGGAAATATACTTTTCTTGTAAGTTGGAACAGGCAGGAAATCTTTTATTAGAGCAATTCAAGTATCAGCCATAAATACAAAGTTCAAGGCACAATGTCACTGGTTGTTGAATGTTTTTGATTTCTGGTAAGCGTGTTATGTGATCACACTCAATATTTTCTTGTTTGTGAATTTTCTTCTGGCACTACTTCTACCACTACTACTACTGCATTCTTTAAATGCTTCCATGAAATTAGAAGACCTAATGTTCATAAGTTAAATTTTAAATTTTTTATGTTCATATTGCAGCACTATTCAGCATATTGAGGGTTTAGTGAATTATTTATTAATAAAATTTGCTTTGTAAAATTTGCAATGCAAAATTCACTTTGTTCTTACAGTGCAGTTTGAGCATAAGAAGTGGAAAAATCCCATAGGGTCATTCTCATGTGTAATTCTCATTTTTGGAATGACTTCTGTAACTGTGAAAAAGTAATGCCATAGAGGCGCCTCTAAATGTGCAAGAAAATAAATGGTCATCATTGTTCTCATTGTATGACTGTTGAATTTTGCTAATGATTCAAGATCAATGCTGCACAGCAGAGTTTTAGGCATTGGCAGTAATGGCTGGCAAAATCCCTTATGTCTTTGTTTTGGTTAATGAACTAATGCCTGACAATGGAAAACTGCCATCCTTTGAATTTTTGACAACTTTTAATGTAACTCTTATTTACTTAGTGTTTTGGTGCAGAATGTTCCCAATGATTTTTCTTCTTGACATTCCTGATCTCTGAAACAGAGTAACTCTGCTACCATAGCAAGAGAACAGGTAAATGATATGACCTGATGCAAACTTCAGTTACCTTAGAAATACATGCAGTCTTTGAGAAAAAAGCTGAATGTTTTGTGGCTGTAGAAAACTTTGACATGAAGTTAGACTTAGCAGTAGGGAAGAAAAGATCAACAGTTGGTATTAACAATGGTCAAATGAGTTACAGAAACATAGAGAATGTGAATAGAGAAAGGATGTAATGTATTTAAAAGGGCAGCCTTTGTATACTTATTTGCTTGCTCTGCAGACTTACAGATTAAGTATGCTCATATGTTCACATCCTAGGATTCACAACGTTCATAAAGAAAAGTAGTAATAACCCCTAAAGCTCTTAATTTCCAAAATACTTGTCACTTTCAATAAACCTATTGTTACTTTGCAGCTTGAAGAAAAAGCTCGACTTGAAGCTGAAGCCAGGGAGAGGGAGCATCACCAGTTGCTGGAGGAGCAGAGGCGGCGTGAGGAAGAGGAAGAAGAGAGACTGAAACAGGAATTACAGCGGCTCCAAGAGCTTCAGCAGTTGCGGGCTGTAAAGAAAAAGAAGAAAGAGAGAACAAGTAAGGACTGTCCAAAGGCAGAGCTGCTCACTAGGAACTGCCAGGCAGCGAAGGAACCTGTCCCAAATGCACCTGAAGACATTCAGAATGGTACCCTTGAGCAATCAGAAAAGATAGAAACCTCAGCTGGTTCGCTGTCCAGACACGTGAATCACACAGAACAGAGGCCAGTTCTAGAGACGGGCTGTGAACTGTCCAGTCCTGTAAACACTAGAGACTCAAAGCTGCTTTATCAGAAAGAGGGCAGTGTGAAGCAGCATGAGCCCCTCTCTTTTCTGCTTGATATTATGCATCAACATAAAGAAGGAAACAGCAAGCAGAAACTAAAACAGATGAACAAACAGTGTGTTGAACAAGTGAAAAAGCCTGTTGAATCCCCCAAAGCAGCTGAGATTCAGACTAAAACCAGAAACCAAATAGAATCCAAAGCAAAAGCATCAGAGCTCCCAACACTTGCAGAACCTAAAAAAGATGAGAAGAAATTAAACAATAACAACAAAAAACAGTTGAACCATGTAAAGGAAGAGAAAGCACCTGTAACAAGTGAATCCCCATCACCAAGTGAACAGCAGCAAAATAATAAGCTAATACTTGCAGATTCTCCTCAACCAAAAGGCAAGAACAAGAAAAACAAGAAGAAAAAAGGGGACAAAGTCAACAATTCCATTGGTAAGTGTGTAAGAATGTTGAAGAACTTAGGTTATTTTCTCTTCTTACTATTTAATTCCAGAAGTCTGACACATTTATCTTCAGGCATTCCTGCCAGTGTGAATCAGAGAAACTGAAAAACTGGTGTCAGGAAAACTCAAGTCATAGGAATTAAATTAAGAGATGGATAGCATTTTGGTGAAGAAGAGTAAGATACTTTCAAAAAGAAATGACTAAGCATATGCTCTAGGTTTTGTAGGGGGTTTTGTCAGTTAGGCTTTCCAGGAAACTGACTTTTTCTTGCTTAAAATAAATATACTGTTTAATTCAATAGTATATTGAAATCAATTCTGAATTTCTTTAAAAGCAAGATTGTTTCTCATAGCATTATGAGGATAGTATGAAGTTGATCTTACTCTTTTGGCAAGGGAAATAAGGGGATTCTGCAGTCAAAGACTGACCATTTATGCATAAATATGCATTTTTTTCCAGTGGAAATAATTCCTTTCTTATATTAGTTACATCAACAGGTAAGTGAATACAGAAACTAATTTACTTTTTTTTTTTATTCGCCAGAGTGAAAAGTTGTAGTGGGATGTTAATTAGTTGATGAAGTTGAGTGTGTTCTCCATATTAGCTCGTTCTAGTAAACAGAATTTTTTATTTCTCAGAAAGAATAAATCTATAGACAATTGAGTGAAGCAAGTTGCACTTGAATAATTTTATTTTCAACTTACATTTTTGCTTGCCTGAACATATCCAACAGCTAATATCAGAGCTGAGAAGTGCACCCAGTTCTGGCCCATTGACTTTGTCAACACAATAGTCTGACAAAACTGCTGTGCTCAGGCATCTCTGTTCCAGTACATCCTTGGTCCCTATGGGAGTACCAGTTTGGGATGGCAGGTTTGTGGCATGGACATCTGTCTGTCTGGAGCACCCTGTCATTCCCCTGGGACACCTGTTAGCGGAGTGGTAATGTTGCATAAATTCAATGTACACCAGTTCTTGCCGCTGTTCTGACTGGTAAGCACAGCGAGACAGGAGACCTTCATGCTTTGGCAGTCTCTACCAGGGTTTCAGAATACTTATATTTGTTAAGCTTTGGTACAAAAATATAAAGCTAATTCCTGTTTGCAGGAAGTGCTAGCGAGTTTTTTTTTAGTGATTTAGTGGTTGGATTGGGTCAACCCACTCTTTGTTTCTAAATCTGATGCCTAATGTTTCCATTCTATGTCAATCGAGCAGCAATACAGTATAGAACCATTTTCTCTGACATCTTAGTTCTTGTGCATACCCTGTTGGGGTGTGTTTGGGTTTTGGCTCTTTTAATTTACCAAGAAGAATGTACTCCAGTGATTGGAGCAAGACAGAACTCTGGAACTGGGATCAGAAGACTGGAGACATTTGAAGGAGAAAATATGCAAGAGGGTTTTTACTCTAGGAGAATGTGGGTGCCCTTCTGCGTCTGCCCTCCTCCCTGCCACCACTATTTTTTTCTCTTCCTTAAGTCAAGTGTACTTAAAATTTCCCAAAGTTACTGTTTAAATGAAAAAATACAGGGACATATTTCTGAATTTGTCAAGAAAAATTGTGCTGTTCTCTGTAGACTTGGGATCAGATTTTTACTTTAAGTAGTTCTGACTTGAGAGCTACAAGAAAGATACTGTAATACATGATTTTTCATTTAGTTATAATGTTTTTTAAGGTATAGGGTTGATGTTCCAAAGTAGCAAAGACACAAAAGTTGAACTGAGAAAAAGAACAAGTAGAACTAGGGTAATTAAAAGAACATGAAAAGAAGGAAACAGAGCTAGGGGGTTTTAAGTGAGTTTTGAAATGAAGTGTTAAAGCAGTGAATATTACTGCTTTTGGTGAGATCTGTTTCTTAAAGAAATTTCTTCTGGCAGAGTATTTTTACTCCTTGTTATAAAAAGGCTGAAGAAATCCAGGAGTGTTAGGGAAACCCCATGTTTGTAGGGCTTTCTGCTTCCTCAGAAGTAAGTTGAATAGCAAATAGATGCAACTGTTAAAACTACCCCAAGTGTCTTTACCATGAGTTGTCTTTTCTCATAATCTCAAGGATTCTGTAGTCCATGTGTGTACTTGGTAGTCTTGGTTGCTTTCTTTGTCTCACCTGTTTTTTGGACTGTATTGTAAAGCTGCTTTAGAAATGAGATTGGAGTGTATATGCAGTGAGAAAGAAACCAGTTTGAACATTTTCTTCTTGAAGTTTCTACAAAAATGTGTCATTTCTGATGCATTTCTTTTTAAAGTCCAAAAGAGAACCATATGCTGAGATAGTACAATATACCAACAGGCTCTGTGGTGATTTCTTTGCTATGGCTGAGGCCATACAATTAAAGTCATACATTATTGTGTTAAATATTTGGGGTTTTTTTAGGATTAAGTCTAATGGTTGCTAGCCTGACTTAAACTCCTGCAGACACAGCCTGATCATCATGTCCCAGAGGGAGTACAGCAGCTCTACAACCCAGAAGTTTCAAAGTGTTTTTCTTTATAAATACTGTTTTAAAAATGTTTCTAGAACTATGTTTTCAGTATTAAGACCAGAAATTTCAGGCATTGAACAGCTATCTAATTCATCAAGCCCTCTGTATGATTTGTTTACTCTTATGAGTATTCCAGGTTTATGGTGTCTTTTGCAGCCCATTCAATCAGTGCATTTACTGTTAAATCATCTCTTTTTTTACCGGTGTAACTCCTTCAAGTCTGGCAGAGATACTAGTATAGGGGTTTTTAGAAGTATCTTTTTAATTATAAGTGTGTATTAATTCAGCATAAATATGAGTAATTAATTGTCCACAAGGTTCAGTCAGTTCTCTAAAGACATCTTTAATTCAGCTTCTTCCTCTCTCCTTCCCTCTTCCTCATGGAATCTAACCTAGTGTCATCATATTTCTTTTGTAGATGATGTGTTTCTACCCAAAGACATTGATCTAGACAGTGTGGAAATGGATGAAACAGAAAGAGAAGTGGAGTATTTTAAAAGGTAAAGTGCTGTAATCCCTGTGCATAAAGCTATTGTTGCTTCTTTCTATATGTCATGGTTGTAAAACAAGCAAAAACAACATCACACCAACCCACAAGTTAATAGCTAACTCCTGGCAGAAAAGCCTTTGCTGTAACATCAAATTCTGTTACAGTTGACATTCTGAACACTGTAACAATCACAAAGCTGTGATCTGTGAGCAGAGCTGGTAGCTGCACAAGTTCAGAAGTGAGTGCCAGAATTATCTGTGTGACCTCAGGTTCTCATCAAGGCCTTCAGAATATTCTCAATTAGTAATATTTATAAACAAAGTTAGTGTGAATATTTTCTTTATTAGCCACACAGGCCAAATACAGATTGTTTTGTTTGGTTTTTTTTAAAAGTGATTAGTTTTAAGTTTCCAAACAGATATTTAAGAAAGGTTTGTTAGTTCTTTTCTTCCTTGTTTACAGAAGCTGTTAGTTGGGAATTTTTTACTGTATATAGAGGTGTATAACTGTGGAGTAGAATCTTATGCCAGTCTTTAAGAGGAGATGCTTATCCTAGAATCCTAGAATGGTTTGCATTGCAAGGAGCATTCAAGACCATCTCGTTCCAAGCTGCCTGCCATGGGCAGGGACACCTTCCACTAGAACAAGTTGCTCAAAGCCTCATTCATCTGACCTAGTAGTGACAGTAAAAGAATAATATAAACCTGTGCTTCTGAAAGTTTTTTGTTCTGTACTTTTTGGTTGATTTGGGGATTTGTGCATCATATTCAGAGTTGGACTCGATGATCCTAGCAGGTCTCTTCCAAGGCAGAATATTCTGTGATACTAGTTACTTCTAAATTCCTCAAATATGAGTAGACAGCTCATGTTTAAATAGCAGAGCACATGTTCTTCCATGATACTAAAATCTGTTCCAATTTGTTCTTCAGTCATGTCTGGTTGTGCTGGTTCCCCATGAATACATCTAGTGAACCTTTCATTATGGTGACCAAATCTGTAATGTCACAGATAGCTCGGTTTCCTGCAATTGAAGAATTTAGGACTCAACAGTAGTATTTCACAAAGCAACACAAGCCATTTGTTACAAGAAAGGACTTTTAGTATGGATTTCTTTTCTAAATGTATATAGTTTTCATAGCCTACATGCCTGGGATGTAATGTGTATCTGGGTCTTGCAAAGCACTGAGTACAACTGCTGCTTATTATTGCTACAAAAACATATCTGATTATTTATAGAGTTACAGTGTGCACAACAATGGAGTTGTCACAATTATGTGGTCTCTAGTCTTGACAATTATTTTTGAGTGGTGCCAATTAAAGAATTTTATTTAATCAAAATGTAGGTTTTACAGGTGAAGTACAGCATGTGTTAGATACTGCTAGTGTTGATATAGCATAAGCTTTTGTTATGGAATATTCTTAGCTTCCCTCAAGTTTGCAATAGTAGTAAATAAAGAAGTTCTTTTCATCAGTTATCTACTCTCAATAGGATGGATGAAACAGTGTATGAAACATTGGGTTGAAACATTTGTAGAGGTGCAGTTGAATTTTGGGGATAAATTTGTCACATGTGATTCCAGCTGAAGAGTTAGCACTTTTAAGCATGCTGTTTTGTAATCTGTTCACTAATTGGTGGACTCTACTCCTTCACTGTCATCTGTTAGGAAGTGTGTTCAATTGTCTAGTTTTTTTATAAATACCTGTTTAGAAAAGGTGTCTGGAAAGCCCTGATAAGGTGCTGTTTTAGGGGAGAAAACCAGCTGCTTAATGCCATTAAGGTCCCCTTAATGCCTAGGTTCTCTACCATTTGCTAATTTCCAACACAGTACTTGGAATGCTTATTTTAGTAACCTTGAATGGCAATAAGCTGCACAGTCCACCTGAATTTGTATTTTTCACTTGTAGTTCATTCATCTGTTCTTCCTGCTTTGTAGTGGTGTAATAGATGGGCACTTTAATTACACCCTGACATCATGATTAATATTGCATGCTGCTTCTAACATTAGCACAGAAAGAACAAAATAAGTCTGATTGTAACCTTCCACTGTACCTGTTTTATTTATTCCTTCTGTCTGCCCCCCTTTTTTGGCTTTCAATTGTTACAGAAGCAGTGTAACCTTCCAGAGAGATTTGCATGGCTTTGATGCAGTCATGCAGCCTTTAGCCTCAACAAGCTCCACCTTGCCTCAATAAGGTGTAGTTTAGTCTTCAGCCCAGATTAACAGTCCCTGGAAGGCCTGCATGTGGCAACTTTTTCCAGTTATTCTGTAAACTGTGGTCAGTGAAAGCAAAGAAGAGGATTTTTGGTTTAGGGGTGTTTTTTTCCAGGCATGTGGGCTACTTAACTGCTGTATTGCAAAGCAACATTCTTTCCCTGGGTTTTTGTCTTGAGTGTAGCTTTGCTGTATCAAGAAGAGAAGCAGCAATGTCCCATGCCATTGGTGATGCTGCTTTACACACCATCTACCACTCATTCTTATGCTTTCAAAATTTTTGATGAATGTAGCAATGCCATTTCTGTTTCTAGTTGACATTTAACTTGCTCTGTGCTGCTGAATGTGCAGCATTCTTTGCTATTTCCTTCACTTAATCCTGATAATGCAGTGTTGTTAAGAGTAACTGGTTTATGATGTATTTGAGTGATGGACAAGGGATTTTTTTTATGTATGGTTTTAAGAGGTTTTTGCTTTCTGAATGAGAGCTTCTCTCCAGAAGAGGGATAACACTTGTGGCTTGATTTTAAGTCTATTGGTTTCACATTATTGCTTTTTTTCTTTTCAGATTCTGCTTGGATTCTGCCAGACAGACAAGGCAGAGACTTTCCATCAACTGGTCCAATTTTAGCTTAAAAAAAACCACCTTTGCTGCACATTGAAATGACACAATACAGGGAGGGAACCCTGCAGGAATCAATGATCGACAACTCCACTTACCTGTCCTGCTGTGCTGAGAGCTTATCTGGTCTTGAGCCAGTGCTGCCTTGCCTTGTCCCCAGTGCTGTGTGGATCTGCACTGAACCCTTTGGCCTGATAATTCTTGCGGACTGAAAAATTGCCACTTTCTACCTGAATTTGTTAGCTTGTGTGCTTGTAGTCTGTGAGTGAGACTTACTTGATTGTAGCTGTATGCCGTTGGGAGTTGGAACAATAGCTCTTTTCCATCTCCTTCTGAATGCCTTGGCCTCAGAGACTTTAAATTGCTTAGGCTTGGGTGGAGGCCAAAATACTAGGTTGCATCATCTGCAGTGGCTCCTGTCACTTCTGCATCTAGCTATGTTTTGTCATTCTGACTCCTGACAAAGGAATGGACCTAGTCAGTTGTGCTTTCATCTGCTCCAGAATTCTCCTGACATGACTTCATGAAAAAGAGGCTCTTATGGGACAAGTATTCCCTCAGTTCTTTCACAATCTACTGTTTAAGAGTGTACAAGTTACGCTATTTGTGTTTTGATTTTTTTCTTCCTGACTTGTAGCCAGCTTGTGTAAGAATACTTGCAGAATGAGAAAATTTAAAAAAGAACAGTACTCACACTATCAAATCTGTTATAGAGTGTATAATTGTATTAACACTGAAGCCTAACTGGCTACTTTTTTAACATATTGTTAAGTAATATTAAAATCATGTCTTTCTTTTTGAAAGATGGAATACATTAGTATGGCAGATGACTTGTGTCTTGCTTTTTTCTGCATGGGTGGGAAAGGGAAAAAAGAAACAAAAAAAAATTAGTATACTGAATTTCAGCATGTGTCAAAATTGGTCAGTGAAAGCTTACCAACTTCAGTATTCAGTATCTGTTGGCCAGCTCACATGACAGGAAAACCTCTCTGCTAGAGCAAGAAAGAAGCCTCCTGATTGCTGGAACTAAGTTTCTGTGAATTACTGTAATGTTTCTATTTCAGTAGATAATGTGTGAGAAACAAAGCAATACAAAAATTTCCAGTTTAATAGCAGTGCAGTAGTGAAGTAGGTAGGTTCAATGGTGCTGTCAGGTAAATGGTTAACAATCCAGTAAGGGTTTGCAGTTCCATACTATGCCCAGTGAGAAGGGAGATGGGTGATTTAGGAGTTTGAGCTGTGTAAAGATAGCACACTTACAGAAGCTCTCTGATACTCTGTTCAGAATAGATACAACAGAAACTTTTTTACTTCTAGATGACCATACCAAAATTGTAAGGCAGTCTTTTTTTTTTTTTTTTCCTTTTAGAAAATCTATTCAGCACATATTATTTAAAAATACAGCTTCAAAGCCCATTAATGTTCTTTCCCAGAACTGTTGCACAGTTTTCTTTCTTCTACTTGTTAACACATATTTTTCTGTGATCCACCCTGGGCTTGGGGCTGAATTACAAGTCACAATGTAATTATACTCAGCTTTGGACTTGGGAAGTTTGACAGATGATTGCTTTCAGGTTCCCTGTGAGACATGGATGTAGCAGGATTGGGTTGGCTATAGACCACTGAAATATCTAGAACTTCACATCCCTCTTTTTTTGTTCTGGAACTCCTATCCCAGTGTATGCTCCTGGTACAGAATGTAGTTGCTTAGCTTATACCCGTTGTAGGTAAATGAACCCTCAGTCTCCTCTTGCAGAGGAGATTTTGAGAACAATATCAGTTTTCAAAATATTCAGAGATACAAGAGGGACATCATCTATTATTCTGCTTCAGATTGAAGTTGAGGAAGGGATTAGTATCTCAGACTCACATTTTTTGTCAATAGATTTGTTTGCTTGTACTGGAGGAGTAGCAGCTCAAACCTAAAAGATGATATCCATGCCACTCAGCACCAGCTGTCCCAGCAAAACTAAAGAAACTGTGTGCTCTTGAAAACACCTGCATCAGTTAGTGGAAAAGAATGAACTCTCTTCCTTGGGATCATGGAGGCTTGCATCTGTTGCAGCCTGAGCTAGATCTTTGCTTTTAAGACACGTTCTGGTTTCAATTTTCAACCATAACACAAGATGGCAGTGCAAGTCATCAGTATGGTAAGGATCTCAACAAACTGAGACCTGGGTTGGGAAATCTGATGTCACGTGGGGGAATATTGTTGTAGATCACACCTTCTCTAGAATTGGAATGATGTGAAAATACTGAGATTTTTAATGGTGCTAGAAAGCTCATAACACTTGTTTTCACTAGGAATTGGGTAAGAAAGTTGGCTTTATTCCCTACTAACAAAGCAGTTTATTGAGTGACACAGAATATGACTGCTTTTCCTTTTTTTGAGATCCTGAGTGAAGACATCAGAAGTTGTACTTTTTGCATTTGAGGAATGTATGTATGTATCTATTTGTAATATCCTTCAAAGATACTTGCCACGTGCTCCATCGTGGTGTATTGGTGCGTGTAATGTGCTCTAAAAGAAAGCACCAAGAATGAGTCTCTGTGGATCTCATGTTGTGCACCTTGACAAGAAGTTAAAGGCAAATCATACTTTTCTGTAATAATTTCATAATTAAGTGAAGATAAGCATCTGGGAGATTTGAGGGGAGGTTGTAGCCAGGTGGGGGTTGGTCTCTTCTCCCAAGTAACCAGTAACATGCTAAGAGGTAATGGCCTAAAGTTGCACCAGGGAAGTCGGTTTAGGTTCAATACTAGGAAATATTCCCTGAAAGGGTGGCCAGGCTGGAACAGGCTGTGAAGGAGATAGTGGAATTACCATCCCTGGAAGTATTCAACCAATGTGTGGATGTGGCACTTGGGAACATGGGTTAGTGGTAACCTGGCAGTGGTTGGATCAAGGTTGGACTTGATCTCAGAGGTCTTTTCCAACCGAAATGATTCCATGAGTCTGAAAAGTACTGGCTTCAATTCTACTACTTTATGAAGTTAGTTACTGTTATTTCATTCATTAAATGGTTTTATTAAGGATTTGCTGAATGATCAGCTTGTTTCTTAATGCCTAAATGAAGCAAGTAGCTATGTGAAGTCTGTTGAGGTACAACTTATTGGAAGCATAAATCAACTTTTGGTATTTGTGTAGTTCAGATAAAATGTATTTCAATCTGACTTTGAGTAGAGGAAACCTCTGTAAATAATACATCCATACTAAGTTGAGTTCTCATGAAAGTTGAAAGGGAAAATAATTCCTAGTTTGGGAGTGGCCTGCTTTGGTAGCAGTAGTGTAGCTTTTGCCCCTATTCCTTACTCACTAACCTGGATGAAAGATGGAATCTAGGTTCAGGAGGTGGCTGGCGACATATCTATTTTATGCCTGTCTGCTGATACCAGTGCTGCTGCTGAATCTAAGGGTGTGGTGCTGTCAGGCATTTCCCTAATGGAAGAGAGAATAACTGCACAAAATGTGTGTATCTTGAACAGTGTTGATTTTGGATGGTCTAAGACAACTCTTAAAGAGGGATATCTGATTTCTGCTTGGCATTCGCTACTGCTGCTTCCTGAGGTAATGTAACTGAGAGTTCAAAAATCTTCAGAATATCTTTTTGGTGTGGAATCATTGGTACATAGAACTGTGTAGCTGAGGTTCAACATGCTGGCAACACAGATCTCACCATAGGCTGAAAAGAAGATTCACGTGTTAAAAACTAATTCATGTAGTGACTGTTGAGTGTGTAGGCATTTGTGCTCACTGCTATCCAAAAAGGCTTTGCAAGTTGCCTTTGATTTCAGAGAAAGATTAGCTTACCTTCACTTTAGTATGTTCTATCATAATGGAGAAATCTAATGATTACTGGAGTAAATGTTTACATTAATATTCACAATTTCACACATCTCCCAGTACAAATGAAGGTGTGTGACCTGCAATTGCAGGAGCTATTCTAAAAAAAAAAATCTCTGCTTGCTCTGTTGTACATCTGAGCAAGATTAGGTGTGTAGTATCTTTGTTGTCTTTGGCTGTTTCTACTTAAACCTACAGGAAATGTGAAGACTCAAACCTTTGATAGGGGAATTCTGTAAAATGAAGTCACAGAAGTGTTGATTTGACATTCTCCTTTCTTCTTCCTGCCCACCAGAACAGACTTCTAAGAAGAATTCCAGTTTTCCAGATTTTCAGTGCCTTCCTAATGGCCAACAACATGTCTGTCAGCTGTTACCTGTCATTTTGTTAATCATATAAATATTGTATTTTGTACTGTTTCTACAAGCACCTGGTGTAAGTGAACTGTCATTGAAAGAAAGATGTTTTTTCTTTTCTGTTTTCCCCACTGAACAAAGAAGTAGCAATGCTAACCCTTTTTTTGGGGGGGGGGGGGGGAGGGGTGCTGTCTTTTTTCACAGGTCTGTGTATTTAGTTTCAGCTTTGCTGCTGCTTTTAGGTGAGTTGGGCCTCTCCTAGCTCAGTGCTTGAGGATGTAAAAGAAACTCTTTGATGCACTCTGGATCTACATGTACCCATGTTGAACAACATGCCAGGTAAACCTGTGTTTTCCTGTAACTACTTCCGAGTTTTTTTACTGGTTTGCTGATAGAGATCAGTATAAATGGAATTTTAAAAGAGATGGTGTCAATTTCTATCTCTCTGAAAAACCAAAAGAGTTATATTGATTGTGTTGTCACTGATAGGTTCTTCTCAAGGGTGTTTTAAAACCTTCTGCTAGTTTGAATGTCTCATTTTAGAATGGCTTGAAGTGGGTTTTCACACTTGAATCACAGGTCCATAGCCTTTAACATTGAACTTTCATGAGAAATATGCAGTCTTTTTTTGTGGTGTTAATGACTCCTTGGGCAGAGTTGCCAGGAGAGCAGAGGTGTGTAGTCTGTATGTTTCTTTAACCTGCATTTTCCTTCCAGTATGTCTGTTTTGCAGAAGTACAGCAGCAGTCCACAGATGTGCATAGAGGGACCTACTGGACACTTCTTTTCTAGAAATTTCCCAAAGAGAAACCCTCTGCCAGTGAGAAGCATTTGGGAATCTCATATCGACTTTTAACCTCCCTTTCCTTGACCATTTGTTTCTGGAAGCTGAACAGAAAAGTAAGATGAAGATCTCAGACAGTGCTGTAATACTCATAGGCTGACAATTTCAGATTTTTTAACTGGCAAGGAATATGTGACAATGTCATGTGTTCACTGTAGGTAAAACTTAAATCCAGCTAGCTGTCAATGAAGAGAGGAGGCAGTGGGCAGATGCAATATCTGTGAAGAAAGAGACATGTAGTATGAAACAGAGTAAATAAAAATCTATGTTTATGTACTCACAAATAATTATCATTGGTACTGCATAAACTAGCATGCATTCCACACCAAGTATGTCACTCAATCAGCTTACACAAGTTTGATTTTTTCTGAGGGAAAGATGTCTGGACTTATTTTCCCATTCTGGTTTCCCTTAAACAGCCTGTTGACTCAAATCAAGTTGCTACGAGAGCTCGTGCCGCTTTAGGGGGAGCGGAGGAGTTTCATGCAAGCATCATGATGTTGTCCAAGGTTGTTTTGTTTGTGGCTGAAACACAAGATTTGAACCCAGGGGTTTGAGGTAGAAAAGCTGCAATACCAAATTCATCAGACCAGATGAGTGTATTGCTGCCTGCTGTTGCTTCAACAGACTTGGCACTTCAATCCCCTCATCTGTGTCAGCTCTTGGGAGAGTGGTTCAGCTGGGAACCTATAAACAGCCAAGCCCTATTCTTCCAAAAGGGAAAAAAACATAGGAGTCAAGTCACTTGAAGTCAAATATTTGACCATACATACCTTGTCTCATACAGTCTGTCTTCAAGACCTGATACAAGATTTTGTCTAACTATTGCTTGACCACTAAATCAATTCCACAGTATTGTTAAAGGCAGTTAAAATTAGTTTTTCCATGGGGTTTTGGATGGTTTGTTTTGTATAAGCTGAGGGCAAATTACATATAACCAGCTTTCAAGAGAGGTCCTCTCGGGACAGTCTTAACAGAATAATAGGAAAAGCCAAGTTTTAAGTAACATTACATCAGCCTCTTGACTTACATATCTAATTTTAATCAGGCTATGAGCTCTTTGCTCTTCTGAGTGAAGTTTTAAGGAAGCAGAGCCAGAGTTATGTAGACTTGCTGACTGAAAGATGTGCTGGCAAGAAGTATTGAAAATGGGACGGGAAGTGCGCCCTGGTAGCCTAGTACATAACATAGCAACAATACTATTGCCTTTATCCTTTAATGCAAGGTCACCTCTGAGATTTCTTAATTGGGTGTACTCTTACTTTTTGTAACAGTCACAAATGAAGGCCTTGTGTTCTAGTTAGCAAGTAAAAAACCTTTTCATTTGAAGAGACCAATGAAAATGCAGTTTGCTGGCATTCATCTTATATGAGCCTTCTACCTTTTCTTTTTTCTGCCATCAATCTGTCTTAAAAGCTTTAAAAGATGATGTCTTTTTGCTTCTTAGGCTCTGAGTTCTTGTTTGAAAAGTCCATTTGAAGAAGTAATGAACCTTTTCAGTAATGTAATTGTGGTGCACATCACTTGCCCAAACCATTTTGTGGTCTAAAGTGAAATGATTTCTTTTATTAATTCTCCCCAACTGCCTGTGAGCCTTTTTGTCATTTATATTGGTCATACTTGCATATTTCCCCAGATGGGGAAGCTTTCTGAAGGCAGTCTTGCAGAAAGTCTTATACTTTCTGTATCATAAGTTATGCTCCTTGAGTCAAAAGATATGAAATTATGTATTGACTGGGGGAGGGCTTAAAAATAATAATAATAATAATAGAAATAAAAAATTTGGGACTGCCTGCAGTATTGAAGTGTAATTCTGGGAGGAGCTGGCTGAATGGATAAGAATATAATTGCGAGGTAAAAGGCTTAAGTCTGTTACGTGATGCTTCTTATTCTGAGAGCTTTTGTTTAGCATGAAGCAAAGTAATTCATTGAAGAGCTGTCAGAGAAAGCTCTGAGTACATCCCTCAGCTTCTCCATACTGTCTTTTGCTGCTTTAAGTGATACAAAAGCATAACAGGTAGTTGACAACTGGTGGAAGAGTTATGTAAATGCATGTATAAAGTCATAAGAGGTTTCAGGTGTTTATTCAATTTGCTGCAGAGCTACAGCTGGGGATGTAATGCTAGATAAGGAGATGAGTAAGTGGAAATGCAAGAGTTAAGCATGATTATGCAGTGTAGGAGTCAGTCATCTTGCCACATCAGGACTGTTAATCTCTTCCAAGATATTTCTTCATTTCAGTTCACATAGAGACCACCAGTTGTGATCATTACTGTAATCACTCTTCTGAAACCTGTTTTTAGCCCATCTTTCCAATTGGTCAATCCAGACTGGTCACAGCTGAGTTACTGGAGAGAGCTGGCATGTTCTCATGTGGTCTGAGCTTTGTGTCTTCTTTTTTTTTGTCACTGTTAACCAGTATAGCCTGATTTATTTTTTTTCTTTCCTCATGCAGATGCCTTTTTAGTGACTAAGCTACACTTGTGCAACAGGAGTGTCATCGCTGCGTGCCTTGGAATATTTCAGGCATAGGAGTCAGGTACTTGAAAGGATTAGGCACTGGCAATAAATTTTGGCAGTGCCTTGGACTAGGACATGCTAATCTGTGTGATGCATGCAGATAGAATAAACATGGAAGAGAAGCCTTAAAAAGTTGCAGTCATTTCCATACAAGGTGTGTTTGTCCTTGGGTTGGAATCCTTTAAATGATGCAGTGTAGGGAGAGAGAAGGTCTGGCATGACCTGCTGCCAGTTCCCTTTTGTCATACCAGCAATATATGAGCATGACATGGTCTGATGTGGGTGAAGCATTTACTAAAACCAGTTGGAACCCAAACACAGTTGCAGATTGCACTCTCCAGCCTGGCCGGCTGACTTTGCTTACTGCAGTTTCTTTAAAAACAAACAAACAAACAAAAAAAAACCCCAAAAACAAACAAACAATAAAAAAACCAAAAAAGCCCAGCACCCCATATGTATTTAGATGGGGAGTTATCCTCTCTACTTTGGGTTTGGTTTTGATGTCAGTTGACACTTCATAATGTTTGGCTGTTGGTGGCTTAAGCAATCTTGAATGTTGCTGTAATACAGAATCACCCAAACAAAAGTCGCCCAATAAGGAAACAGTGCAGCTGGTTGAGAAATTGTGGAAGTGATAGTGTTTTGAAATTACTGTGAGAGGGGAAAAAAACCACCACCACAAAACCTAATTCTGTTGGGGTATAGCCTGGAATGCATTCTGTGTGTTAGATTGCAGGAGATAATGCAGCATAAGTATGAAAAACAAGCATGTTACTTCAGTTGTATGTGTAAATATTGATGCACTGTTTTAATGCAGGGATCTAAAATAGTTTTGGCCTTAAAGGTACCATTGCTTTAACTGTGTAAGGCTTGAGCATTGCACAGAGATGACCTACTTCCTCTTTAATATTTCTTTTGCTTTGGTAGTGTTTCATAGGCTTAACTTCATAAGATGTGCCATTTTGTGGCTATGCTGAGTAAGAACTGTGCTCCATACAAATTCAGATGCTGTATCTTGTACGATAACTGAAATTAGGTAGCTGAGGGTAAATGAAGGAAAAAAATTGCTATATTAAAGTAGCTTTAAAAATTTTTGTTTTGTTCATTGGAAGGTTTTTAGAAATTCCTTTTTTCATTTTAACTTGATTTGTGAAGCATGTAGAAAATATTGTTGTAAATTTTTATACAAAGTTTTGTGTCTTTCACTTTTTGGAAATGTGTTAGTTACTTTTGGTGAAGGACTCTAATCACTTTCTTAAATGGTTTTTGCCCTGACAGTATTTTTGGTTTATTGTGGTCTGTGCAATCCAGTAGCTCCATCACTGCACTGAGAACTGGTCTTTCCTAGGACCATTATTGATGAGGATCTGGACTGTGGTAAAGACATCTCCAGGCTGGCACTGGTGTCCCACATTGATGTACAGCTGGAACAGGTGAGGCAGGAAAGATGTGGTACAACTACAGGTTGACTCCATTTTACAGAAGAAGCAGCAGCACAGAGATGAAATAGCTTTGCCTCAGAGCTACCTCAACTCAGTGCACCTCTGAAATGGAGTTGGAAACTGAACATTGACATTCAGAGACCTAAGTTTGTGGCTGAATTACAAGCCTGTCCTATGTCATGAGGAGTTAGACAAGAACTGTCACTGGATAAAATGTCCTGGATATAAAACTGTCACTGGATAATGGCCTGTGAAGCATTATACTCTTGCTTTGTGGTGATTTTTGTACTATGTGTTTTCATCTGTTTACTCTCACCACCCCCCACATCATTATACTGATCCTTGCTCCTACAGACCTTGTGGCTGAGGTTCCCTGGAAATATCTGAAGGGTGATTGGGTTGTGTAAGCAGTAATGTTCTCTCAGGCTTTTTGACAGCAGAACTTCAGAGTTAATCCTATGGGGCTTAATTTGTTCAGTTAAAATGTTATTTTGTGCATGCTTCAAATGCCAGCATCGTGCTGTGGTGTTTCTTCCCATGTGTGAGCAGTGACATCACTGAAAAGTGATGGAGTGGCCCATGCTGTAGTCAGACCTTGGTCAGTAACCTTGGTCAGAACAAAGTAAAACTCCTCATTGTTCTCTAAACAGCATTTGATGAGAGAAAGAGGAGGGTTCTGGTGTTCCTCTCTTATCTCATTCATTCCTGCTGCAGTACAGTATGTCCTCTGCTGGAAGAGGCAGTCACTGGGATGGGTAGGAGCTCTGGATTTCCTGGTCTGTACCAATATTTTGGTAGATTCTCATAAGTCAAGAAGCATGTATCTCACAGCTGCAGCCAGACTGCAGTCCAAATCCTTAGTGCTCAGTTTTCTATGGTCTCACCTCTTTCTCCTGGCTTAAGTAAATCAGCCTTTTGTTTTACTACATCAGGGTATTGGGTTAATCTGGTTGCTGTTTTCCATTGTACTTGACCACATTTCTTGCTGGGAATAGGAACTGTGAAGTGACCCTAAAACTGAGTGTCACTTTTGCACTTCTAAAAATAATGACAGTTGTTATTAAATATTTCTTTTGTACCCCGGAAAGGTGTTTGGTCTTTAGATCATGGAACAGGCCAACTGAGGGAATTTTCATCTGAAAGGTGTCATGTAGAAGTTTAGCAGAAACATTTAATAAGTGATGGGAACATTAAATGCTAATTAATGGTGTAGGTTGCATTTTGAGGTCACTATTGCATGGACTGGCTACCTGGTGCAGTATCACCATCCCATGCATGAGGAAATGAATCATCTAGCTTACACATTTTATGCCTAAAAAACCTCTAAATGTGAAAGACCTCAGGTAGTTCAGCTATGGTATAAATGATCTGCAACAGTGATTGTGAGCTGCGAGGAATTGCAATGGTTTCTAGCCTCTAGAAATGAATTTCCAGGAAAGCACATGATTTACTTGGTTCACTTTACTTTTGCTAATAGAAAGAAACTGAGAGCTTTCAGCAGCAGCAGCAAGTTTTGCATCGAACGAGGATCTTTGTCTCATAGCAGATGTACTTATTTGCATGGGAGTGAGCTAATTTCCAATGATCAGCTCAGAATGGGTTCAGCTAATTCAGCTAGTACATGCCATTTCCTGCTGAGAAGTGTAGAGGAAACTGAAATAATCTGTGCAAACACAGAAAAGGGATAACAGGTATATGTGAAGAACTTGACTCTCACAGTATGTTGGCAGTATGTTTAAACATCTTGGTCTGGTGAGAACTTCTGATAGAATGAAAAGTTGCCTCTTTAAAGCTGTTCAATGAGAATTCACTATGAAATTTGACACTGTCTGGAAAAAAAATTACTAGTTTTCTCATGTCTTGGTCTTCAGGTGACAAAATAATCCTCCTTATAACCAACAAGGAAGGATATTGGATGCTAGATTTTTGTAAGGAGTGTGTGGTACTTTTGGATCACTGAAGAGTTGCCATTATCTATGTAGAAGATTATCAGTCATGTCACTTGTTGTGTTTCAGCTGAAAGTGGACTTTGCCAGCATTGTAGAAGATGCAACTATTTTTCGTGGCGATGAGATGCCAGGTTTAAGTTTAAAGATGAAATTGCCTTTTCAGGGTAATGTTCACCTAGGTGCAATTTGGTTTGCCTTTTTCTGTGTAGCCAAGACAGAAGCTTGGTTACACTGGATACCCAGCTTTCTAAACATACTGCATCTAAATGTCACTGCTTGGAAACAAAAATAATTTGTGTGGTTCTTGTTCTTTTGGAGTGTGGAAGTTATGGCCAGTTTTTCCTCTAGGGTGAGTCACTGAAACACCCCTGCTCCCTTTTATGGTCCTTGCTGGCAGTCTCTTGTTGAAAAGTAACCCAGGAAAGGAAATACTCTGCCTGTAAGTGAGAGTGGTGTGGCCAGTACAGAAGTTTGTGCTTTGTGGCCAAGTGGGCTTCCTGTTTTATGTTCACTGTAGTCCTCCACTACTGTTTTCCATTGCCAACACTGTATGTTTAGGGATCAGCATCAGGAATACCATAAACATTGTCCAAATTTTAAATAATTTCCAGTTCTTTGTCCCTGGCATGTCGTGGGTGGGTGTTTCAGTGGACATGCCTCAAAGGACAGATGAGGTTTTTGAGCAGAACATAGCAGCACTCTCCAGGGAGAAAAAACAAAACGTGTTGAATTTCCATGTACCAATAAAAATGCAAATGTATTTTGAAACTATTCTTGTCAAAATAAATGTGGCAACCAATGGATCCTCAAAGAGAGTTCTGGTTCATTAGGGCAGTAAGTCTGGGGTGTGCTAGCCAGGAACTGATTAAAGAAACAGGTGACAGTTTTACAAGTCTGGCTTAAATTTTAATTGTACTACTCCCTGTGTTGGCTAAGAAAATGAATGTTTGGCAGAATAAAGATTGATAGCTCTAGAGAAAAGTCCTGATGCAGCATCCTGCTCCTGCTGGCAGTGCTTTCAGAAGACACGAGGTGGCAGTCAGGGAAGGAGGTCTGCACCCAGTGGAGGGCTGGGCACCAGTCATCAGGCATTTTGCAGAGGTTTTTGGCTTCCCTTTCAAATTTTGATTCTGTATGACTCAGTCTAGTTTGACACTTCCAGGAGACAGACTGAGGCCACACCAGTTGCAAGATGCCACCCTGCTTGCTGTGCTGGGACATCAGCCCAAGGACAGATGTGAAGTGTGGGTTGCAAACTTCACGGGGATTGTGGTTTTTAGTGAGCCCTGAAATCTGGCAGGGTAGTGCAATCTAGTACACATGTGTTACAGCCTGGCCATCCTTCTAGATACCCTCTAGCACATTTGCAATGCTGTTTCAAGGGCCCAGCTTGCTGGTGCATTCTCAAAGCTGCTGCAGCATCTGGCAGTAGGTGATCATAGAGTAGATAGTTCAGTTTTACGGGGCTGGAGGGTTAATTACTTTCTCACTTAAATACTTAAAGCTGGAGAGCCTGCAAGGGGAGTTTTGGTTCTGAAGACTGCATGTGAGTATGTCTGTGTTGCCAGTCTTGAAGAGATTCACTCTCTTTAGTCAGAGGCTGAACCTAAGAAAGCTGTGTAGCAGGAATGCAAATCAATAATTCAGGGCAAACGGTACTTGGGAAATTCACCAGTCCAGTCTCCTGCTCTAAGCAGGATCAGCTTTGAAATGGGATCAGGTTACTCTGGTCTTTGTCTGGTTTGACCTTGAAAACCTTTTAGAAGAGAGAGTGAAACATCTCTGGGCAGTCTGTTCATTGATTTATTGGTTTTAGTAAGTTGGCATTCTATTTGTTATTATTGTTCATTTACTTTCTAGCCTTTAGAGTCATCTTTCATGTCTCTGTTTTTACCAGTGGAGACAGAAAGGTTAATTATGGCCTCTAAGCAAGTTCTGGGGAGGGAGTGGAGATTAACCCATGCATTTCAAGAATTTCAAAGTGAAACAAAACAGCATTGCCATTGTGAAGCACCTGGTTTACATCAGCCTAGAGATCATGTTTCTGTGGCAGATTTTTCCACTACGTGATGATAATGGTGTATGCCTTATACCTCTGGTGTTTGTGATGGAATATTGTATTAACCTGGCATGTGATGTGATGTTTTTTAATACCGTTTCAGGCTGGTTTGTTTATGGGGAGCCTTGTTTCATTTTGGCTGCATCATAGTTGTCAGGTCTTTCCTTTTATAACTTACCCACTTTGGGTAAGTTGCATTAAGGAAATAATAAATAAATGGCAATGGGCTTTCCCTAGCTGAAATTAGCTGTTGACCTTAGAGTACCATAAACTACATCTGCAAAAAGCCCCTGCCAGTTTTCCAGGTGGGCTTGAGGAAGCCTCTGTGTGGCTTTTTGTGAGTTACTGTTCTGAGGAGGAGTGGTGGTGATGGTGTGAATGTTATGTGTTTTGCTACAGGAGGTGGGGATTGCTTGAATGAGTGGACTTCCTGATTCAGAGGTAAAGAATGAATGGTCTCTCCTCACAGTTTCAAATTTATTATGAAAGGTACTTTAGCAGCTCAGTGGTGTCTGCAGCCCCACGCAAGGGCTGCCTAGACAATCGTTTCCACTGCTTGAGAAAAAGTCCATCTGACGCACCAATGGGAAGTTGACACTTTCAGTTCATTAATGTGAACCTCTCTGAGTGCATGCACTCAGCTGAGCATGTTTCAGCTTCTAAGAAGGGTCTGAAAAAGGTTTGAACTTCAAAAGCTTTATAGTCCAAAGGCACAGACTGTTACTGCTCTGCTCCCTCCTGCTGTAGCTCTGGGACTAATTGTGTAGTTGGTATTTGATTGTTGCAGCAGGCTTGCCTTGGTGCTTGACCTTGCTGTATTTAAAAATCATAATTAAAATGGTGGCTTTCTGTATTTGCAAGGTAACAATGGATTTGGAACATGTAAAAGAACTTGCCTGGCTGTTAGTTCACTGAAGGAACTTTTACAGACCTGATAATATACTGATGTTTTGCTTAAATTCCTACTATTTTTCTAGTTTCTCTTTACAGGGCTAATATGCATGTGTTTTCCCTTCAAATTGGCTCCACAGTGCTCTACTGGGAGGTGCCCCTGTAGGTGCATTTCCCCCTCTATTTTGTTCTAATGGTTGCTCTGATGTACTGTAAGCACTTGGTGCCCTTTCAATATTAAGAGTATAATAGGATTAAACTTCAGCCACCAAATCTCTGATGTCAACCCCTCAGTAATGGGGGCAGCAATGATCTTAACTTTTCTGATATGGTTTAGAGGGCAGCATGTTTGGCCCCATCTTGTTCTCACCCAAGATATTGCTGTCTGAAAACATAACTCTAGAGATGTCAGCATCTGACAGTAGTGTATATGGATAAGAACTGTTAGTGAAAATTTGGGTTTGCATTATTATGTCTTCTGTCTTGAAATACAACAGTTTTTTATCTTTGACATAGTTGTGGTTAATATGATACACTGAAATGACACTTCTACCTTGTTTCTTCTTTGGATAGCAAAAGAGTTAATGGTGATCCCTGGGAATTTTAATCACAGCTAATTCAGGTTGGAAGGGATGTCCACAGATCATCTAGTCCAGCCTCCTGCTGCCTTTTGTGATGCTTTGTTTGCTGAAGTGGCCCCTAATTCACTTTTTGTCTACTTTGGGTCATGCTGCACTTGCATAGACTCTACCCCTACTTTCAGGGAGATCTGAAAGCAGACTTTCCCAGCCAAGTAGATGTTTTATACCTTGGTGGGGGTTTTTGTGTTCTTTTCCCTTGGATCAGTGTTTTCCTTACTGATGAAATATTTCTTGCTGCTTTCTGCACACCTTCCATGTTTCAACTCCAGATAAACTTTTATTTTCCTGCCTTCCTATGTGCTCAGGCCTTGTCTCAGTACTCCAAGCAGCCTGTCCCCACTTCCACCTCCTATACACTTCCTATTAGTTTGAGCTCAGTCAGGAATTCCCCCTTGGGTGGAGCTGGCCGCCTGCCACCTTTGCTTGACTTCCTGAACATCAGAAGGGTCTGTTCTGCTTTAAGTGATGGCTCTTGGAGATCAGCTGGCCTCCTAGGTCCCTTTGCCTTAGCTCCAGTGGGATCCTGCCTGCCAGTTCCCTGCACAAGCATGGATCCACTGTCCAAACTGCAAGATCTCTAATCTGCTACCCACTTAACTCACTTCTTTCAGGATCTTTAAATCACCTGCATGACTGCTGCAGCCAAGGCTGTAATCAACTTTCACAGCTTCAACACTAATGAGCAGCAGCTTGAGCAGGGGGTGCCTCCCCTAATTGTCTTGTCTCTAGCTTTTATGAAGAGGCCCTTCAGGATACCTCCCTGGGATTGCTCCTTGTTGCCCTCCCAGTGAGATGCTGGCACGGTGAAACCCCCTAGGGAGAATCAGAATCATTAAGGTAGGAAAAGACCTCCAAGATCATGGAGTCTGACCTCTGACTGAACGCCGCTATCAACTAAGCCACAGCACTAAGTGCCACATCCAGTCACTTCTTGAATCTTTCGCAAATGTTGACTCTACCACCTCCCTGGACAGCCTGTTCCAATGCTTAATCACTCTTCCAGGGAAGAAATTCTTCCTGATGCCCAGCCTGGCACACCTTGAGGTTCTGTCCTCTTATCCTGTGTCTGAGAGAAGCAGGGCCTGCAGTCAAAAGGCTTCTCCTCCCAGCTGATTTCATCAACTTTCTCCTGGTTTTGGTGGCCTATAGCAGACTGATTGTGCTATTATGCTTGTTTATCTCCTCTCTTGTCCTGACCCTTAAGCTTTTGGGCAGTGTCACCTATTGCTTTGTAGAACTCTGCACATTGAGGCACATTTTGCCAAGAACATGGCCCCAAGGTCTCTTCTTTTCACTTACTACCTTCCTGGAGATCCATCCATCCATCCAAGCAATGCAGTCATGTAAACTATCCCACCATATCTCAGCTTCTAAAAATATCACAGCTTTATGCCTGCACACAGATTTCCAGTTTCTTCTGTTTTGCAGTATTTTTTGTGTACAGGCCCACACCTGGAGGGTGGGAAAGGTAGTGTCTTGGGGAGAAAGTAGGGACACTGGCTACTGTTTGGTCCTTATTTTTCCTTTTCTGTGGAATAGGTTCTGGTGTCATGATGTTAATCTTTCTGTGTTTGGGACGAGTGAGTGAGGCACACAGTAGGAGACACAGACATTTCTAATCCAGCTCTTTCATACTCAACTTGTGTGGCATTGATTTTTGTACCTGTACAATGATGCTGGTCTACCTGTTAGAGATTGGTTACTATTTATGATTGTTTTCAAATAATCTAAACTCCAGATGATTTACTTCAATATGTTCTTTCACCTACTTAATGCACTTGCACAAACACATGTTCTGTTTCTACGATAACTTCTGTCGAGCCTTTTTCAAGCAGAGTTTGTTTTTCTTGAGCCTTTTTCCATATAGTGGACTATGAATGTCCCAAAGTGGATTTGAGATTTAGTCCCCAATGGGGAAAAATGGAAGTAAGCTCTTCCTCTCTCCAAGTAAGGGAGCAGTATCAGCTGGCATTGGCCCTGTACTTCCTCCTCTTCTTCTCAGAAGCTGGAAGATTGCAGTTCCCTCCTCCCACATCCTCATCTCTACTCAGATGTGTGCCACTATTGATGATTAGAAGTAATTTTTTTTTCATGTCCAGGGTTCTTCAGGTGAATTCCACCCAGGCTGTGATAGCTCCAAAACTATCTGAAGAGGAACTATCCTAGAACAATTGCTAGGAGCTCAGTGTGTACTTCCCCTGAGCACTTCTCCATAGCTGTGGAAGTTACGATGTGCTCATTGGTTGAGGTATCTTAGTAACTTCTCTTTGAGGGGATTTTACTGTACATAGTTTGAGAGGCTCTTTCTTAGAGCTGTGCTGTGTCCCTGGGCTATACAACTGCTGTGAGCAGATTGCTCAGCTTTATTCTCTCCTTTACTGCACCTGCCTATATCCAGCAGAGTGTCTCTTGCAAGGCTTGATGGTGGTGAAAACATTGCAATAAAATGGATCAGAATCTGGTGGCAGCTATGAAAGCTTGAGAAGGAGTGCTTTGCTGTGTCATGTTATTGCATGCAGCCTGTCACTAGGCACACATGAAGATAGAAACAACATGTTATTAATGAAAGCCTTTTCTGCAAGGGTTGGAGTTTTTCACATGCTTTGACAGGACAAGAATCTCTTACTGTAATTTCCTCCGTTTACCGTTTATCTAAAAGCATGTTTTGATGAAATAATTTTATTTTTTTCTTGTTTCTGTTGTTAAAGATTTCCAGAGTAGTGTTTTGGGGTCATTTTCTGATCTGTGGTGTAAAGAATGATCTGTCCTTATCTGTTTGTCTCATGTTCTATACAGGCTGAGACTTCACATGCAAACCATTATTTCCTTTCCTCTTCTTTGAGTAATTTTTTAAATCTATTTTACTGAACTTCTGACTCCTTAAAATATGACCTGAGAAGTCAGTGTGCATTAATGATGACAATATTGTGGTAACAGGGTACTTGGTCCAAAGTAACTTTAAATACTCAGGTCTATCAAAGCAAGCTTTGGCTTCATTCATTCTTGTGCACACCCACACCCACTGCGAAGTTTAGCTTTATCCCCTCCACTGCCCAGCCAGCTTCACTCTCTGATCCCTTGGAGCATTAGCTGTGTATCTCATGTGTACCTCCACTCCTGCCTGGCACTTGGGGTGCGTTTGTTGTGTTTCCCTGATCCCACCTGGCACATCAGTCTCTGCAGAGGAGCACGGAGGTAGAGTCTTGCTCCTCAGTGTGCTGCTCCTTTGTCCTGTCTCTTACGACCCTTCCTCAGGGGCCAAGGAAGCACAGCTGCCAGAGAACATATCAGTGCCATGGGAAGTAGACCTGAACCACAGTGAGAGGCTGAAGGAACAAAGAGGCATCCCAAACCCAGATGGCTTCTCTGCTGCAGGCACAATATACCTGTGCTTCAGCCTTGGTTCAGCTCTGCCTCACTTGAGGCAAATACAGAGGTTCTGTATTTTGGGAGATGAAAACCAGCAAAGAGGAAGGATTTTTCCTAGGATTTCTTATTTTTCTGCAGCATGCCTCCATGTGGGGAATGTCTGGTGTACCAATGTCTCCACTGCAGCAGTCTTGCCCCCAGCTAAGTCCACTTACACTTCTAGTGAAACAAGAATCTCCTGGTTTGGATATGGTTATAAAAATGCAGCCATAGCATGGGTGTGAAAGAGCTTGAACTGATGCTTTGCTGAAGAGTCATTTCTTAACTTGGAAAGTGCTTGTACTTGGAACCCTAATAACCTTTCAGTGTAGCTCATGCTAGTAAACAAGCACCACAAAATAAGTGGTCTGATAAGATTGTTTTGTTCTTAGATTGCACTTTTCATATACACGTTGGTGCTGAGGGCATGCATGACATTTGTAAGGTCAGTGGGAGAGTAAATAGAGTTAAATGACTGGCTGAAAGCAGTAGTTAGTGTCAGAGCATGGAGCATACTGTCTTATCAATGGATTCCTCTGTGTTCAAAGCAGAGACTCATTTGAACACAGACTAAATAATTCTGTAGCAATAGTGAAACACGGAGGTTGCTCATGTATCAAGTTGGTGGGGTCTGTGGGCTAATCATTATTCCTAAGGAGGGTCTTCCTGTTAAGAGAAGAAAAGGTACTTTTCTTTGTCTCCCCCCATAGCTTTCTTTCACTGGGAACAGAAGATTTTTTTAAAAAAAGCAGAGGTTACCTTGCTACCAATAATACACTTGTGAATGTAAGTTTAAAACAAAACTTTATGCAATTCAAATGCAAAATGTGAATCTATTTGGAACTGCAGACATTTAACTGAAAGACTATAATGTTCAAAACAGATGCTTAAGAAATATTAGTTATGGTGAAAAATGCTCTAAACTTCATTTCTTACAGCATACATCTGTTTCCTACTACAGATGATTTTCTGACTTAATATTTTTACTTCATTATTTAGTGAGCTTTTCTTGTTTAATATTTTGAAAATTATGGGGAAAGCTTTCTCATAATTTCCAGGAAGGGCCTGTTTTGCCTTGATCAGATGGTCTTTAAACAGATATTTCTCAATGTTTAAAGTTGGATTCTGCTCCAATGCTCAGTGGAACAAACATAATTTGAAGATTGTTAGATGCCTGTGGTTTCCAGAAGCACAGGTATCATTTAAAGCTGGAGTTCAGCCTAATGAATGCAGTATTCTTTGTTTTTTTTACTGCTAGAAATGAATTTGAACTATGAGGCATGGCAGAGACAGAAGTCAGGTTATTGTCATTTAAGAGCCATTAGTCTCTTATAAATGCTTTCCTTCTTCTAGCTGATGTTTGTTAGAAGTGTTGCCCAGTTTTAAGTGTTAAAACCAAATGAAGCAGATAAGCTGTACTCCCATGTTAGATTTTCAAGGTATGTGTGTCTCAGTGGCAGCTTTTGAGCTGGAGCAGATACAGAACATCTGTTACAGCCAGGGTTGAGGCCAATCTCTGACCGTTTGGTTTCCAAACCCTTGTGGTGATGGCTCGTACAGCTAATGCACAAATGGTACCCCACTGACAATTTCCACACCTCATTTGTCTCTCCTGCTGTGCAGAAGACCTGCTTAAAATAACAGCATCCCTCAACCACAGTCTGGTTGTGATGGCCTAACCCTGCAGTCACTCAAACCACCTTGGTAATTCCAGCACACCGTTCATGCATCGCTTGCTCATCTCAACAGGGGCATTCCCATGCATGGCTGCAGTGCTGACACTCGGTGTCTGTCTTTGTTCCTGTCTAGAAGGATTTGCATCCCTGTGTGTGGCCCCAGCTCCATGAAGCTGCTGCTGAAGTTCCCACTGGCTTCAGTAGGGCTTGGCATTCCCCGGTTGTTCTTTCCTTTGTGTCTATGCTTGCTCAGCATGTGTTCAGCTCTGGTTTCATGCTCAGCTCTCCTCTCTAGCTGCTCCTCCTCCATTCTTGTCTCCTTATAAGATAATAAAGGCACAGAAATAGCATTTCATGCAGTCTTCAGAGGGGTTATTTTGTGGTTTCCTGGAGAGTCCAAGCTTGCGTCTTGCTTGCTCGTCAGTTTTTTGGGTTTTTTTGGTTTTCTTTTTCTTCTCCTCTCTTGAAACTTGTATGCTTAAGGCTCAGCCTCACAGGAAACCATCTTTAACCAAACCACAGTGGCAGAATTATCACACACCCCCTCCCCAAAACCATCTCAAAGATCACATAGGTGGCACAGTTTCACAGCCCTAAGAATTTCAGTGCTTTGCAGTGGGAATGCACACGGTGGGTAGGAAATCCCAAGATGTTCCACTGTCTCTGCCTCAAAAAGGACCAGTGCTCTTTAGGCTCATATCAATTCCTCTTAGTGTTGAGGTAGGTGTTTTTTCTGGGGTGAAGGGTGAAGAGTTTTGCTTCTACCTTCATTAGAGTGAACTCCAAAAGGGCAGGAGTTCTTGTTCAGGTTGTGTGTGTGCTGAAGAGGTCACGTGTTGATCATGCTGGGATTTGATTAGAGTGGACAAAAATTCATCTGCCATCTGGAACCTTTTTGAAGTTGCCATTTGTTGTCTACTGTCATCATCTTTTTCTTTCCAATGCCTGGTGGCTTTTTTATATTTATTAGGATGTCAGCTCATCTAACATCAGTGCAGAACTGGAGATTCCTTCCACTTACACTAGTGGTGCCCTGCTTTGGGAGTGTGCCAGGTATCCAGAGTTATGTTTTCTATCCATCTTTGTCCTCCACAAACCTTTATGGTTGGATGGGTTTTTTTCTGCTGAAAGGTAATGCTACCTTTTAACATGCTGCTTCTGATTTTAGGTAGTGCTGCTCTATTGGCTAGTAATGTACTAAGCACAAACAAAAGATGACTGAAAATACCCTTCTCAGTAATGGTGAGTTTCATATTTGATAAAACTATTTCATTTTCAATACTACTTTTTAACAAAAAGACATGCATCACTGATGTTAATGGTAACTCTCCATGGGACCAGGAGTAACAAAATTTTATCTTTCCCCCTGTCCTGCAGAAAGCACAAATTGTGTTGTATTCACTCTTTAGGCTACTAAGGGATGATAACCACTTATTAACTCCCTTTCATTATATAGGGAACCATTTGAACAAAACCCAGAAGAGGTACCAGAGTAAGTTAGCACTAAGTCAGAACTGGAGCTAAGAGTCACATAAAACCTGTCTGCCCTGACTTGTCCCAAAGTTAAAAAGCACCTTTTCTTTTTTCCCCCCCTCTCTTGCATTCAGGAATATTTGCACAGAAATGACAACATCCTCATGGAACAGTAAGATAACTTTTTTTCTGATAAAATAATGAGGTTTTGAGAAACTGGCTTTGCATGACACTCTAGCTTATCCGTTGAAAGTCTCTCTTCCTGCTGTCACATTTGATTAATTTGGTTTTCTCTGAATTTTCAACTTTATCTGAATTTTCCAACTTTCCTCTGATTTATCCAACACTCACAGCTCATTTTCTGAGCTGATGACAATCTATTATCAAGATCTGTAGAGAGTTAGTGGAATGCCAAATTCTGCTTCTTGTCTTGACCATGTAACAAGTCACTTGTTCTATCCTTTTAAAATTTTATTTATTTCCAATAATAACTAATACCTTTTCTGTAATCTCTTAAGGCCTGGTCACAGTGACACTGCATTTTTTCCCAGTGTGCTGAATGATTTATATTTCCATGAAGGGCTTTATTTCCTCTCCTCTAGAGTCTATTCTGTTGTTTCTCTGTACCTTCTTGGTAGCATAACTTTTTTCCTGTCATTCCAGGAGATGGAAGGCGGCTGTGTGGGTGTCGCAGGGCTGCCTTTCCTGGCTTGTCACAGGCAGAATCTGTGGTGGAGGTGGTTTGGTTTGCCTTCCCAGGGCAGTAACGAGCAGTGATAAGCTGTGAGCCCATGGACAAACCTTGCTGACCTGGAGGCACCTTTCAGCCCTCACTGTCTCAGGGCTGCAGCACATTTGGAGGTCCATGTTCTCTACACACAGTGGCTGCAGCCTCCCCTCTCTCCTTTGTCACCATGGCAGCAGGTGGGAGCTCACCTCTGTGTCATGTTTGCTCTGGTGTCTCCACCAGATTTATCAGTGTCTTCTACAAGATCCAAAGTCTTGTTTTCTCTTCTGCTGGTAAGGAGAAGGACCAAAACAATTGGATTTAACACTCATGGAGAAAAGAAGCTTAAGAGTGGTGATGCATGCATGGAGAGAAAACACATTGTTTCCTATTTTTTTCTCCCTAATCCTTCCCCTTGACTTTCTGCAGAGTTCAAGGTCATTGCCATGTACATTTTTGTCTTGGACTAGCAGCTCATGCTAGAGTGAAAAAGGAAAGTGTATGAAAGTTTGAGAATCCTAAAGCAGCAGAAAGAGGAGATTTGTGTGGGAGAAGTGTGATTTGATGCAGTGAATGTAGCAGCCATGGTCTGTCATTTGTTCATGCTACAGCACTGCCCTACATCTCTAAAGCCTTCTCACACCTCTGTCTCTGGGGCTCAGAAAGATGATCTCAGATGATCTGAATATGATCTCAGATCATCTGGAGCCCATTCATGGTTTCTACTTCTGCTGTATGTGATCCTGCATTTTTCAACAAGCCGTCTCTGGTTGCAGAGACTGGACAAGCAGCACCAGAAATCTGTTCAGGAGAGGTGACATAACCCACATGGCCATGTGATGGGGCAGACTGGCCACATGACTGCAAGACAATGTCTGCAGCTCTGACTGCAGGTACATAATTCAGTTTCTGAATGGGGAGACTGGGGGAAAAACCCAGAATTTTATAATCTGCTTAAAAGGAAAAAAAAAAAATCTTGGCCCTCTGGCTGCACACTCAACCAGAAAAAAAAACTGTACATGTAAGAGTTCAAGTAACAAGCCATAAAAGAGGCCACTCTGAGGTGAATGAGGTACCAGTGATGAAAACTGCCAGAGGATGTCGCAGTCAATGACTTAAGGATGGAATTTCCACACTGCTTGTGAGTCCCCTTGCTTGTAGAGAGTGACGCCAGCCCTTTGAGGTTCCTTGAATGTTGATAGTTTTGTAACAGCCTTTAACATGCAGGGATTTTGTTTTGGACACTAGTACTCCTACCTTGGGAACAGATCTGAGTGACGTTCCACGTTCCTTGGCAGGAAATGTGGGAAATCCTCTCCTGTTCGTGTGTCATCAGTGGAGGTTGGTGAGAGGAGGAGGCTTGGTTTGCTTTGTGGGTGAATGAAACTGCCCCTGCAATGTTATGTTGCCTTGGTGTTTTCAGAGATGTTCTTTGGAACACTTCCAGAGGTGTTTTATCTTCCTGGAATGAAGAGCTGTATATGGCCCTCTGTGTTCCCAGTAATGCTCCTGAGATTTTGTTCCTGGTTTCTCTAAGCAGACATGAGCAGAGCTGCTCAGCAGTAGATAGCAGGGTAATAACACAAGCAGATGGTATTTCTGCAACAAGGTTCCTGTGGCTGTCAGTTTGCTTTTTAAAGGTGAACACCTCAAGCCTCTCTCCTGCTTTTCTGATTCACTGTGCAGATGTGTTTAAAGTTGTTTAAATGCCTCCCCCCTCAACAAAACAACAAAAAACCCACCCCAACCCTTAGATTTTCTCAGCCCCAATTTCAGTATTTCATTTCCTGATGTTATTGGTGGTTTTTCCAGGTCAGTACTGAAATACATCACTTCATCCTTCTAATCTCTAGAAGGATTTTTTTTAACCTATTTATTACAGATATATTGTATGTCAATTTAAGTAACCTGGAGGCATTATAGTTTTGAAGTGACTAATGGGATTCTAGTGCTGCACTTTCATTCCTGGGATGGTTTGAAAACCCATGGTCAAATAAAAGTCAAGCTGGATGGGATAAGAGCTCCCCATTTCAGTGAGTTTTTGTGGTATGGAAAGTTTGAGAACACAATGTTCTAGGGAAAGTTTGTAACTGTGGCAATAAACACTTCTTCTATCTGTCCCCTCACGTTTCATGATAAATATGCGTGTTCTGTGCACACGCACGTGCATGGCTGTTTGCAAATCCTGTTTGAATAAATTAAAGTGCTTGTTGTGATTTCCCAGGCAGCTGGTTGTCCTCAGGCTGTCGTTAACAAGGGAGCTTCTCAGCTTCCTGTGTGGTGTCCTGGCTGTCACAGCGAGTAGCGTGTGATGAAATCAGGGAATTTCAGCGAGCCGGAGAAGGAAGTGAATGTTCTGTGCGCCTGCGTGTCATGGTCAAAAGTACCCGGGTAAAACTGCTGGGGTGAAGTGAGGGCAGCTTTAGAGAACTGCAGGAAATAGCTCCTTTTCTCAAGAAAATAGGTGCAAAATCCCTGGATTTTCAGCATTAAAAATCTCCAGTGGCTGAGTTCTGTGAACCCAACACAGCTGTGGTGTCTGTGTGCCTTTTGGTTAAGGTTCAGTGTGAAGCAAATGCCATGTTATACAGCCAGCAGGTGGTTAACCAAAGGGAATTTCACTTTGCTGCAGAGATGGGAAACCACAATACGTGTGTCTTCCTCCAGGTTATTCAGTGGCATTCACAGAAAAAATCCTGGGGGTGGAGGATGTGAGGAACATAGTAAAAATGTTAGGTTTAGGTTCCTCTAGTCCATTCAGAGACTCCGTACGGCTCTGTTGAATGGGTGGAGAGGCATGTGTTGTGCCACAGCTATGTAATTAGCCAGAGGATTGGTGAGTGCCCCCTCCCTGAGAGTGTTCAAGGCTGGATGGGGCTTTGACCAACCTGATCCAGTGGTAGTGATCTCTGTGGCAGGGGTTTGAAACTGTGTGGGCTTTAAAGATCTCTTGCAACCAAAACCACTCCATGATAATCAGACTGTAGTCAAAGTATACTTGTACAGGGCACTACTTCCAAGCACCTTCACCAAAGGATGTGCTTATAGTAAAGTTATTAGAATTAATTCCTCTAACAAGTCCCTTTTAATAGCAGTGGTACAAAAGGTTTTTGGACTCCTTGCTTTGTGCTGATAGTGCCAAGAACCACTCTGCTGAAACACTAACCAAAATGTTTCTTCTGCTGGACAAATTATCTGAAGATTTCTTGCAATAAAGAAAATATTACTGTTAATTTTTCAGGTGTTTGGTTGTTTCTAATAAATATTAGAATTCTTTGAGGGATTTTAAAGGAAGGAGGAAAGGTAGATGAATGGCCTGAAACTATTTCTGCTTGCTTTATACCATAGTGATGTCTGTCCTTTCAGTTAGATTGGACCTTTTGGTGTGTTTTACAGAAATAAGTTGGTTGAAGGGACCTCTGGGTCCAGAAGAGTATTACACAATGTTGGACACTTTGAAATCTCAGAGTGTCCTTCAGGTAGTCGGGCTGTAGTGGTGTTACATGGGTACCTGCAGGTGATTTACAGTCATCAAAGTGAATCGCATTATTTATGAGTCTGGTTTCTTATCTCTCATGTGTCAGTTCCCCAGATAAAGCTAGAATGAACAGGACTAAAATCAATTATGCAAACCCCCAGGCCAGGATGGAATTTCTGTAGGAATCTCCCAGAACAAGAAGAGATACAGAGCTTTGTTCCCTTTCTGTGTGTGCCAGAATATGAAAATGAATAAAGAATCTAGGAGCAGCCTCTGAGATAGGGCAGAAATGAATAATATACTGATGAGTGTCTATTTGTTCTTTTTCTAATATTATTTCCCTAAGAATTCCCTGTTGCCTTTCGTCAGTTAGTGATTGAAGGACTTCCTGAGCCAGATCCTGTCATCCACACTTGTGCTTAAAAGCAAATAGACCTTTCTTCCTTCAATTCATCTGGTCATTTTTAAATCCATTTATCCTTTTGCCATCCAAAACATCCCATGGCAGAGTTCCCAAGTGTGATTATACCTTTTCCTATGAAGTGACCTTTTGGGTTGGGTTTGTTTGGGGATTTCTTTTCACTTGATACTGAATCTCTGCATTATGAAAAGCAGCACGTACTAATCTTCCATTCACCACATTGCTCAGTCCTGATTTGATAAACTTCACCCATCAGTCATTTTTCTTCCTACTTAAGAAGTCTGGGTTTATTTAATCTTTCCTCAGATTAAAGCCTTTCTGTATCTATTTGGTTCCCTTCTGGTGTATTTTGTCTTTATGTAATTTATTAGAGGACAACCCAAGCTGTACAGTGGTGATGAGATGGATTTATAAGTTAGCACAATGTCTTTGGTTTCTCTCTCCAATTCCCAGCCGCTTTTTGTCTTTGTTGTGGCAGCTGATCCCTGCCCTGTTTTTCAGGGAGCTTAAAACTAACCTGGATACAGCCAAGGACTTGATGTTTCCTGAATGACTCACGAGAGATACTCTGCCTATAAGCACCAGCTCACACTGAGTTTGTTGTGGTGTGCCAATCCATATCAGTTAAAACAAGGACCTGTGATTTTTGCAGAAGCTGACTTGTCAGAGAGGGAGAGGATAGGTTTACATCATTGTTGTTATTATACTGGTCCTCTCCAAGTTCCATGCTTGTTTTTGTTCCTTCGCTCTCTCCCCTCCCAAACTCTTAAGAAACAAAAAGGAAAATCTTCCCTGGAATTGTTTTTGTTCTTTTCTCATTCCAAAGGAAAACACCCAAACTCTGCTTCAGAATATCAATAATTCCCAGTATTGCAAAAGAAATCACTTTCTTCTTCTGATTATAAGAGGAGCTGAAACAAAACAGGAAACTGATCCTGACAGTCCAATCTGTTTTGCATGCATGGAATTTGATTTCAAAAGCCTTCCCAAAATTACACTTAAGGGATAGAAAACGCTGTGTTTTTTGCAGCAATTGAGGAGTTTCATCATTGGCTTTAGTAGTTTGAACTACTTGTGGGTTTGGGGGATTGTAGAAGCAAAAAGAAACTTTAAAGGTCAATGATATGTGCTGGTATCATTGATCCCATGAAAACTTTGGGCACCAGTTCACTTTTCAAGTGTAGTGGAGAATCTACATCTATGCTAAGAAATGTAGCTGTCCAGGAAAGCTCTGGAAGGTGATATGAGAAAATTACTGCAGTACTGTTGTTGAAGCTTTTAATGAATTTTTAAAATTAAACTTAAGATGTTCTGAAGCACTAATCTTACTCTGAAACAGTTGTTCTTTTTCTCTTTGGAAAAATTGGAAGGAAAATACAAGTAATTTTTCAGCCTTACCACAAGTAAAGCAAATTCTGCTGTTCCAGAGAGATGGCACAGGCTGCATCTATTATGTGGAAAAGAATAAAACACTATTTCAGACCAAACTGAAGTGGAGAGACAGCTATTTTCACAGAATCACAGAGTCAAGTAGGTAGGAAAAGACCTCTGAGAGCAAGTCCAACCTGTGCCCTAACACCACCTTGTCAACCAGACCATGGCACTGAATGCCATGTCCATTCTTTCCTTAAACACCTCCAGGGATGTGACTCCACCTCCCTGGGCAGCCCATTCAAATGTCTAATCACCCTTTCTATGAAGAAATTCCTCCTAATGTCCTACCTAAATCTCCCCTGGCACAGCTTGACTGTCCTCTTGTCCTGTTGTTGTTTACCTGGGAGAAGAGGCTGCAGCTCCTTTCAGGCAGTTGTAAGAGAGTGATAAAGCCCCCCTGAGCCTCCTTTTCTTCAGGCTGAAAGCCCCCAGCTCCCTCAGCTGCTCCTCCTCAGACCTGTGCTCCAGACCCTTCACCAGGTCCACTGCCCATTTCTGGAGCCAAGTCTGGACTTCTATCCAAGGTATTAGTCGGGCTTAGGGGAAGATACCTTTCTATAAGCCTTGTCCTGAAATGATGTCAAAGATGACATCAGACTTCAGTTGGGTGTTTAACTTCTGCTGAACTTTACCTTCCAACCTCTCTATTGTGTCTCTGTATTAAGTCATATTGTATTTGGGCTGCAATACAAAACCAGCATTACATATTTGTTGTGTTTTCTTCTGTTCCACTTGATTTTTCTTCTTTTCCTAGAAAGTTTTGCCTGGCATTCATCTCATTGCTAGTAGACAAAATCCCCCTGGTTTTCTGCCTTTTGTTTTTACCCCTAGCCCTTTTTATTTACTCTTCTCAGCTCTTGCAAGTGTTCTCTTTTCTAGCAGAAGAGACAGCCCTGTGGCAGATGTCTCCTGGTTTCAATATGTGGTACCTCTGCTTTTGAAGCTGGAGCACCTGGCTGCAGCCAGAGACACCTCCCCTTAGCTGGGATGTGGCTGTAGCAGAGTATCTGCAGCACCCTGGCTGTTCCCTTCTCCCACAGCCACCTCCACCTGGCAGGGATATGTTGCAGGGAATCAGGAGGTAAAGCCAAATGTGCTGTTCTCACCAGCCCTGCCAAATTGTTTTGTTGAATTTTGCAAAGGATTGCTTTGTTGGCCTTCCTTCCACATCAGCTCTCCACTCATCTTTTTGCCCATAAATTCACTGCCTTTCTTTGCTGTTTTTTCTTTGCAGCAATGCTGGGCACTCTTTTAGCCTCACCAAACTGCACAGGCTGGGGTTCCTGGGAAGCTCTAAAGCTGGCCCATATTCTGCTGCTGCAGACCTGCCTGTGTGCTGCTCATGCTGACCCATTTCACCCACACTGTGGGTGGTGAAACCCCATTGCTGCTCTGCCGGAGCTGCTGAGCAGTCCCTGGCAGTGGAGGCTTCTTGGATGTTGTCACTCCAGTCTCATCTGTGTTTTAAGGCAGCAGTAGGAGCTTTAAGCACTATGGGACTCTTATTAAAGCCTGCTGCTGTGAGGCTGACCTCTAGAAAGTGGAGTCTGAGCAATTGGACCCAGGTATTAAAAATCCAGGAACTTTGTTCACTGGGGTCAGGGAGTTCTTTTGTTACAGATAGAGGGGTGGCACAGGGAGTGTACTTTTTTTCTTTTCTCTTTCTAGTTTCCAATTGTTTTACATTAGTCACTGGTGCTGATTAAAGCCCAGCCCAGATTAAGTATTGAGGTGACTTCATTACCACTGTGTCAAGGAGCAGGAAGGTATAAAGTGATCAAATGATACAATTACTGAGTCCAACAATGGGAACCCGTATTTCAGTCATCCCTAAGGTGGTGGTGCTTAGTGGAAAGGCTTGTGCAAGAGCCAATAAAAAAAGGAACAAAAGCTTATGCCTGGAAGAGTGGAGAAGGGAGGAGGTGGGCATAAAGAGGAACTGAGGAGCTGGCAAAGGCATTTCAGCTTCTTCTAAATGTGCAGTTTCATGAGAGCACAACTTGGATCTCTATAGCCAAAGGCTTTAGGAAGCTGGAAAAATCATGGCTTTTATAATTTCTCTGGTCCTGACTAGTGTAATGGGGATGCAAAATTTTTTGTCTGTCTTTTGTATCTTTGGATTAGAGGATGCATGCAAGTGATGCAGCTCCCAGACATGTACTTCACAAAACATGGAACAAGTGATTTCCAAATAGAAATATTTGAGGAATCCATGAAATCAGAATGAGATTTTTGTAAGAAGTGTAAGTACCTGGCCTGGAGATAGCTGGGAGTTTTGAAAAGATGGTGGTTTTGGAGCAAGCTAACTTAGCAGAACCAAAAAGCTTTTTTTGAAACAACCTCAGTTGAACTGTTGATTCTACCAGGGGAGATAAGAGAGAGAAGGAAAGAGGCTGTGTGAACCAGAAGGTCAAGGTAAAGAGTGGGCCCATCTGCAGGTCAGGTGAGTCGGTTTCAGGTCTCCTTCCAGATATTCTGTCTGAGCCCCTGTCAGGATTTCTGTGTGGAGTGGAAAATCTTCATCAGGACAGAATGGAAGAGGCATCCCTGAACAGCCTGTCTCTTGGAGCACTGCCCTGCAGCTGGAAAGGTTCCTGCCCTACCAACAGATGTATATGCTCATGATTTAATCAAATATACACTCACTTGCTACATATATACACATGGGTTTGGGAGATTCTTTGCAGGCAGTGTAGTGAGCAGCTGTGGCAGGGAGTGCATGGCACAGTTTCTCTTTGGTTTGTTGCAAAAGTTGTGATGCACAACAGAAGTTCTGTCTGAGGAAGGTGTGTTTTGGTTTAGTTTGCAAAACCAGCACAGGGTGGGATGGCAGGAGGAAGCTGCTCCTCCTCCTCCTCAGTTCCTCATGTGGTCCTCCCAATGCAGGAAGGGATTGCTGCATCCCTGGGAATGCCTGTGCTTGGCCTGGAGATGCTCCCCAGAGCAGGGCAGGGCTGACAGAGCTGCAGCAGGCTCCACAGGCTGCAAAGGCTCCTTGGAGGAGGGAAGTACCCAGCACAGGGGCAGGAAAATGGAATAGAGTATTTTTTAGGGCCCAGCTGGACACTGCATAGAGTGTTCTAATCAGGGAAACAAATTACTGTACTGAAAAAGCTGCATGGTTTTCTTGCCTCCTACAATGATGTAGCCAGACTTCCCTCAGTCTTCTGCTCTGCTGTCATATTTTATATTATTTTGTTAAATCTTGTGGCTCTTATTCTGATATTATTATTATTATTATTATTATTATTATTATTATTATTATTATTATTATTATTATTATTATTTCCCCAGATTTTTCTTGATGTACAGTTTTCAAAACACAGTGCGGTGCTTCAGCTGTGCTTTTTTAACCCCAAGTGTAGCAGAGGGATTTCGGCATATCCAGCTGACAGCTCTTCTTTTTATTCTCTTTCATATCTGGCATATTCACAGCAGCTTGTGGCTCAAATCGGCCTCTGATCCTTTTTGAGGAATTAGCCCATTAGTGACTCCTTGTCCTGTATTTGTGCAGCTTGTTGTCCTCAATGTAAATTTGTGTCTGTACTTGCTGAATTGCCAGCTTTTTCCAAACCATCTATTTGCCAAAGCCATTCTGATTCCTTTCACCTATGCACTGGCACCTTATTTACATTTGGGGTCTGCATATGTGTTTAAAACATCTCTGTCCCATTCCCAAGCAGTAATGGAAATATCTCATTGTTATTTTCAGGAGCAATGTTTAAGGAACCTTGCTGGCATATTCTCCACATCAGTTTTTGCACCTCTGAAGACAATGTCTTTTAGAGTTTACTTACTGAAATGTCATCTGAAGAAGGCGTTGAAACTCTCCTTGTATTTCACGGTATCTACTGCTTTTCTTCTGCTCACCAGGGCTGTTGTTACACTAAAAAGGAGGAAACAAACAGTCAGCAGTTCAACCATGAGTAGCAGCCAACATGAATTTGTCAAGAATAAATCACCTCTTATCAGGTAGGCACCTAAAAATCATCTGCTTGTTCTTTTGAGGGGAGATTGAAGTTAGTTTGTTGTCATTTTTAAGATGTTTTTCCCTTTTGGGCTTGTAGAGTTTTATCCATTACTTCCCAAACAAGTTTGAGTGTCTTTAGGAATTGAAAAAATTAAATCAGGTTGTTTTTTTTTTTTATTATAAACTTTCTGATGATTAGCAGCAGCCTAGTTACATTTAAAAACCTAATGTATCCCATGAATCCCTAGTTTAAATTAATGGTCCCTTGTTATCACTTGTGCTTGTTGTGTTTTCTGCTCTGTTACAGCTTACTTTGGTAAGAGCAGCAGAACTCTGCACTTCTATCACGTTTCAGCCCTTTTCTCTCAGCCAGAGTCCAAGTCGCTCCTTTTGTTTTCATCTTTCAGTTTAATATCAGGGTCCTAAATGGGGTGTGGACTCGTGAATTTTAGAAGGACATGCAGTCTAATGTATATGTAGTGAATACTTCTATCAGGATTTTAACTTGCTGTACTTTAGGGGACCTTGGCTATAAAATGGGATCCTGCATTAGACCTCCCTGGTTTTCAAGGCTCTCTCATTTTCTCTCAGTCTGTTAGCTGAGTTTTCAAAATAAGCCTGTGCATTTGAATTGAGGAATTTCTGTTGTCTGCCAAAATTAAGTGGAAGATTTCTTTCCTTCCTCTTCACCATCCATCCCTGCCAACAATGGACTGTATTGTATAAGAAAGACTTAAACACTTCCAAAAGTGCTTGTTTTAAAAGCTATGCTAAGTGTGAAGTTTTTCTGATTATTCAGCACTGATTCCTGAGATAAGGGTCTTTGTCTAGTGTTTTAACTGAGGTTTCAGTGTCTCCTCTGTACCTCCATGGTCTATTTATGTACATGTAGATCTGAATACTTTGAATGTGATAGTTAATAAATAAATGCATCAAATCTGTCTCAGGATTTGGATCAGAGAGGAGGGACAGGATCAGTACCAAATAGCTCAAGCTCGAGTTAACCCAGGAGTCTTGGAAGGGAAGATGAACATGAGCCAGTGTTGCGTCCCTTGTGCTAAAGGTGGCAGCTGTTGGGCAGATCACTGCCACATGGGGAGATGATCCTTCCCTTCTGCTCAGCCCCAGTGAGGCACATCTGGAGCAGCCTGGTTCTGGACTCCCCAGCATGAGACAGACATGGAGAGAGTCCAGCAAAGAACAATCAGCATCCATCAAACAAGGAGAGGTGAGAGCTGGGACTGCCCTGCAGAAGACAAGACTCAGGGGGATCTTCCAAATGTGTATAAATAGCTGGTGTGGGGACAGTATGGAAGATGGATCCAGAATTTTCTCAGTGGTATTCAATGGCAAAACAAGAGACCAAGGGGGAATGAGCTGAAATGCAAAATTCCATTTAAACATAAGGAAAACCTTTTCTGTTGTGAGGGTGATTGAAGTGATTGAACCAGGAGTAGGTTGAGTAGAGATGTTGTGGACTCCTTGACTGGCCACAGCCCAGAGCAACCTGCTCTAGCTGACCCTGCTTTGAATAGGGGATGTCGAATTACATGATCTTCAGGCTTTCTTCTTCCCAAGCTCAGTTATGCTGTGGATTTTGAAAACTTTCCATTGACTGTGACAGTCATAAATTTGGCTTAGGCAAATAATTCATGCCTAGACCTGTTGTCTTTGTTCAGAAGTTCCAGTAAGTTTCTTTCTGTGTTTCCTTTGGGTACTGGCTCCATGCCCTTGTCCTTTTCTCTGAAGTACTCTTGCATGCATACAGAATTTTCCATTATTGATTTAAAGGATGCTTAAAAGATATTCTGCTGTTTATTTCCTAAAAGTCCCTTCCTTTATGGTCAGTCTTGGCCATAAAAATCCATAAGTTTTTATAGCCTTTTGTTGTGTTTATATTATCCTTTTCCCTCTTTGGCCTCTCACTTGCAGAGCTGGAGTGGAAATCCCGAACTCCAGGACACACAAAGCGGTGTTTTCCAAACCTGTAGTCCACAGATGTTACTTGGAAGAGATTCTGGCTCTCAAATGTGAAGGATCTGTATTTGTTACTTTGACTGTCAGCCTCTTGTGTAGATTAGACTCATCTTGAGTCATGAGCCATTGCATCAGGAATTGGAGTGATTGCACCAGGATAAACAGCTGTGTAGCTACAGGTTGTACTGGTTTGGTGCATTGAAGCCCTCACCACCTTGTTGGTGACTTGCACGTTGTGCTGCCACTGCAGGTGCTCCCTGAACTCTTGTAGCTGAACTTTCACTATTCAAACCATGCCTGCTTGGAAATAGGTGTTAATGAAGTGTTGATATATATTAAGGCATGTTTTGAACCACATCCTGCTAGTGGACAAGTCATAGGATGGGCCTGGGTGTAGTGGAGACTTGCTCTGTCTTCTATAGCTGGGATTTTTAGTCATGATAGCTTTCAAAGGTGATGGGGGTTTGTGTTTTATTATTTATATAGTGCACTTAAAAAGTTGCATGATCACTGTAATTATCTAAGTATGCTATCTCTGAATGTGGGCACAGCCTTAAACTACAGCTGTGCATCAAACCCCAAATAGCCTCTTCAGCCTGGGCACTTCAAATCTGGCTGCCAAAAAATGCAGGTGGAGGGAACTTGCTGGTCCTGGCAAATACTGGCTAGGAGAACTCAGGTATAGAAGCAAGGGAGGATAAACAGTTCAAAAATGTGGAAAACTATGGAAAGAAGAACCTCAATGGAGTCTATAGCCTGTGACAATACAGAGTATTTATACAGGTGACCTGAGGCTGAGATTTTAAGTGTATCCAGCTCAGGGCTTTTTCCATTAAATTACAGGGTTGTCTCATTGGAATGATGTCAAAACAGTTGCACTGTTTGCACAAAGCTTGTTCTGGTTTGTGTTAGCACCATCTCTAGAAACACTTCAGGGTTGCCTCTGTGTTGTCACTTAACAAGTGACAAGGAGAACTTAAGTCACAGCCCTCTGCCTTCCTGAAGTAGAAAGTTGCATAGAGGAGGCTGGAACTTTGAAAGTCAGTCAAACATGAGCCATTTTGATATTAACTATTTTAAGAACATGAATCCCAGCTTGTAGAAGGCTGCTCAAAGATTCAGAAGATCTGCTGAAGAGTGACACAAGCCCAGTTCCTTATTATAGGCATTGGGGTCCTTTTCTGAGGATGCTGGGAACATTATGTGCCCCTCTGGTTACAGAATTAACTTAAGAGAACAGTTTTGTGAACATCTGTTGTAAGTTATTGTCTGTTCTTGCTACTTGCTTTTGCATTATTGCAGCAAAACAAATATTTGCAAGTACCTATAGTGCAGGCATCGTTTTGAGGCTTGGCTCAAAACCATTCAGTTGCCCAGACTGTGGAAGAGGTCCAGGTACAGATTATGGTGACTGCCTCATTGAAGTTGTTTGCAGCTGCTGTGGTGCAAAGGCACAAGCAGACTGCAGGGATAAGTAAAAGGTAGCACTTGCCTGCCTTTCTAGGCTGTCAGAGTGACTTTTACTGCCCAAGTGTTTCCCAACCTTGTTACTGCCCAGTGTGTGTAACAAGTGGCGTTGGTGCATGCAGGAGAGCACTGCAGAGGCAGGAGGGAGGGTGTCCTCACACCCGTTTTGCAACAACTGCACGTTTCAAGTTCCTCAGCTGTGCTAAGAGGAAGTGGTTATTCAGTCTTGCTGCCATTTCAGGAAGATTAAAGCTCCAGCAAACTTTCCCTGAGAGAGTCACCTGGAAACCACAGGGGTAAAAATTAATATTTGCCCACTGTTGATCAAAAGTGATACCACCAGGAGGAAACTTAGGACAAGATGGGGGCAACCTGAGTTGAGGAGAAAGGCCAGAGCAGTGCAGTCCCCACTGCACAGGAGTTACCCTGGCCAGCACACACTATTTTCCTCCTCAGTGGTTGCTGTTAGGAGTTCAAGACTCTGACATTTTGAAGGAGGAGGCGTGGTGCCATGCAACTGGTGTGTGTAGGTGCAACAAAACAAAGCCTGAAAACAGTTCACCAAACAAGCTGTCACTCATTCTTTGGGTGACGAGGTAGTCGTGCTCATCAATTTTTTCCACTGTCCCCAGGAGCTGTCACCGTGCTGAGAGTTTAGGGGATTCCATACCTGGTTATCAAAGGATGGATCTTGTGTGGGAGGGGAAAGCCTCCCTGCACCCCACATTGGTTCCTGGTCTCAGCCACAGACTTTATTCTCTAGAACACCCCAGTCTAGTCCATATCTTTGCTTTGGTGTTTCTTTAAAACAAATTTACCTAATTCCCCTTTCCAGACCCTCTCTGCTCAGTGGCAAGTGCTCCAAAGCCATCCTCTCCATTCCTGGCTTGCACATGGCAGAAACCTCCTGGGCTGGCAGAGACCCCTGAGCCAAGCACACCCCAAAACCCTGTTTGTTTTGGAGTGTCTCTCTTGCAAGAAGGCTGGCCCTGAAAAGGTGCCACAGGGGAAAGTGATGGTGTTGCTGCTGGAGCTGAAATGCCTTTCAATGACCACTCATTGCTTTAATAGAAGAGGTACTCAAAGAAGCAAGAAGGGCAATTGCATGGTGCTTTTGGGGCCAAGCTTGGTGATTAGAGGCACTCAACTGGGCTGGCCAGTGCCACAGGCTCTGGGTGACATTGAACTGATACCCCAAGAACCATTTTTGTGTTTGACTGGGATTGGAATAGGGCAAAAGTGGGCTCTGATAATTAGCAAGTGGACTGCTCAGGGGAGAGAGACTGGAGGATAGAGACCCCTCTTATGACAGCAGCCAGGATTAAAGGAAGATGCCTTTTCCTCCAGAGATGCCTGCTTCCCATCTGCCTGCTGTCATTGGCAGTGACACAAGCTCTGTCCTTCCACCTGGGGAGGTAAGAACAGGCTTTGCAGAAGGTGGAGCAGGTGCTCAGTGCTGAGGTCAGAAGAGGAGCTAAGAATCACTAAATTAGATCTGCATCACTGCGGACAAGCTCAGCTGGTGGGAAAGAGGAGTAGGATGCTCTATTAGACTGTGCTCAGCTGTGTGTGCATGAGTCACTTCACATCCCACCAGATCCCACTTGCTCTTGGTAGATGATGATTTTCCTCAAGTATCTGTGGACCTTTGCATGCCTCTCTGGAGGTCTGAATTTTCTTGAGATTTGGTAGTGATAGAATGAGGGCTGATTCTTCTGTGGGTGTCTGAGCTCCTTTCTTTGCTCATTTTCCCTGTTGTATGAGCTGGGCTCAATTAGTCCAAGATCTGAGCATCTCTCACCTCCCCACCTGTGAGTCCTAAAAGAGATGGAGAGAGAGTCCCTGCCTCCTTCCTGCTTTGCACTGAGCAGGAAACAAACAGGGTTTAGTGAGCAGGACCAGCCACAGTGGGGCTGCTCCCATAGCTGGTCTGTGTGTCTGTGGCCCAGGTGCTAGGTGCAGGTGGCTGGCTGGGTGAAATTGCAGCTGGCACAGCCCAGGGAGGGCTGTGGGGGCACAGCTGGAGGGAGATGACAGCTCATCACCTTGCCCTTGGTGCCGTCAAGGCACTGTTCCCATAGTGTGGGATCTTATCTCAGCAGAGAAGGTAACTGGATATCACCCAAGTCCAGAGTGCTGTGGAGCTGAGAAACTCACTGTGCCATGCAGATGTGCCATTTTGGGCTGTGCAGGGGAGTTTTGGGACATGGCTGAAGGAAGCCTGGCTGCAGCAGGAACCAAGAAGCTGAGCAAGGGGTGTTCCAGTGCTGGCCAAAGAGCTGCTGGGGCACAGACCAGGCTGCCTGGTGCCCCTCCTTTATAAATGGCCTGTGATATTTGTGTGCAACCGAGGTATCTGCCTATGAGTAAACAAAAAAAATTGAATTTTTATATGAAGACAGATTTGACAAAGAAATTTGATGAGAGCACGATGGGAGAGGAGGGTCACACTGCTCTTTCCTTCCTCCCACTCCTTCAGAAATGAGGAGGTGAAAGCCTCAGACAAGGTGAGTTCCTGTGACCCTGAGGAGGTGGGGATCAGCACGAGCAGCCAGCTGTCAGCCAGGTCTCCAGATGATGTGCTGGAGGGTTGGTCTGGGTAATGAGTGTGGTTAAGCACACACTTCTACAAGGCACCAAAAACACCCACTTGAAATCAAATCTCTTAGCCCCCCTGATTCAGTGTTCTCCATATCAGAGCCCCTTGTGCCATGGAAATATCTCAAGCTCCTGAGGGAGGCTCTTGGCCTTTGTTGACCCCATACACCCTTCACATACTGTTCCTGCACCAGCAGCTTCTCACCAGCAAGTGTAAAAAGAGGGGTAAAAAGTGGGCTGACAAGAAAGGGGAATAATGCACTGAGCAGCATTGGGAGTGGAGACAAGTGCTGTGCCACTTAGGATGGTTGGTGCTTCCAGGAGCTGCTGTGTAAGCTGTTCCTGCAGCACCCTGTAAATCCCAAGCTGACCTTGCTGGAGCCCTGACCCCAGGACAGGCTGCTTCAGGGAATGCTTCAGTGAGGATTCTGGGCTGTGCTCTGCCCTCAGAGAAGAGTTTGAAGCATCAGGTTAGAAGGCAGGAGTGCTTAGCTTTATATCCCATTGCTCTGCTGAGGTCCTGCTGGGCTGACCTAGTGCTTCATAAGCATTCTTGTGCTTTAGGATTTTAGCTGAAATACCCTCTGTGTCCCAGCTGATAGCTACTGGAGCATGTTACTCTGAAATATTACTACAACATACTTTGAATTCACATAGATTTTGTAGAAAAAGCATTTGAGACTTCCCTTTTTTAGAATGAGAAGCACTGCTGTTCTGAGTATAATGGTGTGGCATCTTGTTTGGAATTTCCCTTGCTTTCTATATATACACAAGCAGCAAAGCCACAGGAAATGGAAGTTTAAAAAAAAAAAAGCATAGAGCATAGGTATCTGCTTCTTTAACAAATTTTATTCTTGTAGCTGGTTTTATTATTAGTGAGCACCTTATCTTGAGGCATCATTTAAGGTTTATTTTAAAAGATGTGACATCCTAAATCATTGAAGCCTGAAGCAGACATTGATGTTGTACTTTATTTGAGAAACCTTTTAGGCTCTGTATTGCCCATGCTACAGGAAAGAGCATTATTTTTGATCTTTTCTCCCTTGGGGCTTTTGGGGTAGGGACCAACTTCTGAGGCTTCTTGCATTTATATTTTCTAAGATGCAGTGAGTCAGTGTTGCCTACAGCTGCTGCTGTGATTGTGTGCTAAGGGCCCACTTCTGCATGGCAACCAGCATGGTTATTAGTAAACAGCCTTTGCTTTAAAATCCACCAAAGTGCATTCTAAACAGGTCCAGGAGAAATAAGAACAAGCTTGCCAGCAGCTGGAGATTACAGAGTCTGAAAATCTCACTGCTGGTAAGGTGACAGATCCTCAGGTGCTGAGTTGCACTGGGTCTGGACTCAGGTTGGTTTGGAGAGCAAAACTGAGGAACCGTCCTTTGGTGAAGGAGAAATTTTAGGAGAAGGGACTAATCATGAAGGTAATTGGACAAATATATCTTGGCAGCTTTTAATATGTTAAGACACATTCCTACAAGTCCCAGAAGAGGCAATTATCTCCTGGCTGTTCTCAGCCTCTGGCATCTGTCTGGTATTGGCATCCCACTGCAGTACAGGCAGTGCTTGCCTGAATGAGAGATCTACAGAAGCCTAGACAGGAATTAACTTTGCCTGAAAACAGGGTTCATTTCTCTTGGATGCCTTTTGTTACTAATACAGCAAATAAGGAACTGAGCCCCATCCATACAGTCAGAGATTTTCTGTATGATTTCAAGAGTCTCTTGTGTGAGGATGTCTCTCTGCAGTTTTACAGATGATGCATGTTTCAGTGAACAAGTGTAGTACAAATGGATAATGAAAGTTCACAAAGTTTGTGCTACTGAAGTTCCTTTCACTGCATGCAGTTACTTTCTTACTCACTATGTCTTTATTGCTTTTTTTTTTTAGGAAAGGAGCTGGGTTGCTCATTCAACCAAGCAAGACACTGTTTGGACAACCATCCAACCAAAAGAGAGCACCAGTGTGAGGCCAGAAGGAGCTTTTCTTAATTTAGAGGGTTCAAAAATGCTGGAAACTCACAGCCACTTTCACTTCAGTGTTGAGATAGTGGAGCTGACAGGTTTTGTGCATTCTGGTTTACAAGTTGAGAAATGTGACTTGTGAAGTTAGGGGGTGGTGGCAGTTGTGGGGATGCCTTGGTGGGTATGCTTTGCCTGGTGAGGAGGGGTAGGTAAAGATTTTGTAGTGTTTTATCAAGAGATCTACCAGTGAATTTGGTTTAAAAGTCAAAGCACTTCATAACAGACAACTTTTCTTAGCAGTAGTGTGTGGCCCATCATCTGAAACAAACATTTGCATGTAAGACAGTGATAGTTCTTCATAGCGTAACATTTCTTGGTTAAGAAGAGCAAGAAACAGTCATGCTTTTTACCAGCTGGGGGAAAAAAACCAAAAGCCTCAGTAGAGGTGAAGTCCAACAGCTCTGAAGAGAGGCATTTTTATACAGAAAACCAGATGATCTGTCCTAGATTTCTACCACAACTAGTCAAATACCAGTCCTCATTTATTGCACTTACTGCTTTATGTGGTAGCTGTAATCTGTGTTTGATCTGTAACTTCACCTGGTTTTGTTTGGTAGTCCAGTGCTGGAGGTATATTCAGTTTCCCAGCACTGAAGTGCTCTCCTTTCCCAGGATTAGTATGAAACTAACCTCTGTTTTGACTAAGGACTAGTTCACAGAATTTAAATCCACAAGAATAGGCACTATTAATTTTAGTGTACTGCATGTTCTCCTACCTCCTGCATCTATTTCTTCTTAGAAATTATTATTTCTTATTGTAGATCAGTCTATCCAACTATACCCACAGGGATTAACATAAATGGAAACCTATAGCAGACTTCAGCTTCTGATAGATATTAAAGCAGTCGTCATCTCAATGCAATTTAAAAAAGGTACTGCCCAGACCTAACTTACTTTACTGCTATGTTTGTTTTCTTAAGTGTCTCCTAGTGTAAATCAGTACAAAACTCAAGTTCCTGTTTTGCTGTATCAATCACTGCCATTATTATATTGATGTACACTGAAGCTGTAACCAGGCTTGTCTAATGAGAACAGTCAAAAAAGTATGATTAGCTTATGCAAGTTTAATCATGGCTCTCAGTTTATATTCTCTGGGCTGAATGTGATCTGTAAGACCTTAGAAGGTAATGTAAAAAATGGTCACTAAAAAAAACCCAAGAAAAATTAAAACTTTCTGTATGCTTGTGCATGTTGTATTGGGAAGAACAAGCTAGTAGTGAATCACAGGATTGCAATTATTGTAGATTAGATTAACAGTAACCATTGCTGCATGCAAGGGCCCAGGCATTGCCTTTGGTAATATCTCACCTAAGACAACAGTGGCATAAACCATCATCTTCCTTTGGGGCTACAACAGGATCCCAAAAAGGAAATATCCAAAAAACATCCACATTCCTCTTGAAGTGTGGAACAGGGAATGAAGCAAAGTAGAAAACAGGAGTGTTGTTACACAAAGTAAGTTTTCTTTAATTATGAAGTGTCATGGTTGCACTAGGCCTTTACTTTCTATCCCATCCTTGACTCTTGCCCTGACACAGTGAGAAAACAGTTTCAGCCTCACCTGGAGTTAAGGCTGCAAAAACCTGTGGGATTCTTATATTTGTACACTTTAATTGCAGCTACTCCTTCTCAAAACAGTCCTCTGCTGTTTGTAGAAGCTCTCTCCAGTGCAGACAGGATAAGAAATTTAAGTTAGCATTAACAAAGTCATGTGTGTGTGGCAGGGTTCAATGCGTTCCTGTGCCTCTGAAATGTCATTCTTCTGCTCAGAGATGATTTTCTTTTCAACATATTTGAAAATTGTTTGAGAAGCTGGTTATCACTAAAGTAATGAAATAACTCATATCTGAAACCATGACATTTAATTAACCCTTAGTATAGTTACTATTTCACATTTAAATACTTACACCAAAAGAGATTTTTTTACTCCTTTACTAATGTAGTAAAGCAAATGCACAATCACTTTTATTATAAAAATAATCCTTAGGTCAAATAGGAATACAATTAATAATTATACAAATATACATTTACAAGTCTGTAAGATAGATACTTACGGCACAGAAAATATAAATATCCCTGTACCTTGTTTCTGTGCAAAAAGGCAGGCTAGTTTTAGTCAATAACCAGCCCTTTTATGTTTTCTTCACTTCTGATTTCAGTTAAACAGAAGGATTTTCAGATGAGGTGTCTGACAGTTCAGCCTCAAGAGTCAAGAAGATACTTTCGCTTTTAATCCACATAAAGCACAGTAAGATTTTTCCTATCTTCTGCCAAAATATTCCTTCCTGTTCTTCAGCCTACATTTTTTGGAAGAGGAGGAAAATTTCAAGTTCAGTAATTTTTTTTCACAAGCCATCAGACTGTGGCAGAGGATTAGACCCAAATAAAGTCAAACTGCACTCTGAAGCTAAACTACCACCGTAGGTTTCAGTTTAGTTTGTAGTAGAATCTCCATTACATTTGCCTTCCTTGTATCTGTCAAAAATAATTCTTCAGAAAAACACTTTGCTTTCTCTTAAAGCCTTTCACACAGTCCAAGAGAAGGCAAAATCAAGCAAGAGGTAGATACTGTTCATCCTCCTAATTCCCCAGAGCTCTCCATTTGAATTACTCTGTTTTGGGACTGTAGGAGATATGTAAAGAGCAAGTTTTATGTCTATAGAAGTAGTGATTGACTTACACCCCTCACAGCCTGTGGTCACTGACAACACTCAGCAACATGCTTCAGGAATTCATCACTGAGTTCATCACTGAAAAACCTCATGCAATGAGGGCATCTGAGTTCACCCTGTGCCCTGCCTTCAGATCCCAAGTTTCCATTGTCCCCAGGAGGAGAAGCTTGTTCAGACTGTGAGTTTGTTCTTCTCGTGCCTGTCTGGCCCGGGCTGTTGCCTCGTAGATGTTCAACATTCGTCTGAGCATACAAATGATTTTGGTTACCAGCATGAACTCTGAAATGACTGCTTGTGTCTCTTGGGTCCTAGAAAGAGAAAGAAGAGCTGTTGAAAAAGATGCAATAAAAATATATTCTTTAACGGGTGGTATTTTATCACCTTTATCTGAAACACCACTCAAATATTTATCCGAGTACTTGGAAATAAATTATTAATCAGTTATTGCAGTGTTATTAATATTGTTGTAAAGAAGGTTTGTAGAAAACACAGAACACAGCCAGTGTGCTACTTTAAAGATGCCAAGAGCCATGGCTGTCCTCTGCCTTTAAAGAATTCACCCTTCCTATGTTGATCCAAAAGTAGAAGAAAAAGGGACTGGAAAGGGGTACTATATTTGAACTAGGAAGCATCTCCACCAGAACTGACAGTGAAACAATATAAGTTTTTGATAGCTGCACTGAGCTGGAAATGTTTTAGACATAGTAAGATATTTTAAAATATATTTTAAAGTATATTTTAGTCCCAAATTCTGTTGACAGGCTTAAATTAAGAAAGGAGCATGCTACTTTCTTACCTGTCTTCTTGCTAACTGATGTTGCAGACATGCAATTTCTGCCTGAAGTTCTTGTATTTTACTCTGTGCTCGTTCTCTGTCTGATCTCTCAGATGTGAAATCATCTTTATAGACCAGGACCTGAAATAGAATTATTATGTTAATATTTTGTAAATTAGAGCATTGGAAGGTTAGGTTGAAAAGCTGAGACTATGATTCCTTTGTTACTTATTCCCAGAATCTCAGTAGTATCTTCTCTACCACATCTGTATTTCAAAGGTGTTTGTATTTCTTTTACAAATCTTTCATACTCTGTATTAAGGCTAGCAGAACTGCATGGGTTCTTTCACTAGTGAGTTTCCTTTAAATCTGTGTTGTAAACTATCTATATAGCAAATGTGCATAGGCAGGCAAATAAATCCCCTTTTCCCCTTGGACTTCAGTGGTCTGGGGAGAAACAAAGAATTCCCATCTCTAGGAAAAAGAATCTTAATGACCTGTTGCTCCAGCATTTGTATGCGCTCATTATCTCCTTCACTGGCCTTCTTCATGTCTTCTAGTTCTCTCTTGGCTTTTACGCACTCATTCATTTTTTCTTCCAGTAGTTTGTTCAACCGGAATATCTCCTTGTGCATCAGGTCAGAATTCCTCTGTGCTGGAGTTGTGCTGTGGTGCTGCTCCAGCTGTGACTTCATCTCCTTCAGCTGCAAGTGGAGTCTCTTCACGTACTCGTCCCTACTCGCATCGTACTTCTGCCACTTGGCGTTTAGATCTTCCACCTGAAAGTTTATCCAGGAGAGGCATGAAGGACAGGAAGGCACAAACTTCCAGGCTTTCATAGGCTGTCTACATGTGCAGGGCCAGAATTGTCTAGGGGATAGTGTAACATGCTGACTGGAGCCCTGAGGGTGGGTAAGTCACTGTACAGGAGAGCAGGAGAGGATTGTGCAGACTCCTCATGGGCAGCCTTCCCATCTCCCAGTATTAGATAATGTGGGAAGGGAGGGGTTGGTGTTCACCCTGGGCCTAGTGCTGTTCTTCTGGAGTGGAATACTGATCCATGGAAAGAACAGGAAAATTTTCTTCTCACTGTACTTTTAACAACAAAAAACCCAGTTATGTTACAAATTATGTAATAAGCTGTTCTTAGCTAAGGGAACAAAAACCATGTGCCATGTTGAAAGGACAGAAAAACTGTCTTGCTTAAACTGCCATGTAATTTAGATTAACCGGGTTTATCTACTCCAAATTTACTCTAATTTCAAACACTTAACAAATATTAATCTACTGTAACAAAATGAAAGTACTCACGTGAGCTACTTTTTGTTTTAACATCCTGTTTTCCTCTTGTAGGTTGCAAATAAGAGCTTGAAGTGAAGTTTCATTGTCTAAAAGCTGTAATTTTCAGATAAAGTGAGGTGTTACTTTAACATAAAAATCTCAGATGCTGTTTAGCTGTGCTGTTAACTGGAAGTAATCTCTTTTTTTTAAGTCATGTAATGACACATCTAGGTTTTTACGACCTTGGTACTCCTATTAAATAGATCTCAACAACAGAGTTTAAGAGTTTACACAAACTCCTTGCAAAGCTACTGGTCTGGAGTGCAAGAATGCATGACAAGGACACAGATATGCCTTCATCTTGCTTTGTTATTACTGTCAATTTTGGCCAGTACTAGGAAGAAATTACGGAGGGGAAAAAACCCTGCTTGCTAAATAATTGACTAAAATGATACCTCTTTTTTATAGTTGTGACATCTGCTTAAAAAAACCCCGGTGTACATGAGTAATATAGAACACTTTTGTGCAAAATTCCCTAGAATCAGCTAGTAATGGCATCTGAAATTTCTCCTCTTCAACAGGGAAGTCCCCACTGTACAAGGTTAGCTTCTTATTGCATATATCAAAGTCAATCAAGTTTCCTGTCTATCAATTACATGTTAAATATGATAATGGCAAATGCTTCAAGTCCCTTAAAAAGTCCTTTTTTCTTCTATCTACTCAACTCCTATTTCTTACAAGTAACTTTAATGTAAGTTTTCTTTGGAAACACTTCTGGGATGTTTGACAAAGCAGATGTGGGTATGTATAGAGTTCTTCACAACAGCACAGATGAGTGGTCATGTGAAAAACAGCATTACCACAGTGTAGCAGTAAGAACAAAAGTCAGAATTATTCTTTTTCATGAGAACTGTCTGTAGCACCCTACTCAATGCTCTGATCTGTTACTAGAGGCAGAACTGCTAATGTTATTTCCTTATGGTGTTTTAATGAATTACCTAATGACTATCAGCCATCAGGACTTCTGGAAAAACAGAACAATGATCTACGTTTACCCCATGGCGAGAACTTTAACTGAAGCCTCAACAGCCATGTACACCAAGATCCAGGTGTTTCATTGTGCCCTGCTGTAGCATTTCTGACACTGTCCTATTATGAAGCTTTTTTTTTAAACATCCCTCCTGAAGAGAAGCACTGCCCTGCACTCAGATGCCAGGGGGAATCCCAGAGCAAAAAAAAAAAAGGTAAGACACCTTGACTCATATTCCCCACACCAACTTTCTGTAGGTCTGTACTCCATGTGCAAAGGCCAAATCCTGATCAGAGAAGACCAGATGTTACAGAGTTCTTAATATAAATACTACTTTGAAATACCTCTGCTTTGTTTTGTGATTTTGATACTTAAACAAGTAATCAGGAGAAATCAGCTTCAAAATCACAGCACCATCTAGTGCTGCACAGAAGCAGGAGTGGTATAAGGTAGGTACTGTCTCCTGGATATTAAGGGAAGAACTGTAATCATGGAATTGCTGAGGTTGGACAAAACCTCTTGAGAGAAGAAACCTCTCAAGAGATTTTCTCCTTTCCAAAAAAACCTTCTGATGATATGGCCAAAGTTGAAGTGGTAGACAACTGCTTCTATCCTAAATTTCAGATCTGCAGAATTATTTACCATTGCCATGGCAGTCTTAACACCCTACATGAAATTATTTACAGGGCTGTTTCTCACCATTCCCCAGTTACAGCTATCATATTGTAATTAACATTTCAGAAGCTAATAAGGCTTTAAAGACACACACAGTAGCTGTAAGAATACCTGATTAGATCTTTCTGTAGCTATCTGGTCATCTGAATTCCCCTTCTCTTTTCTTTGCTTCTCTTCTAGACATTTTGCCAGATGTTGACACATTTCTGCTGTGGATGCTAATTTGCGTTGAAGTTGGTGAGTTTCATCAGTGAGTGAACGGCACAAAACATCACTGGTGGCCTGAGCCTTCTCCTTCTCCGCCAAAGTCTTCTGCAGTCGCAAGATTTCTCTCTCCTTTTCATATGGAGGCTGATTTATCATCTGCTGTATCTCTCCATTTTTCTCCTCTAGCTGCTGATTCAGCTTCTGCACTTCCTAAACAGAGGGGCAAGGGGAAGTTACTTAAAAGCAAAATACACTCAAAAGCTAAAATACAGCTAAAGCTGGTTTCAATATTCCAGTAATTCCTTCATTATTGCAAAGTACTTAAAAAGTAGCCTAAATCCATTTCATTTCTGTATGATCACAAGACCTTGGAACTGTTGGATCAATCCATCAAGAACTGCTCAGGCAGCCATGCAAGCACTTTCTAATCAGTAGAATGGAGGAACAAGCAGGAAAATTCAGGAAGATTTTATAAAGCAGCAACAAAAACAAGAAACAAAGTAGTTTAAGATGAATAACTGTGGAGACTGAAAAATACTTACGGGTCCTGCACACTAAACTACCAGATAATAGGGATTTTCCTCAAAAGAAAAAAAGGAACTGTTAAGTCATCAAATCCAGTGAAGTGTGTTCACTGCCTGGCACTGCCACAAGGACAAAGCAGAGGCAGCACACAGAGCAACTTTCCCACCTAGGAAAGGATGGGAATGGCAAGGTAAGGACAAACAAGCAGAAAATACAATCCATGAGCAGTGGCTCCAGGTTGGCCACAGCTGACTCCCAGCTACATGAGGGGGTCTGACACACCCCTGGGAAACAACTGTGCACTTTGTCCTGTCCTGTTGGAAGCTCTGTGGGATCATCCGCACACATTAACATCTCCGCAGGTGTTTCGAGAAGGAAGAGGTTTGCTTGGTGACTGGTGTAAACAACTGAAAGGCACCTGTCCTACTTTGTATACAAACAAGCTGTTTTTTCACACCCTCAAGAATTAGCAGATGCTGGTACCAGAAACCTCTGCAGCACTGTTCCTCCACAACTGAGGATCTCTGGATGCCAGTGCAGACCATGAGCTCCAATCCCAGCTCTGTCATTCTAGGAGTAGACAAATTTACAGCTCTAATAGAGCTGTAAATCACTGGGATCACTCTTTGCCAGCACACTGGCCTCTGGCTTCACAAAAATGTCTATTTGGTAATTATTTCAGCATTCTGACTGGGCATAGCATTTTATTCTTTCAATAAATAAATATTAATATTGACATAAACAGCACTTGTTCTTATTACTGACATTTAAATTCTTTCACATCATGCTGAATGCTAAACTTCCCCTTTCAAGATATTCAGCATCAGCCTTTCAAACATGTTCAGATACCACAAGTTTGTCACCTGTCTCCAAAGTGTCAGTAAGATCATCTCTTGTAACAAATTTCCAAACATGAAATCTTTAAAACGTATTTTAGGTGAGTGTCATACATGGAAAATGTTTTGTATAAGCATTAGGTCAACACATTACTTATGACAAAAACACTTGTTTCAGTTTTAAGTACTGCTGCTCAGTTTGGAAATTACTTCATGCAGCTTAATCTAGAAATAAGTGCTTTTAAAATCTTTGAGAATTTCAGGCTGAACCTGGGAAACTCTTAATGACAGTAACCAAAACAGCACTTGTGCTGGATGGGGAGGGATGCAGTTTTCAGGTTTTTTTCTGTCAAGAAAAATACTGATTTCCCCAATCTATCGCCACCCAATCCAGACTTGTCAGTTACTTCTTCAAATATGAACGTGCTACCTCACTGTAATACAAAAATCCATTTTTAAGAGCACTTTAAACAAAACACTTCAATAGAAAAATTTGTCATCAGCTGATTATCTTTGAGATCAAAATTGTTGCATCTGATAAATTCAATGAGCTTTTCACTGTTTTTCTTTCTCCTCATGAAAATAGTTACATGAAGATTTATAGAGCCATGCTAAGTTTTTGGTTTAGGCTTTTGCGGTTCTCCTTTAGGAGCTGAACTCAAGGAGCGGCGCTACCTTTGGGCACAGACGGGCGAGCTGCTTCGGGCAGCCGGGGATGGAGCGGGCACGGCTCGGAGGGGCTCAAACCGAGCGCTGTCTCCGGGCTGTCAGGGCTGCAGAGCGCGGCCCCAGCGCTCCGAGCCGCAGCCCCAGCGAGCGCTCCGGGCAGAGCCCCGCACCCTGCGCCCCGCTCCGCGCGGCCGTGCCGAGGGGCTGCTGCTGCTGCTGCTGCTGCGTTACCTGGCTCAGCGCCTCCACTCTCCGCGCCGAGAGCCGCTCGCTGTCCCTCAGCTGCTCGCGGGCCTGCCCCAGCTGCTCCAGCAGGCTCTCCACCAGCGAGCGGGCCGGCTCCGCGCCCGCCGCCGCCTCCGCGCCCGCCGCCGGCCGCTGCCGGGCCAGGCTGCCCCGCAGCTCCCGGATCGTCGCCTCCTTGGCCGCCAGCTGCTGCTGGAGGTGCTTCAGCTGCTGCGCGGACTCGTGGTACAAGGTGCAGAGCGCGTTGTAGCGAGGCACTTTGTTCTTCAAGCTCCTGTTCTCCCGGTGCAGCTTCTCCAGCGTCTCCTCCACCTGCTTGAAGCGGGTCACCAAGGGGTCTGTGCTGCCGGCCTCGCTTACCGAGCACATGGCCGAGGCAGCTCCCTTCTCTTCTTTCTCCAGGGCGAGCAGGAGCCCGGACAGGTGCATAAAACCCCGGAGCAGAGCAGACCAGAGGCAGCGGCTTCGCTCTTCCGCCTTCCCTGCCGGGGAGGAGGCAGCCGCTCCCTTTAAGGGCTCGCAGGACCCGCCTCTCGCCGCTGGTTTCTCCGGCGGGGCCGGGCCGGCTCCGCCCTCGGGAGAGCCCCGGCTGCGCTGAGCCTTTCCCCCGCAGGCAGCGCGGGACGCGGCCCCGGGGCAGCGCTGCCGGGGAACCCCGCACGGCGAGCGGGAGAAGCGGCACCGGGGGCGAGGGCAGAAACCTGGGGGCGAGGGAGCGGGGCGAGCAGGAGGCTCCGGGGGCACGGGGGAAGTCCGGGCTGAGCGAGGGGGTTGCGGCAGGAGGGGCTCTAGGGGAGGAGGGGTCCCGGCCGAGCCAGGGTCCCTCGGGGGCTTGCGGGCGGCCCCGGCCCCGGCCCCGCTTGCGAAAGCCCCGGAGCGCCGCGTCCTCCCGGCGCCGCTGCGGGAATTCCCGGCTCGCAGCGGGACTTTCCCCGCTGGCCGCGACCCCCGGGATCCCCGCTCTCCCCGCTCCGCCCGAGCGGCCCCGAGGGCAGCAGCAGCAGCAGAAGAAACGCCCGGGAATCCTCTGTTGGTGTTGTGTCCGCATGAGTGGCCGGGGATGGCTCCGGACCCGGGCAGAGCAGCACGTCCCTCCGCACAAACCGCGAACCTGTGCAGGTGTAGAAGAGGAACTTAGCAAAAACCTCGAAGACACCAAAATCTTCGGTCGTCAAAATCCATATCACCAGCCTGTGTTTATGCTCTCTGGATGAATTGATGAGAGCAAAACCAGCTGCTTGACACTGAATAAACTGCTGCCCCTATGGTGGAGAGCTTTTTTAATTGGCACAGAACTTGTTAATCAAGAATATCACTGTCGGAGAAAAACACTGGTGTAGTATTTCTCATAGGGTATGGTAAGCTGGACTGAGAGAAAGCATGTTTTGGATTGGTCTAGTTACCATTCTGATGGAAGCAAGGAGGAGGAAAGAACCTTATTAAACCACTACAAAAATAAGTGCCAGGTTACATTTGGTTATTCTTTGCAATTGTATTTATTGTGTGTACATATATTCACGTGCATCATAACGTGTACAACGTGGAGCTCCATGTTTGCACAGCCTTAGTGTACAAGATTCAGCACAATCATGGGAGATGTTTCTGGCCCCAGTGCCTAAAGTACAGCGAGTGAAAATCACCACATGCTATTGGTGGAGGCAGTAAAAAGAGAAGACTTTAGACAATGTGAGAGAGAGCAGCCTCCTGTGTAAACAGGTCTCAGGGTGAAAAGAGGGCAGTGAATAATTTGTGTGGAAGAATTTCCAGGAATGAGAACACGATGAAATGAAAGATGGTGAGCTACAAAGTTGAGACTGTCAGTTGCCCTGGTGTTGGATCACGAGCCTTGTGGTGCATACAAAACACAAGATAGAATATTTCAACCTTTCATTATGACAATGGGTGCAAATTCAAACAACCTAAGTTGCAATCAAGTACCAGGAAAACTATTTTTCTGTAAGGGTAATCAAACATTGGAAGTGCAGAGTAAGGGCTAAAGACCTCTTGAGTTTCCTTCTAACATGAATTATCCTGTGATTCAATGAAGTTTTGTGAGGTGGAAAGTCATTACTTTGTCACCTTAATTATTCTAGTAAGAATTATCCAAACTATTAGGAGTAATAAATTTAAAACAGTGTGTTAACTATTTCTAAAAATATAACTGAATTTTATAGGATTTTATTGCACAGGAGACCCTGTGTGACAGAAAAATGTAAAGCACTCGTTTATGGTACAGGTCCCTGGCATATTTGCTATTTCATCTAATACTGTAAATATCGAATTATTTAGGACAATGAAAAATCTGTGTGGAAGTTGAGGGAATATAATTTTTTTTTTTTTACTTGTACAGAGTTATATTCTACACCCTTAAGATGCTGATTTTGCTGTGAAGAAAGTTACTGCTTTAAAACACCTGTGCTTTATAGTTTTACCTATTAGAAAGAAAGTGAAAAAAACACATAGACTTCATGTTACATTTTCATTATTGTGTTACCATCAGAGCTAAGTGAAGAATTTGGAGCAAGATTGCTTTTGCTGACTGTCAAAATATTTTGTAGAAACATATGATGAAACCCTGGTACTGGAGAAATGTTTGGTTTCCTGCCAATTAATTAGCAAACTACAACTCAACCATCCCGTGTTTTCAGATGGGGCAGTGATCTCAAACCAAGCATCAGGGAATTTAGTTAGCTGCCAAATAGAATCCTTTATAATACAGTTACGTTTGTAGTATTTTATTGTATATATTAAAATTAAGCATTACTGAGAACTTGGTGTTAATAGTGCCTTGGATGAAGCCAGCATTCCCCCAGGAAAACACCACTGACTTAGGGGAAATTTGACCTGCGTAAGTGCTGAGTAAGAAACTGATCCCACATGTTCTTGGGAATGCCCTTAGATGACTGTTTCCTTTTGTCACTTCTGAAACACAGAGGAATTCCTGGGAATTCAGTCAAAGAAACGGGTGCCAAAGAATGAGTCACATCTTAAGCCGTGTTCCCTAGTACCTGGCTTTTCCTGGATTGCCTCTCTCGCTGCTACCCGGTTTGTTGAGAAAGCAGCTGGTTTGTTCTGTGTTAAATTTGTGCTTATTAAGTATTGTATGAACAACAGGTATACTCTGCACGACTTTATGTTAAAAAAAGAACCTTTATTTTCCATACTGTCCTGGTTTCAACATGAAATATAAGGTGAAGTTCACTTTAACTCTTTGTATAGGGTATAACAGGATATTAAACCTAAGTGGGGAAAATTTGACCTCAGATTTTGTTAAAGAACTCTTAATAAAGTTGTTTTGAATAAGTAATCCAATGCACATCACAATTTACAATAATGTGTGAGATGTCATAAAACGCATGAACAAAAGTCATTAGATACTGCCTAGAAAAAAAAGAAGTGAAGCTGCTCCTAGGAAAGCAGAAAGAAAGGAAGGTGAACAGTATGGTTAGATTAATGTACATATATTTAAAATTTCATTTTTAAACATGAGTTATTTGTTGAGGGAGTAAGAATAATTCCTCTAAATGTAGTAGTTGCACTGGTGAAAATCTTATGAGTCTTTGTATTTAAAAGAGTAATTCTCTGTGGACAAGACTGTACAACATATTGGGGTGTTTGTCATTTTCTAAATAGTGACCTCTGCTCCATTTGTATGAAATTGTACTCTTTATTTGTGAACACCAGATCAGCCAATCAAGTTGTGGATTAGCTCATGGTGTTAAGTCACCACTAATTGTCCTGGAGAGTAAATATGTGACATAATGACACCTACAACGTGTTAGGATTGCCTTGAGGTCATTTACCTAAACAGAATTCATTAGAAATTAGTAGGTGAACCTCTGGCTGCTATAGGCTGAAAAAGCAGTAAATTCACATTTCCTTTGCTGTAGATTATGAAGAACAAAAGAGGGGGAAATAACCTGTAAAATAATCTGATGTAATCCCTGCTATGTAAGATGCCACCTGAGAACTCTATGTGCATCCAAAAATCTGATTTTCATGCCGAACAACTGAAGTGTTGATGCTTTTGTGACTCATAGATTAACAACAATTATGAGCTGCAGGCATGCTTGCACTTCTTCCATGGGCAGCACTAAACATCCTTCATGTACATCACTGTTGTGGATGTTGTGATGATATAATGTTTGACATGTTTTACTGCAGGAATGACAAACTCACTGAGAAGTTGGCCTGAGGGCTGCCAGGGTTCCTGAAACTGGATGAACTCATTGCCATGACGTACATATGTGACCATCTCTCTACACTGAGGCTCTGACTTGGAACACAATGTTCCTTTTTCAGTCTTGTTTTCTGTTTACACACATGAAAATATTTACTTTATCTAGGGGGAGGAGAACAGGGTCTATTTATTTCTAATGTAAGATTTTTCCCTGCTTTTTTATTTTATTTTTTTTTATGGTTTGCACTTTGGAGGATGTAAAAACCAAAAGTGTTTTGATGCAGAGGGAAGAGTCCCAGGACCCCTGTTCTTAATCACAGTAAGGCTGAAATAACCAGGATGAGCCATACACAGCCATGACATTGGTCAGGTCTGTAGCAGAACCAACACTTTTCCACTAAGAGGTGTTTCTTTCACATTTATGTGGACTAAGGTGGTTCAGTCTCATCTTTATGGGTGTTAGTAGATAAGCTGGATACACACTGGTATGGGGTTTCTCACAGGGCCCTTGATCTGTGTCCATATCACATTTCTGTTATGCTTTGTTATTCCCCAGAGCTTTGGGTGTTTGCTGCAGTTCACCCTGCTGTGCTCACTGTTTGTGTCCCCCCAAATGTTCAGCCATTTCAGCCCTGCTTTAGTTTCCCCTGGATGGTGTCACTTTTGCAGTTTTTATTTTGTCTGCCCATAGCACAATGGTACCAATTGGCTCTGACCTTGCAGACTGGGATTTATTGCAGTGCTGCTGCTGCCTCTGGATCTGAGAAGTTCAAGCAGTTTTCTTGGTTCTTTAGAAAACCCTATCATGATGTCACTGATTTTTGAGCTGTGATTCTATTTACAAGAATGTAAATAACTCTCTGGTGTATGTAAGTGATTGACAAGTGGAGGCTGTTTCCTTACTTACAGGCTTAGATCACTTCACTCCTACTTAGAAGCAAGTTACTTATTTGAACTTGTTCTGGACAAAAACTTGGGGTTTGCCCACATCTATTTGTTCCTGCTGAGCAGTGCCAGGATATATTGGCTTTTAGTAGTCATAGGACATCATTTCCTAAATCTGACGATTTGAAATACTGCAGACAGTTTGTTTCTGTGTGTTGCAGGAAACACTTTCCCAACTCTTAAAGTATGATCCATATTACAGAAATTTTGTGGATTTTATATATATTAAATGGATTTTCTGCTTTGGTTAATACAGAGTGGTATGAGTTTTATGGTTTCTGCTATTCACCTTTTCTCAAAGGCCAGCCAATTTTAAAACTAAACTGAGGGGAAAAAATAAAATTATTATATCCAAATAAGTGCTTGGCATTCACTTGCAAGACTGGAAAAAAAGGTTTGCAGGTAAAAACCTAATTGTTTGCAGATTTGCTTGATGTGTTAATGTTGTGTAATTAAACTTCCTAAAATGGTGTCCATGATGTTTCTGATCAGGACCACTCATTCTAACTAGAACAAAACAATTTTGATCTTTAGCTTTTTCTTTTTAGCAAACAGATCTCCAGAGTTTGGTTAGATAAATTTCTGATTTAAATGTCTTATATTAAATGTTTGTTTTAAAGGATGATGGGGAAAGTGATTTCCTAAGACTACCAGGAACCTCAAAAGAAACTCAACTCATAGTTGAATAGGAACTTAATTCTACTGGAATTCTAAATCAGGAAAAAGAAACATTGGATACTTCTTAGAATGTCCTTGGTACTAGGTGGTGAAATCGTTTCCGAACTATAATATAGAAGTGTTGGGAAGAATTAAGTAACTAGAACAAGAAAGTGGAAGTGTCCTTACCACACCATTCACTCTTCTTCCACAGAAATAGCAACATTTCCTAAAATTCTGATTAGTGGCCAGTTCAGAGGAAAAAAACAGCACAGTTGTGTTCCTCTGGAGCTCAGTCTGTAAAGCAGAGAAGTCATCAATCATCCTGGCAGGAAAGGGAAAAGCAGTTTTCAGCAGACTTGTAAATTCAAGTCATTAATGTAGTGTTTTGCAGACAGAAGTGAAGAACTAATGCTGTGTAGATACCAGCTACTGAAAACTTCACCTCTTGTTCAAATGTATTTTTGTTATAAGCCAGAGTAAGCATACTCTCAGTCACAGATCATGCCTGAAGCAGACAAGCATTTTGACACTTTCTGCTCTCAAACAAAATTAATGGAACATTGAAAAATAGTATTTCTGAGGAGCCTGCATGCCAGTACAATGTGGACACACAAGTAGATATGGGTTTTTAGAAGATAAAAGCAGGAAACCATACAGAAAAATAATGTATTTCTTGGAAGTGATAATTCCTAAAAAAAAAAGCCACTGTAGCTCTTTTCATGGCTGAATGTGTCTGAGCTACCCGCTGGCACAGGAATGTACACTCATGGTTCAGTGAATGTTTTTTTCCAATTAATTGTATTAAATTTATGCAATATGCTACAATTATTGCTAAGTTAATGTACATTTTAGGGTAGGTGACTGTTTGGCAAAGTCTTTATTATCTTCTTGCCCTAAGCTGTAGAGGAAATACTATAGGGGATTCTAGATGTGTGGTTTTCATTAAAGTTTCTGATGAGAGCTACTAATATATTTAACTGAACAAATAGAGAGGCCACCATCTAATGGAGTGAGTTTAACAATTGATTGACACTGATTTCTGATGTCTCTTCCCTTGAGTTTGCTGCTTGACTTGAGTAAATTTTGTAACAGCTTAATTTGTTTTGCCATTTGAATCTTCCAGTACTGACAATAGGGACATTGCTGTAGATAGCTTAAAAGGAAAAAGGCTGCAGAATATTAAGTATTTGGTCTATGGAATGAAGATCATATCAGTCTGTGCTTAACCTTACTTGATTTTTAGAGAAAACCTCAAAGATTTGACTTCAAACAGAATGACCCATTATGACCATTTAATTGACACTTGTCTGTTTATGACTGAAATACTTGGAAGCCAGCTGTGAGAAAGTCAATTGTGTTAGACCTTGCATAAACAAAATAAGAGATGTTCTCTACATACTGTAATGCTGGAATACTCTGTAATAGTATGTAATACATACTGGCTCGTTTGGGGGCTAGTAAGATTTAGTACAATTATGACGTTCCAGTTTCAGGGTGTGCAGACACACAGACAACTTTAAAAGGACTGGTTTCATAAACAGCAGGTTTGAACTTCAAAGATTTCCACCAAAGTCACAATTTTCATGTAACTAACTTTGGAAATATTCCATTTTCTCTGAAGCAGATTATAATATTGTCATAATGTTATATTTACTGAAATTACACTCTTTAAAAAAATTAGAGGTGTTGTTACTAGAGAAGATTTGGAGGACAAGTGTTTTTGTTGGATCCTCTGCTGTATCTGGAAAAAGAACAAAGACCTTTTGAGATAATCTGTACTTTCTCAGATTAGTTGGCCTGTCTGTCACTACAAACTTTGCTTCCATTATATCTGTATATCACATTTGCCCCATCACTACTGGGACTAAGAGATAAAACAACTCCTTGTAATATTTTTTATTCAGCTTTCTGAGATGATGGTGTGGCCATTAGCTGACCCAACAGCTTTAAAAAAAACGAAACACAATCGCCCCCATCTCTTATTTCCTGTGAGCTCTGCAGGAAGTGTCTCAGAATGAAAGAAAAACTATGAATTAGCCAGATAATGAATCCAAATCTTGGTTCATGGTTCTTTCCTGCAGGCTAAATTATGGGTTTCTTGTAAACTTAAAGGAAGTGGAGTGAAGGAGTTCACTTGTGTGATAGTGAGAGTAGCCAAATGATTGATTAGCTGTTGAGAAGAAAGCTGTGCCCTGGGCATTATCTCTTTCCAGAGATACAGAGCAGTGTGATCCCTGCCGGCAGGTAGGACCCCTCCAGCAGGATGGGGGAGAGAATCAGAGGGGGAAATGCAGGAAAAACTCGTGTGCTGAGGTAAGGAGAGTTTAGTAATAGAGAAAAGGAAAAGAAACCAAACAACTGATGCGAAGGCATCACTCACCACCTCCCACCAGCAGCCGATGGCCAGACAGCCTGTGAGTAATGGCTCGTTTTGACACCCCAGCACCACCCCCAGCTGTACTGCCCAGCAGGATGTTCAGCAGCACGGGAAATCTCCTGGTCACTGGGGGCAGCTGTCCTGTCCTGCCCTGTCCTGTCCTGGCCGTGGTGTCTCCCTGCTGCCCACCCCAGCCTTCTCCTGGGGGCAGAGAGAGAAGCAGGGGAGGCTTTGGGGCTGTGCAAGCACTGCTCTGTCATCAGCACTGCTCTGTTATCAGCACTGCTTTGGCCTCAGCTCTAAGACACAGCATCGTTCTGGCTGCTGCTGCTAAAATTAGCTCCATCCCAACCACAGCCAGTACAGCAGTGTTACCCCAAATGGAGCTGGGGGAAAACACCGATTTTAGCATCTAGCATTTACACGGCTCTTGCAATTTTCGTTTGGTAGAATGAAACCAGGCAAGGATTTTTTTTCTCTGTTTTGGACTGAGGAGACCTGAAGCAATGAGATACCAAGAGGCTTGATCAAAGTTGCATATAATATCAAAAGATTATGAGCTGAAGAAGCACAGAATCCTTGGGCTGAAAACACTGAGAACACTTTGGAAAAGAATAGGCAGTTTTCTAGATGTAATGTCCCATAATAATAGTATCAGAATTTGTTCATGACTTCTGCTAATAGAGAAAATTATGTTTAGAATAGTCAGAACACAAAATTTGTCTCTTCCCCAGGTTTACCCATGGATTAATGTCAATCTATGCTAGAAGATTACATGTGAAAGACATCCTCCAGCCTCTCCTTTTTGCATCTTTATTAATAATGTCTCTGACCTCAGCAAAATTCTCAGATGTACATCTCCTGCAGAGCAATATAAGCCAAATGGAACAAGGTTCTGCCAGAGCAGCACCTTGAAAATTTCCTTACATAACATACATGACAGCTACAGGATGCCTTTGCCACAAGGGAACTCTGATGCCTGTCATGTCAGGTTTTCTGCAGCTCTGACAGAGCACATGACACTTAAAGTGCTGTTATCCCCAGGGTGACCACTCTGTATTTATTCCTGCAGCAGCCTACACAGGGGATTTCTACCCAAGAGGGCTCTAATTCCCTCAGGCAGAGGCAAATGGAACTGAGAACCTGACCTTCCTGTGAGAAGAGCCATGTTGATAAAGGGGCTTTCCTGGCTGCTCTGTGTGGGAAGCAGTTTGTGCCCTGTTGGAAAGAGGAGATGCTTTTGCATGGAGCAGAGGAGAGCTGTCCCTGCTTGTTGTGCTGCTGTTTCAGTCTGGAGCTGGTCAGTGCTCCAAGGAATTTCATGAGCTGTTCCTCACTAATACACAGATGCTGGAAGCCTTCAGGAGTCAACCTGGTGCTGATTTGGTCCATATCTGTCATGCTGTGGCTTTAGTTATACAAAGAAACTTGGAGTCTTTGGGATCCATGAGGGCCCTCCTCTCTGCTCCCATCCTTGTGTACACAGGCTTTTCCATGTACAGAAATGGATGGTGTCCTTAATTCTGCTCAGCCCTCTGACAGTGCCAGCCTTGCAGTGACTATGCCCCTATGGCTTGTCCACAGACTGGGTAGGTTTAGCTAAATACAACATGAGATGTGATAGAATGGGGAAGTGATACCTTTTTCTCAAAGCGTAGTGTGCTCAATACGATGGTGAGTGGCAAAAGTGTATTATTACTGTTACTTCTGAAGGGTCCTACTGAGTAATTTGAATAAATGTCTGCCATTTATGGTTCTTGATTTCAAATTTGTGTGAGATGTGTCCTTCATTGCTCTGGCATGTGCCTCACTGCTTTTAAAGCAATATGATGTCATTTGATTTTGGCAGAAGATGGGAAGATATTTGTGTGTACAGAAGCAAACAGGGAAATACCTGCACCATGTGTGTCTGTTGCAAGTTGTGCCAGGGAAGGCTTGGGCTGGATACTAGGAAGAATTCTTCACCACAAGGTTTATCAAGAACAAGCTGCCCAGGGCAGTGGTGAAATCAGCATCTCTGGAGGTATTTAAAAGATGTGTAGCTGAGGCACTTGGGGATGTGATTTAGTGATGGACTTGGCAATACTAGGCTAGCAGTTGGACCCAATGATCTTAAAGGTCTTTTCTAACCTAAACAATTCCATGTTTCTATGAAATATATACTCTTGGCTGGTGGTGATCCAAAGTATGATGTAGTTGGTTAACATGCAGAAATCATCCTGCTGCTTACACGAAGCAAACTGTTCACAAATATTGTTTTTCCATATTTTTGCTCCTTCACTGAAGCAGAGAAAACCACCCAGCAGCACTGTGGAGGCTTGTAGTGATGGGTCATTAGAATGGGCCCCCTTCACACATCTTTTACCTGTGGAATCAGGCTGCCAGATTATCCTGCTTCGCAGACTGTGTGATGCGGCATCCAGCTTAAAAACTGTGTGCATGCACAGCCAGCCTTTGGATCATATCCTAGTTTCTATGCAAGGAGCTTTCAACTTTCTGTATTTCAAGCAGCATTGCATATATAACCTGCTGTGGGTGAAACAAGCAGCTCTGCAGCTGCTTTTAGCTCAGGCCAGCAGCCTTGGTTCATGCCTGAGCACCTCTGGGATCCTGGGGCAGTGGCCAGGGACCTTGCTGACCCTGACTTTGCCTCACTGCTCCTCACCTCTCTCCCTAGGGACTCATCTAGGAAATACCAGCTGTTGGCTGTCCCTGATTCCTGCCCAGGGAGCTGCTCTGTACTTCTGGAATGACTCTTGTGGGACCATGGCTTTCATGGGTAAGGATGCTGCCCCTACCTGCCTTGCTGTCCCCCTTGTTTTGTTAAGGTATTCAAAATAACCAAAGTACTGCTTTGTATCCTCCAGCTTTTTGTATTAATAGCCTGAAGCACATAACATGCACTGGCACATGGGTTTGGGCATAAATCTCCTCTTTTCATCACTCTCCTCCTTCATAGTAGGCTGCTAGTGAGGATAGCTAGAAGAGAAAAAACCTTAGCCAAGTCCTGTGCATGTTGTCTGACCACTGAGCAAGTAGTCCCCTTACTGTCCTCTTCAAGATGTATCTGTTTTGCCCTGAAAAGACACCCAGGAGCTCATTAACACACTGGATAGCAGAGATCAGAGTGCAGGAGGATACAAACTTCATAATGAAGTAACTCATCAAATCTCCATAAGGAGCCTGCTTATCACAGTGTCTGAGCTGCTGCTGAAAGCACAGAATAACAGCAAGGACCTTCGGGCATTAGCTCTATTTTATTTTCCCCAAGAAAAGCTGAGGTTATTTTACTTGCTATGTGCCTGCTCTTGTTTTTTGTTTAAAGTCTGCGTGCTGCACTGTACTTGGAAGAAGTGAAAGTTTAAATTTTGCCATAGGCTTGAAAATTCTGTACATACTGAAAGGTTCAGCAACATTTATCACTGTCACTCTTCGGGTGTTTCCATTTAAAATTCTAAAAGGTGGTGTCAAACATCCACAAGCTTATGTCAGGAGGTCAGAACATTTGCAGTGACATCCTGCCATGTGCAGATCCTGGCATAAATGGTGCCAGGCCCCCTTAGCAGACCTCTGTGAAAAACATCTCCACTTGGATGAACACTTGACTTAAACATTCATCTCTGGGCCATGTTAATGTTTAGTTGAGTATCTCTTCTTGTTTGATGTTGATTTGCACACAACAGTCAGGCCATTTAATGGCACAACACTTCCTAGACACCTCCTGGGAAAATGAAGCATCTTACAGCTGTAGAATCTGGTATTGATTTCTTTCAGTTTGCATAACTCTGAAGATTGTTTCTGGTTGCATCTATTTAATAACCCACAGTGAGTACTCAAGTTTAAGTGCCAACCAAGCAAAAGCAGAAGTCGCAGCTCTGCAGTTGGAACTAGCAGGGTTCAGGGTTCAGTGCTCAGCACTGTCACGTTTCTTGCTCTGGAGGTCCCCAGTGCATTCCTTGATGTGTCAGCCAGGAAAGTGGCTGTCATGGCTGTACTTGGGACTTTCTGAAATTTTCTTGCCACCAACAGAAATATGGCTGAATCTGGACTTAACCATGTTAGTGCAACTGTAGGAAAATTTCTGAGAATATTTTGCTATGGGTAAGGGCAGAGTCTGAAACTGAGACCTCGTCACAAACTCGTGAAAATCTCTAGGATGCAGTTTGTGTGCCTTTCCCCTGTGTGTGACACTGCAAACCAAGAGGAGTGGTTCCCCTGGGTGCTGTGCATGACTCTGCACTTATGAGATTGCTTTACTGTGTGAGAAGGCTGGGCAAGTAAAAATAGCTCTGCTTACTCAGATGCACCTGATGCCTGCAGAAAAATACCACTGGGTGGTAAAGCTGGAACACCTTGTGCTTCTTTCCCATAATCAGCAGCAAACAGAAAGCAAGATTTAAAAGAATGGGGAGATAATTTACAGTTCATTTTCAGCATCCTGGGGATTTTTTTCAGCATTTTCTTTTTTCTCATTCATTTTCATGGGTTCAATTATTTTTTAGGGCATGGAGAAACGATTAATTTCTTATTCCTTTGCCAGGGTGATGCCAGTCCTACGTTTCTGTAACTTGGAATCTTTGTGAAAACAAGTTCTTAATTTTTATTCCCCTTTATCTCCCCATCTGAAATAACCTTTATAGGCACTAACATGCCCACTGGGGTCATTGCAAGGAACAGAATATTCTAATGCCTCAGTGTGTTATTTCCATATAAATACAGATTTTCTCTGAAAGCTAATTACAAGGCTTTTAAAAGACAAAAAACTTTTCATATAGGAATTCTGGAGTAAGGATTTTTCTTACCTGGTATTATAAAATGTTATATAGAAATAGAAATGACATTTCATATCATATACATAATATATATAATATATATTTTTAGTTCACACTTGTGTGTATCTGTAGACACACACACAGAGCCAATGCTGTACAGTCTTGGCAGAGTACACAACTGATGCAACATACTGGAGAAACCTACATTATAAAGTGACAAATTGCATTCATTTGAGTCCCTCACTCTGTTTAGAGCAGTCATGAGGTTTTTTGGTTACTCTGGATCCTTGATTATTGAGCTGGGGCTGAGGGGTTTGTGTGTCTCACAATTCAACCTAAGGCAGTGCTGATAATTATCTAATCCGGTTTGAAACAGTCTTACCAAAAGATGATGGATTGCACCCTTTACTTCAGAAATCCTGTGAGTCACAGCATCAGAGAGAAACTGAAACTGAAATCACTCCTCTAGTAAATCTATTTTTTATCAGTTTTTATCAGTACCCAGATAGCTGGCTAGCAGGTCAGGGCTCTGGATGCTCCTGGCATGTTACTCAGGAACCACAGCTCAAAGTTCTGACACCACATGGCCAAGATAAAAAGCTGACACTGTGATCTGTTTCATCTTTTGGTTCTGTTTCTCCATTAAAAAACTCAAACAAAAACCCCACCTAAGAAAACCAAATCAAGAAGTACAGGAAGGTTACTACAGGGGTCAGCAGGAAAATAAGTAGTGAAAAATCTTCCAAGTAAGTTAGTGGGAAGTTAATCAGCCCTGTGGGGTCTATTTCATTTCAGTCAATAGGGTTTTAATATTTACAGAAGCATTTTTGTAGTGGTTCTTAGTGGAGAAAAGTTCTCAGTGGGCTTCAAGAAATGAAACCATCAGATTCTGGTAATCTATAGACTTGTGTTGAACTGACATCCTTCTCAAAACATAAGGTATTTCCATCTTTATTGCATCACAATACAGCTGTATGAAAGCTGTAATACAAAGAGGTCCAAATCATACTTTACTGTAAGATTTGTAAACATTTTCCCATTAGCAATTGTTCCTTTTCTCTGTTCTTTGTGATCTAAGTGGGGGACTGTGACATGTTTGGTTTTCAGTAAAGTAAAAGGAAGTGCACACAATGAGTTTACCAAATTTGTCACCCCAGGCTAATAAATTGATTTGCTTCATCTTTGTAGAAGCCACAATCTCACAAGAATTTTCTAATTCAGTACAAAAAGAAAAGAGATATCCCTGTAGCCTAATTTACAAATGCATTCAGTAGAGCCCTTTCTAAAATGCTGAATAAAGTGAAATATTCATCAGAATGGGTCTAATTACCAGGAAACTGTTGCAGACTTAATTTGACATTTATTAAACATTAATATTTTCTCAAAATATTGATTTACATTTAATAAAAAATATAGAATATTTATCTGGCTTGGATAAAGTACACTGTAAATTGCTCTTAGCTACAATGTTACCTAGAGTTTTCATCTGCTTTTTTAACAGTTTACAGAGATAAGTCAGTATACTTATTCCCCTTTTAGTGACAGGAAGCTTTGGATGAAGAGGAACTAAGGGATGATAAAAAAATACAAGCAGAGATAAAACAGGTGTATTTATTATTATCTAAAGGAGTGTCTCTAATGAGAGACATTTAATGGGGAGGGGGAAAGAACATGAAACGATCAGAAAGAACATGAGACTAAATGAAATCTGTTCTAATATCTGTTCACTGTAAAGACACACACTGATTCATAAGCCTGTTCTGACATCATAACTCATTTTTCCACACTACTGCCACTGTTTTTCTCTAGAAAGAAGATAAAGGTGAATCAAAAATGCAAAGCCCAAAAGCACTTTCAGACCAACAGGACAATGTGCTCTTTCACAAGTTTCATCTGTGTCATCGTGTTCCCATCATGTACGGTGCAGTTTGCACACTGCCTCTCAGTTTCCTTCTGTGCTACCAGTAAAGCTGCTGTGGTTTTAGTAATGCTGTTTGCTGTGGCCAGTGGAGGGAAAAAACTCCAGCTTTTGTTCTAGAGAAGGAGGCAAATTCAATACCAAAGGTTCAGTTCTTCCTCTCACAGATTTTTTCTCATGTCACTTCAGATAAGCCAGATAACTTAAACTTAGCATGGCAAGGCCATTGAAACCAAGTTTATCATTAATCTGCATTTACACTGACAGCAGGAGTGTGATGTCCTTTCCCACAAATGTTCATGTTTCTGTTTCTGTCCTGAGCTCTTTCATTTTAGCTCTCAGCCACTTCCCTTCTGTTGTTATGATAGTACCAAATGTGTCAATGTGTGTTCAGACTTGGAATTGATTTATTTTTAAAAATAATGGGAAAAAAATGTCCATCTGACAGCTGTGAAGTCAAACAGATTATGAAAGAAGCTGAGAACTGATGCTATTAAAAAAGAACTCAGCTGCTGTTCCTAATTTTCAGTACAATACTTGACACTTCAGTGGAGCAGTGCCTTGGAATTGGTAGTCAATGGAAATCTTCATTTCTAATCAGCATCTATGATATCTGTGATAAAAATGTCCTGTACAGTAATAGAGTGACACTGAAGAGATATATTAGATATTTTCCATATTTTTAGTAAGTTTGTTGCTTTTCTTGTTTGGTGTCATGGGAATGGATGGTAGCAGAGGGAAACAGTGGAAAATTTTACTGTTCTATTCCCTTTTCACAGCATTTTCCTGTTCTTCAGTGTTGGAAACCTGGATATATTATATCACTCATTTCCTCCCTGATCTTAAAGACATTTTAGTCTTTGTTCAGGTGTCTATATTCAGCAGACTCAGTTTTTTGACTCCTGTTTTTGGGGAGAACTGCCATCCCCAACAAGAGCACAGCTGTTTTGGATCTTCTGCTCAACAATAACTTGATCTCATCACCTTTGCATAGGCAGTGGCTCCTCCATGGCTCAGAGTGATCCTGGGCAACATCCTCATATACAAATACAACCTCACCAATATAACTCAGTAAGTGGAAGGTGGAAATTTCTTCAAAAATAAACTGACAAAATGTGGAGAATGAAAGTGTAAAATACTGACCAGATCTTCTTTTAGATCAGTCTTTTGCTCATGCATGGCTGAATGCTGATTAGGCTTTCCATGCATTACACTCTCACAGTTTAATCCTACCAGGAGAACCCCATCAAAGCCAACACTCTCAGCTGGTATTGATGATCCACCCACCACAGTCAGGAGCTTTAAAGGGCTGTGTTCTGCTCTGCTGAATGATGTGTGGATCCCTCACCCCTGCTCCTGTATAATTCTGCTTCTTCCACATGCTGGGGGTGCTGGTAGTTCCTGTTGGCACCTCTGCAGCCCATCTGCCCTGCTCAGCCATTCCTCACTGCTCTGTGCCTCAGCAGGACACCCAGGACAGCCTGCTGGGCTCCTACATACATCAAATCAGTCTGTGCTATTCACAACATTAAATTAATATTTCCTGTAGCTAAAGTTGCAAAATTATAATGTCATGGTATTTGAGCTGTTTAGACAGATGAAATTACATTTCTGTTACCCTGAATAAAGAAAAGGGGAAATAAAAGCAGAGGAGGATTAAATGTACATTTGCAGATTTTTTTCTACATTTTCTTTCTACTTAAAATGCCCATATATTAAATTTATCTCTGCAGACTGCTCTAGAATGAATAACCCTGTTTTGGACAACAAATTCTCCGTTCTTTTTCCTTGTGCAGAAGATTACTGGGGGAAAATGCCAAATATGTGAACTAGAAGTTTATATAAGCACACAGCTCATCATGTATGCATACATATGTATAGACAATGAATATGTGTGTATATTTATATACATATATTTTGTGTATACACATGTATGTACAAAACATGTATATATGTGTTTATATATTTCTATACATATATTTATACACACATAACGCTGTAATGATTGGACCACATATTTTCCCATTTTTACTTTCCAGTATGAGACTTTAGGAAAAGTAACAAATATAGCATTTGGAATAGAAAGAATGTGAAAATCAATTCAGGAAAACTGACCAGTTCAGTATTCTCCCATGCTTCTGATCTAATCCGCTCTAATTGTTATTGAAATTTATTATGTTATTTCATAGCCAACCAATGATCTTTCATTTCCTCCTTGGCAGTCCCACACTCTCCTGCAGCCTGACTGCAGTATAAAAATTATAATAACTCAGTAATAAATAAATGCCACTTGCTTATCTGTCTTGGAAGGAGCAGTGGCTGCAGCTGGAGGGAAAGGGAGGTCACAAGCAGGTTCTGTGCTGAGAGGTGAGGCTCCACCAAACCTCCCAGTTATTATGGGCTTGCCTGAGTCCATAACTGACCTTTCGATGTTCTGGGATCCTTTACTGGGGCTTACAACTGCCAGAATTTTGCTGGTTCTGTGTTTTTTTCACTGGCAAAATGCAAGGGTGTACAGGCCAAGAAGAGGGGAAAGGAGGGAGAGAGGAAGGGAGGACGGGAGGGAGGAAGGAAGGAGGGAAAGAGGGAATGAAGGAAGGAGGGAAGGAGGGAGGGAAGGAAGGAAGGAAGGAAGGAAGGAAGGAAGGAAGGAAGGAAGGAAGGAAGGAAGGAAGGAAGGAAGGAAGGAAGGAAGGAAGGAAGGAAGGAAGGAAGGAAGGAAGGAAGGAAGGAAGGAAGGAAGGAAGGAAGGAAGGAAGGAAGGAAGGAAGGAAGGAAGGAAGGAAGGAAGGAAGGAAGGAAGGAAGGAAGGAAGGAAGGAAGGAAGGAAGGAAGGAAGGAAGGAAGGAAGGAAGGAAGGAAGGAAGGAAGGAAGGAAGGAAGGAAGGAAGGAAGGAAGGAAGGAAGGAAGGAAGGAAGGAAGGAAGGAAGGAAGGAAGGAAGGAAGGAAGGAAGGAAGGAAGGAAGGAAGGAAGGAAGGAAGGAAGGAAGGAAGGAAGGAAGGAAGGAAGGAAGGAAGGAAGGAAGGAAGGAAGGAAGGAAGGAAGGAAGGAAGGAAGGAAGGAAGGAAGGAAGGAAGGAAGGAAGGAAGGAAGGAAGGAAGGAAGGAAGGAAGGAAGGAAGGAAGGAAGGAAGGAAGGAAGGAAGGAAGGAAGGAAGGAAGGAAGGAAGGAAGGAAGGAAGGAAGGAAGGAAGGAAGGAAGGAAGGAAGGAAGGAAGGAGAGGTGCACCTGCAGCCTTGTATTTCATGTATTTCTGGGCTGGGCTGCACCTGCGGGTGGTGAAGCTGTCAGTGTTTTGATTCAGGATGAGAACCCCTCCCCACATTCCCCTGCCACTCCAGGTGCCAGCCAAGCCTGGACAGCAGTCGCAGGTCCCAGCAGCGCTGTGTGTGAGCACGGGGCTGTAAATCACGGGACATCTGATCAGTGCCATTGTCCCCGCTCTTACAGGGCACAGCTCTCCTTCCCAGCTGTGTGTATCACATCCAGCAACACAGGATTTACAGTGGGACTCCACTGCCCTGTTCCAGCAAAACACAACGTGTCCCAGTCACATCGTCCCACTGCTGTGCACAAGCCTTGCCAGGGCTGCAGGAGGGCTGAAAGGCGAAGGGACAGGCTTTGGTTGGTGTCTGTACACAGAGGGCTGTGGGGTTATTCTCTTCGGTGTTCTCCACGCACCCCTCGTGCTGGGTTATCTCTAAATGATTAAAGCTGCTAGTAGTTGCTAAAAAGGTTATTTATGGTAAAAACGCGTTAGTCCTCTAAGGCACAGTTATAGACATTAAAGTCCATGCTAAGTTTGGCATAAAGTCCCGAACCAAGGCAGGGGCTGTCCCTGGGGATCCTGGAGGGGCCGGTGCTGCTGCAGGAGCTCCGATCTCCTTCTGGGGTGTTGGGGACGCCGGCAGGCACGGCACAGCGATGGCAAAAGCAATGGCAAAAGGCAAAAAACAAAAGGCAAAGAGCACCAACTTCTCCCAATACACAATCTTATATAGGGTTTTTCTAACAAGCTAACACGTAAATTCAGACTACAAACTGCTGCTGGTGTGGCTGGGCATGGAGGGGATGCTGCGCTCGCTCCGCCCCAAAGCGCCGCTCCCCGGGCTGTGCCTGCCCCATCGCTCGGATTTGGGGCTGGAACCATCCCGGACCGTCCTGGCTCGCACTGACAGGGAGCAGGAGCCGGTCCGGGGCTTTGCAGGGAACCTCTGCTCCGGGAGCCTTGGTTGCCCTCTAGTGACGAGCCGGGAGCAGGTGACAGAGCCCTGCGATGGCAGGGGTGTGAGAGTAAAAATCCTTAAACCAACATGTGCCCCTAACCCTCTGGGCTTCTTCAGTGTTCATCGCCGATGATATTTTGTAATAGGATTTTTACTAGTGTCATTAATTTATTAGCTCTTTAGGAGGGTTTTTTTTTTTTTTTTTTGCCTGGATGATAGCCTGTTTTGTTAAATCTAAATATTTACAATATTCTTGCTGAAATAATAAATAATGAATTCACTGTTAAGAGTCCCGTTGTGCTGGCTGATACAGGTGAGTTGCTGAGATCTGCTGTGATTGAAATTCCCATTATTCTCTTACCTCCCTTGGGAATGCTTCACAAATACAGTTTTCCCAGCACACTGATAAGGCCCAGGTGGAAGCAAGTGATAATCACAGGAGCCAAAAAATGCTGTTGCTGATACAATGTTATCTGAATTTCTGAAATATTGCCACCTTTACCCCTGGTTTAGGTGGTAGTTTTACACCACTATACCCACACCAGCCCTAGGGCTGATTTCTCTGCCTTACAAATGACAGGCCCCAGTTAAAGACAAACTTTTTTATTGCTTATTTGCAGGTTTTATTTTGTATGATGAAGGAAGGGGCTAATGGTCACTGGATTTTCCTGTATCATCTGTAGCTTCTGCTTTTAAGTGACGTGTAACCATGCACAGCCACAGTCCCAGACACACAGACAGCTGTGCCACATGTTCTGTCAGAGACAGGAGCTCAGTCCCTGCTGGAGCTTCTTGGCCAAGGAGCTCTCAGGGTAAATTCAGGATAAGACTCATAACTCTGCATTGTTGCTGAGGAGTGGTGACCTGCTACACTCTGCTGGTGAAGGATACTGATGTCCTGCTAAATGAGGCAGGGTCAAACTTCTGGCAAGAGTAGGACATGCAGCACCAGGTGTTTCCAACAAAAGCTGCTCATGTCTTTTATCCTAAAAGAGGGGAATGCAACTACATTTAGAGGCTCTTTCAATAGAAAATTAGCCCATAAATATTGGAAGGCCCTTGGTCCTTACATTTTAATTGCAGATTATGTACAGGGCAGAAAAAAACTTACAAGAAGACATTACATGCTTTATTCTGCTAAGAATAATTCATTGTTTGTAGCACCTTGAATTCCTTCTTAAAATGCTGATCACAGTCAGAGGTTCACACCTTACATCAAAAGTCTTTTTGCTGCCTTTCACAGTCTTCAGAATATTTACTTTTACATTATCATTAAGCCAACTCACATGAAAAATTTTCAGTTCCTGATGAGTCATAATCATCAGTACAGTGCTTCCCACCCTGACTGTGGCCACAGGAGTCATTACCACAAACCCTGCAGTTATTTATGGTGCCCACTTCTTAGAACACAGTGTCCCTTCATCCTTGTCTTGTGTGGCTGGTGAGAAGTAATCACCCCAGTACAGAGTTCCATGCAGGTCCTTCTCTGTGTCTTTGTCTGTGGAAACACTGAAATGCCACAGTTCAAAGAGTCATGGGCACACAGCCCTGTGTTAGCCAATATTTACTTCTACAGTAATCATCTAAAATCCTGGGATTCATCTCAGCATCTGCTAATGTGATTCTGCATGTCAGATTTGCAACAAGCCCACACACTGTGCTTGTCCCAGTAAGTCACAAGTGTCACCTCATCTCTGGTGAGGCACAGCTCTTCCAAGGCCTGCCTGAGGAATGCTTTTCCCTTTGGGAGTGTGGCTGTCCGTGGATTGTTTTATCAATCTTCCCCAGGCTGACAGGGATGTAAGTGCACAGAGCCTGGAGTTCCTGTAGAAGTTCTCAGATCACAGGATGCATGAATGTACTTGAGCTCTAGACCATGAAAATTATGGACTGTACATTTTTCACTGCATCAAAAGATAACATGTACAGGTGCTGATAGACTGCATCAACCTTATTAACTGCATGGTGGATTTAAAAAACGGGTGGTACAGAATTCCTGTATGTCTGTGATCTCTGGATCATGCATTCAGAATTGGAACCATCTGACAGCAATTTATCTCACAGCTGTCCTGAACATGCTGGCTCAAAATTAATTTTGTTCTTCTAATAAAGATTTTTTTAAAATCATACTACAGAAGGGCAGGTATTTTTCATGGTTTTAGAGGAGACAGCAATACTAGACTTTATGCAGAAGAAAAGAGAATAGAAATTCCACATTATCATATGAGTGTAATAGGGTTTAAGAGCAGCACAAATCTTTTCCCCTGCATATAGTAACCAAAACTCTTGCTGTTCATAGAACAGAATGTTCAGCAATGTTACTTCAAATCTTGTAGTGCAATAGCTGTAGGCAGTAGAATGTGCTTTGTTTCCAGGCAAAATCAGAAATGCGTCTCCCACATTTCCCACGTCTCAATAGAGTGAAAAATTCTGTAAAGTCCCTTGTCCATTTCCTTCTGCTTTGTCACTCCTGAGTAAACTTCCCAATTCTTGTTCATACTTCTGTATAAATACAAAAGTATATATAATGGCAGTGATATTTGCTGCCAAATATTTTCATTGTAAGCATCAGAAAGCTTCCTAGTCATCAGCAGATTAAAGGTTGCAAGTGTGAAACAGGTGTGGCTTGGTTTACATATGCCTTTTGCATTTTGTTAAATAAATAAGTGACAGAACCAGAAGGGAAATTTAGAAGTCAAGACTCATTCTAAACCTTCTTTGAAAGGAATCCAATTTACATAATATATTATCATAAAGTAATTTAGCAGCTTGACCCCAAAGGAAGGAGCTCTGATCTCTTAATTATAACATGGAGCATTTTGCATACATCAGTTAAAGTTTCCAGATCTCATTTTCCTGGTCTGTCAAGAGGAGAAAATAGTAATTACCCTCCTCATGGGGTTCTTAATCCCTTTTAAGGATTTTTAAGGATTATAAAAAGAAAAAATACCCTGTGATGGCATTCCTAGCAGCTATGTGGTTCGACTGTCTGCAGCCTGGAGGGCTTGACTGGTTACCAGGGGCTGCAATAACAAGGGTTTCAGCCACATCTTGATGAGCTGTTATTACTCAGGACTCAGGACACATCTTTAGCCTGTTGCTGTGTTATGAAAACTGCTGCTTCACCACTGAGAGTTGTGCAACTTCCTTCTGGCTTCTAAAGTTGTTGTTTCCAAGGAATTTCTTTCTTCTGGTAACTGGTAATGGCTTCTCAGGCAACAAGTCTAGATGCTGGTGATTGTTCCACCTCATCCTGTTTTATTTTAATGTTAATGACACAATAGAAACAGCCAGACCACATCTTCTTTTTTCCTTACAGAACTTTTCTATATAGAGGTCTTCTCTCATTTTAAAGTGTGGATGTTTGTTGGAATCATCAGAAAACCAAGAAATATCATTCACTGCTCAGTTCTTCCTAAAGGAAAGTTAGAAGAAATGTCTGTGGGCTGGAGGAAGAAGAGGGAAGCTAAGCCCAGCCCTGGTCTGGCCAGGATAAGAGAGCAAATAGAGCAGCAACTGGGGTGTGTAGGAAAGATATCAGAACAGTTTTTTGGTAACAGTTTTACTTCTTACATCAAGAAATCTCCAAGACTGTTGTTCTCAAAAAAAGGGAGAAAAATTTCACTCACGTCCATGTGCTCCTCTTAGCTCACCCCTCTCAGATACTCAAATACAATGTATGATCCTGCTCACAATAAACCTTGTGGTAGACACCTTTCCAAAAGGAAAGAAAGAGTAGCATTTACATTCCTTAAAGGAGGTAATGGTAAATAAATACTCTAGGCAAGGGTAGCTGGAGTATATGGGAGCCAGTTGGGTGAAGCAAGGCTTGATCTCCTCTTCCAGTGTCCTAGAGTGGAAAATTGGTTTTTCATGTTGTATACAGAAAGGTTTTACACTGAGCTGATGGGTTGAAATTATTCAGTGCAGTTATTTAAGCTAACAATCTAATTATCACTCACTAGTTTAAAGCTGTCAATCAATCAATCAATCAATCAATCAATCATCGATTTGCTATTTATTGGTTCAGCAAACAATACTAATTTTTAATTAGGTTAATTAAAGTGGTGTTTCCCGGAATGGAGTGCTCTAACCCTTTGGAAGCCCTGAGAAGCACAAAGTGAAGAAAGCACAGGGGAACAATGAGCTGGTACCCTGTGCTTTCCCCACCTCCAGCTGCCCCTGGGGCAGCGCAGGGCACAGCTGGGGCAGGAGGAAGGAAATGTCATCCCGAAGTGATGAACAGCGTGGAGAGGGGCGGGGACCAGGTGGGAAGGGCTGGGAACCAGCTGAGTGAGAGGAGCAAAGCGTGGGGGGAGTGTGATCCAGGAAGGAAGAGGAAAGGAGCTGTGTCTCCATGGCACAGGAGACAGCGCGGTCTGCAGGTGGTGCCATTGCCTCGAGAATCGCCCTGGGATCCGCTGAGCCTGCTCACCCTGCCTTAACCCAGCCACGGAAACCTGCCCCCCGAGCTTGGTTTGATGGCACAACTGGTAAGGGTCGCCCTAATCTTGGTTTCATCCTACATTCTTCCTAACCCTTTGATAACCTTCCTAACCCTACCCCAAGTGCTGTCACTGAGAGCTGAGCCATCGCTGGAGACGGTGATGTAATTGCTGGTGTTTTCTTTTATCTCATCTGTATCTTAATTAACAATTTCAGACCCTGCAGTCAGACTTAATAATCTGTACACAGACGTCTCCTCTTGTAGATAATGATCAAGTCAATTCAGCCTGAGGGATGCAAGCAGAATCTGCGCACAGATTCATGCAATATGTTACACAAGCAGCAGAAAGATAAAAATAGCTAAAGAAATTAAAGATTCATGTTACACAGTGTTCTTTCCAAATCTTCTAGTCCCTTTTTTTTTAATGTGCTACTATGAAATGAAGTGAGTAGATAATTTATTATTATTATTTATTAAATTACTTCATTGCTTTGGCATTTTGTTGCTCCTTCTGTGGAATTCCAGGGCCTTTTGGATCTCCTGTTATGTTCCACCACGTACAGCTCCATGGCCAAAATGTCAACAGCTATAGGTTTGCAGCAAAATTGCATTATAAGCAGTCTATATTATTAATGACTATGGCAGAGATGTCTTTCAGTGGGTGAGCTGTTGTCTGGATATCTCATGAGACATTGCCAAACATCCTGGAGTAAGAGCCTCCTCCCTGGTACTTTGAAGTTCATGGGACTTTTGATGTTGACTTCATTAAGAGTAGGATGAAGCCTGTATGTTGCCTATGTATGGTATAAAGCTGACCTTTTACTGAATCACTGTTGCTATGTGAGCCAATCATCTATTTGATGCATCATCTCCTCACTCTAAGACAATTCAAGTAAATGTCACCCGAGGTGCAAGCTGAGGAACTTCCTGAGACAGAAAAGCAACAAGTTCATGGAGTGCAGTTCACCAATTTTTTAATTCTTCTTTCCTCTTTGTACCAATGTTTTCCTGCAATCATTGCTCATGTGAAAATACATTCTCCAATGTTTGTAAAAAGATAAGAATCTGTGCCAGCAAAGAAGTGCAAGCATTTACTGAAATGAAAGTGCATGTTTTATAAATCATGTCAAATTTTGTAGGAAAATACCGTGTGGAGCTCAACAAGGTGAAACAATTCTTCCGACCCAAGAGTTGCTTGATCTTGTAAAGCAAGGTACTGAGTCATGTCACAGGGAGCATGGGGGGTGGCAATAATCTCTTTTATGTAATGAGATCGTAGAATCCTACAATGGTTTGAGTTGGAAGGGATTTTAAGGGTAATTTAGTTCCAAACCTTTGCCATGGACAGAGACAATTTCTTGTAGACCAGGTTGCTCAAAGTCCCATCCAACCTGGCCTTGAACACTTCCACAGCCACAACTTCTCTGAGCAGCCTGTTCCAGTGCCTCACCATCCTCACTGTGAAGAATTTCTTCCCTAAATTTATATTTATTCTAAATCTACACTATTTCCAAGAACAGTCATATCCCCTAATTACTATCCCCTTTTGATGTCCTTGCCAAAAGTCCCTCTCCAGCTCTCTTATAGGTCCCCTTTAGGTACTGGAAGGTGATGTAAGTTTTCCCCAGAGCCTTTTCCAGGCTGAATAACTCCAATCCTCTCAGCTTCTCTCCATAGGAGAGGTGCTCCAGCCCCCAGAGCATCTTCATAGCCCTCCTCTGGGTGTGCTCCACCACACAAAGCTCCATGACCAAAATTCCAGCTGTAGGCTCCATGTCCTTCTTATTTTGGGGCCCCCAGAGCTGAACACAGTCATCCAGGTGGGGTGTCATGAAATCAGAGTATAAGGCACTCATTTGTTGGGCTTTGTAAGCAGAAGAGATTATGGAATTGTTCTGAGTCATAGTCATTAATAAAATAGACTTTGCTTATAATTTAGCTTCAATTGCTTTGGTGATGTTGTAAATGTGTATGATTATTTCTTTATTACTCATATGAGAAACATAGTTAATGTACAGCAGTCTTCTCTAGTGCTTATTTTAAAATCAGGATGGAGAAATATCATAGAAGGAAGTTTCTTTGCTATTCACGTGGCACTGATTCCCTAGAATGGAGCGATCTGTAAAATGTGACTCTTCTCTCACCTGTACTGGTATCCTCATGTGACTGCAAAATTGCAGTTCTATTCTTCTCTGATCCCCTGGGAACTAATGTGCTTTACTTTATGGAATAAACAGATCCAAAACCTCGGATATAGCTGGAAAGTTCAGTACATGTAGTCTTTGGGCTTACTTTCATTTATGCTTAATATTCTAGCTGGCCTTATTTGCCTCTATATATCATATATCACTCACCTTTCCAGTGCAACTGTTCAGAGGTGTACACCAGCCCTTTCCAGTCAGTGGTTAATACATGTTTATAATTGTTCACTTTTGGTGTCCTTTCATCCATCACACATGGACACAGTAACTGGTGAGACAATCAGCTCAGGTAAGCATTTTTGTTTCCATTGAAGGGATAAGAACAGGGATGTGTTACATAAGCCAAGAGCATCAGAAGTGACTTGAGATTTGGGGCTGAATAGCTGAGTCTGTTGGTGTCCAACATAAGGCACAGAGCTGATTTTCCAAAGCAGGTGAGATATGTGCTCTTTGAAAGTCGGGTGCTTCTAAAGAATCTCAAACTAGACATCCAAAGAATGAGCTCCTGAAGCTGCTTCTGGAAATCCTGACCAGTGTGCTTGGTCTGAAGTCACACAAGTTCAAGGCAGGGAAAAATTAGTAACTGATTCTTGCTTTCAAGTGACCTGTGATGCTTCCTTTGCCTACTCATTAGATTTCTGAGTGGCTTTTGTCTGGTCTACCCTTTTTCCATCTTGTAATTACTTGCCAAGATTCATCATCATCTTGCTGCTGGTTTGTCATTAACATTCTTTTCCTGTGGTGCCTCCCCCCAGAAGCAGACCAGTCCCTATGCTGGCCTGCTGATGCTGTCACACCAATTACCTGTTTATTTTCTCATATTTCCTTTCTTTATTCTGTGTTCCATGTTGCACTTGCACATGAAACTCTTCAACACAGGAACCAATATTTTTCATTGTACAGCATCTAGAATAATTATGTCTGAGTTTAAAAATTAGGTTCTTTGGGGTTGACTACACTACTAGTATTAATACCTACTAAAGAATTACAGGTCACCCATGTTGGGTTTTCAGTTAAAGGTCAACCAAATGCATTGAGTTCAAGAACCTGATGCTTGAACATATTAGGGTGGGATTGCTGCTGAAAGTTATTTCCAGTTTTTGGAGTCAGAGCTACCAAATCTGTGTATTAGGGTGACAACCCACCCTAAAGGGGAAGGAAGCACCCAAGACTCTGAGCATTTCTCAGATCACAGATCAGCCTAGGGGCAGGAGGGAGACACCAACCCCATCCATCCCATGGCTAAAATCAGCTTCTCTGGACCTTTTTGCTTAGGTAGGACTCAAGAAACTCCGGTAACTCTAGAGGACAAAATTTACCAAATTTTTCCCTATGCTGAACTTCTATTGCTTTTTTGCCTGAGAACACTCTCACATGTCAGAATTGCCCAAGCATTTTGTGTCTGAGGCTCTGGAATTACCTCTGTGAAATTTATAGTAAAGAATATTCTATGGACTGTGCACAACCCTTCTCCTTAGAGTCATTTGGAGGATGTAGAAGCTGCCTAGGACTAGAACATTTTTTATCACAGTAACAAAACATATAATTTTTTTTCCTCATCAATACATTTAATATTAATGGATGTATCAGTTTAGTTTTCTCTGTAATAGACAGAAAGTAAAAATTCCTGATACACTCTCAATTGCTCCAGTTTCTGGGTCCAGCTGGAAAGCTGTGCCTCTGTACATTTTTCACAAACACTGTCCATACTCAATGCTGTATTTTGTAGACCCTGTCCTTCCTTAAAACCTGGTTTAGTATCCAACATATTCTGTAGTTTTTGTTATTATTTAGTGAAAATCCTGAGTAAACCATAGTCATAAGCCACTCAAGAATTCAGTTTTATTAGGCAATTTTCTCAGTCTTAGCAGAATTATATAGCACACATCAATTAGTTCTTACAACAACCACTTTCAAGAGTAGGAACCATGAATGTCTCATTGTCCTTACAATGAGGCAGAGAAATTAAATCTTATTTAGATCAGACACAGTTGCTTCCCATAGGTATTACTGATGCAGCATGGCCATATGAATGACTGAAGTGCTCGTTTGATCTTTTAGCAAAGAAAATTACTTTGGAAAATTACTTTGGAAAGGACTGTGACCAAGAGTTCTCATGGTTTCATGAGTCTGTTGGCCTGGGCCCACGGGTTAAGTGATGCACATCAAGCTGCGAGTGCTGGGCACTGGAGCGTCTCATCCACCGAGGTGTTGATGTCACTGCGGTGCAAAGATGTGCCACAGATTCTGTTATTTCCACTGAGTCCTTATTCAGCTCCAAATTCAGCACAGAAAATGAGCCTACGTTTTTTTTTTAAGCCCATGAGAGAGTCTCAGTGCTTTATTTTTAGTTTTGACTTTTTTTTCCTGGTTGAGCTTGAGTGACTGGTTACTAACTTTGACATCTAAATTTCTTTTAATATTCTTTACATGTTTCCTGGAACGGTCTTATGTCTTCTTTTTTTTTTTTTTAAATAGGATATCAGAATACCTGCACAAAGGCACGTAGGTGGGGGTTTAAAACTCTTTTCTTATGTGCTATTTTCCCCCATCAGATGACAGTGTACTTTCCCAACATTTCTTTAATACATTTATTTTAATGTATTTAATATATTATATTTTTTATATATCCAGGTCAGTATTTATTTATTTCTTTGCAGGCATTCTTGTACTTGTGTCTTTATGATATCTGAATTAATATTGCATTCATCAGTTGAAATGAATTATCTTCAAAATACTCTTGTGATTTCAGGGAGTGCTGTTATCTCTGACTTACAGCTAGTGCCTCTGATCTGGACATATCAAATGTCATCATTTTAATAATTTGATTACTTTAATGAGAAGAGTGTTTTGCTTGTACAGGTTCTCTATTTTCTTTAATTGTGATTTTTTTTTTTCTCCTTTCTGGAATAATTTTCCCCATTTACTAGATATGCTACAATTTTTTTAGCTTAGAAGGTAAGAACACTAGTAATTATACCATTATTAGCTGCCCATCCTTGATACATTTTGCCTTATGCTGAGGAGAAATATTCACCAAATTCATTCAATAACACAAGAAAAACCATTATGCTCTCTTGTAATTAAAGGCTGTATTATAATGCACTTGCATGTGTGCACTTAAGGAATTTAATTAATTTTGTTTATTTATGTTCCCCAGTTTTTGAGGCCTGGACTTCATCACTTTTATATTTTTCTAATTAATTCTTAAAATAGTATTGTAAATATTAAAAGTAACAGATGTATTTTGTCACTTAGATTTTATTCCTAGATTGTCTCATGGTGAAGTTTATTTATAGAGTTGTGCATACCAAACACCACAAAAGAGGCCTTTAGTGATCATGGCCAGAAACACTTAGACTCATGATTTCTGGGGTTGTTGCCTGATTTTGGCAGAGGAGATGCTCCAGCAGTTGAAGACTCTCCATTTTATTGCCATCTCTTGACCTTCTCTAGCCCTGGATCTGAAATTAGTGATGTGGCTTGGGCTGATGTCAGATTTCTGCTGGACACAGCCACAGGCTGAAATCCCTGCTCCTTGCTGCCTAAAACTGTGATCTTAACACCAACGCTAAACTAGTTTATCAACTGCTTTCAGACACTGTGTGAAGTCTGTCATATCAACCCCACTCAACTCTGGTATCTGGGGCGGGCAGGAACCAGTAAGATTAAATTTAGTATTAACTTAAATTGATTTTTGGGTCACGAGAGCGGATTCAGGATGGGATAAAAACATGTCCTGGAGTTAAATTTGCCACCCAGACTGAATTAGGTTTGGATTTGGGAATAACTGAAGGTGTCTGGGTCTGCTGGGAGACAATTGGCCGTAAGGTTTAGGTGATGGAAGAGGGGGCAGACGAGCAAAGTCAGAGAGTTTCTATTGTTTTTGGGTCTGGCAAGGGTTGCAAGGTTTGATCAGAGGTGTGGCCTCTTTGGTTTTTATAAGGCTGGAAGGCTCACTGTGTTAAACTAAGCAAGGATTTGCACTGGTGTTGGATTCATGCTGCTCTTGGCACCAGCTCTAAATTTAGCAAGGGCTTCTTCTCAATCCAGTACTGATCTTTCTTCATCAGCCCCTGCTGGCCTAAGTTTTTTCCCAACAAAAGTCCTGATTAATCTTGATATCAAACTTCTGTAAGGTGAAGTCCTAAGATTAGGTAGGGATTTCATATTGGCACAAGCCCCACCTTAGTAAAGCCTCTCACATCCAGCCTTAACCCAACATCACACCCTTGTCAACCTGAGCCTTAAACCCCTGTAATTTCCTAACTGTGACTCCTGCCAACCCAGCTCTTGAAACTCCAGCTGACAGCCTTCACATCTCAAAATTTCAAAACAAACTGCTTTATAAACAAAGTAGGTCTTATTTCCACTGCCAGAAAAAGTGCTGTTCGATGTGCAAGTGCAATGTTTGTGTATGACAACCGTGGGCGTTTCGATATACGGCTCACGTGCTCTTTTTCAAAATAGCACTTATTTTGAGCTGACAAGGGAAGCTTTCATTAGAAAATTAGTAAAGTTGCATAATTTTTCTCAAGAGTAAAATGTGTCAGTTCTGTTCCTTCTGATAATCCATATCCTTCATCAAGAAGAGATGTGGCTAAAAATTTAAAACACATATTAGAAAAATGAGCTGTTTCTGAAATATCTCCTTACCTCCTCTCTGTTGGATCAGAAGGACTGTCCTGGGGTTCCCCTCTCATGGAGAAACTTTCTGAGGTGTTTAGCTAATATCTCTTGTCAGTTAGGAGATGCTTCTCCTGTGGATACAGCAGGACACTCCCACATTTCAGGTGCACTAAGCAGAGCTCATATTGATGGGGATCTTTAACCTTCTCTTTTTTTTCTGGCAGCTTAAGAAAAGAAACATTAAATAAAATGGCAAAAATACATAGTTCACCTTTAACAGGATTTTGAGTGTTGGGAAGAGCTGTGGAGGAATCCAGGTCTTTGGGGTCAACTATGCAATAGGCAAAGAAATACTCAGGATATGAAAGGGAAAGAAATAATTTAAACTATTAATTTACCCCATTAGCTCCTGTACTCCTTGTCATCACTTACTACTTAACTCCAGATATTTCCCTATGTTGACAATGGAAAATTGTGTGAAGCATCCAGTGTGAAGTACCAGCCAGAAAAAGTACCTGAATCCTTGGCTGGATAAAGGACTGGAAGATACAGTGCCACAGAGAAAGGGATGGCATGTTCTTTGTAGCTACAGTCACGTCTAAAGAATCCCAGCTATAAAGAGGGCTGTAAAGCAGGCAATGGAAGTGATTAGTCACAGGGTGGTGTGCACAGGTGAGAGAGCAGGTGTGTGCTCAGAGTCCTGGCTCACACGTGCCTTGGGACTTCACTGAGGCCAAAAGTGCAGCAGGAGTCAGTGCTCAGAGTCCACAATGCCGGAAACAAATCCCAGGATATTAGATGTGATAAGGGTTTTCTTCAGAGATACACAAATATATCAGGGCATGAAAGAAGTGTCTAGCAAAGGAAGTCTCTCTTACGGGGAAGTTGTTTCTTAATTTTCCATCTGATGTTTTGTTGTGCCTTCCTCACAATTCTTTTAACATTGAACAATGCTAGGGAGCTCAGTGGAGAATTCAAATGCTTTAGTCGGGATGTTCCCATATAACTATGACTCCTTAGATTCAGATAATATAATTGAAATGAATAAACTGTTCCCTTGCACACCTATTTCTAGGACAGGAGCTGGCTGCTGTGCAGCGCTGTCCTGCTGCTTGCAGCGCGAAACGAGGAGTCACGAGCTGACAAGCCTGACTGAACTTCCTCAAACGAACACTGCTCACCGAGAGCTGGGCTTCTGCTTTGTGTGTCTCACACAAAACTGACTGGGAGGTGAGAGGTGTAGGCGGAGTGAGTGATAGGAGGAAGGGTCACAGACAGTTTTGTGTACTAAACATTCCCCCTACGCAAATGGTACTCTGGGGGTGGCTGCCATTCTTAGTTTCAAATTTAAAAGCCACAATCCAAAAATAAAAAGACTGTCACTGCAAATAGTAGAAGTGAAGCCAATAAGTCAAACCTTGCTTTGTTATTTTTTTGAAAGGTGAATGTGTGTGGGCTGTGAAGATTATTTGAGCAAGTCACTTTTGAGAAGGAAGAACAATATGGGAAACAAATGAAAAGTGTTTTAGCTGTTGATAATTTCCTTTTTCATAATAACAATTGAACGGAACATATTAGTAAAACTCACTTACTGTACACCCACATTGTATAATTTTTAGAGAATATGTTGGGTGCTTAATCCAAGATGCCAGAGAAGAATCTAGTCCTTTTGACTTAATAACTTGTTCAAAATGTGGTTTAGCATGGCACATATTTTTACACAGCAAGAAGGACTATGAGGGTCAGTTAGTACATGGTAAATTAAGGGGTGAAATTACAGTCTGCTCTTCACCTGCATTCACTCCCCATGAGGACACTTCTGCTCTTACATGGGGAGTGGAATGGCCAGGGCTGCCTCCCAGGTCCAGCAAAGCTGCTGTGTCACTGCATCCTCAACCTTTCTGTCCCCATCTTTCTCTCCCTGTTTGACTTGCCCTGTTTGCAGCAGTTCCTGTCCCAGCACCATGGTGCCACACTGCTGCACAGTCCCTTGGCAGGGATCTTTCTGACACAGGCGTCTTTAGCATGAAGTGAGCTGTAGCTGTTTCTGTCAGGAGGAGCTGAAGCTGCTGTGGGGGTGAGTGGCTACTGCCAGCACTGCCCCCAGAGCCTGCCAGACCCCTCAGTCTGAGCTCCCCACTGTCCATCCCATGGCATATCCATGTGTATGGCTGGGGGATCATTTCTGTGGTCTGTCACCTGTGTCTGTGTGTGCTGTCCTCTCTTGGTACTTGTCTGCTTGCAGACACACACACCCAGTGCAGCCTCATCTTGAATATTGTGTGCAGTTTTGGGCACCGCAATATAAGAAAGTATTAATATTGAACTATTAGACTGTCCAAATGAAGAAAACAGAGATGGTGAAGGCAGAGGGGAAGCTGTGTGGGGAGAGGCTGAGGGCACTTGGGCTGTTCAGCCTGGAGGAGGCTGAGGGGAGACCTCAGTGCAGTTACAAATTCCTCCTGAGGGAAAGAGCAGGGGCAGACACTGATGTCTTCTCTCTGGTGACAGTGACAGGACCTGAGGGAATGGTCTGAAGCTGTGTCACAGGAGGTTTAGGTTGGACATGAAGGGAAGGATTTTCATCCAGGACTTTCCAGTTTTAAGGCTTGTGTGTTTTATCTGGGAAGAAGTTCAAGACCACCAAAATATTAGGGATTATTGCTGGCCTTAACTAAAAGTGAGAATAAAAGGTGCTGGTCTGAGTCTCTGGTTATAAGCCTTTTTGTCTAGGAAAATGTCAGGAGGAAAGAGAGTTAAAATAAACATGAACTAATAAGGGAAGGATATCATGTAGTTTCTGCTGACTCTCAGGATCTTTTCCGATGTTTGTTTTGCTTGGCCTTTCTATCTGCACCAAGATAGGAAACCCTACAGCTTGAGTTTCGGTGATTTCCCTTTGAAATGAGAGTGTTTCAACTCTCCAAAGACTGAAGGCTGAACTCCTATCACAGCTGTGATGGTAGAAGTGGGGAATAACTCCCCTGGCCTCAGTCTCAGATACTGTAAATAATTTTATGAGGTGTGGTTTTAGCTAGGCTTTCCTGTTGTTCTTGTGTGTGAGGGGGTTTTGTGAAGGTGGGGTTTTTCCCTTAACATTTTTTTTTTTAATGATAGCAGTGCCTTCTGAAAAGCCCTGGATTGACACTCTGGATATCAAAGTCTCTGCCCACAGAGCACACACTGGAATGCTGCCCAGATGATGTTGTTGAACCAAAACTTGAAGGGATCATTTGTTAGGAGTTGAGGATAATTCACTCTCTGAAGCTACTCAGGCTCTGGCCCTAAGCAGCTCCAACAAAGACCAGTTTGTCCCCAGACTCCTTCACCTTTTGTTTCTCCCCTCCAAGTCTGTTTGAAGCATTTCCCACTGTCTTATTCTTCTGGATAATTTGACAATACACTGAGTAATTTTTCCCCTGTCAGTTCATTTTCATGCAGTCTTTATTTTATTTATTTTATTATGCAGGTTAATTTGGACACCCAACTTTTGGCATCAATACATGGCTCTTAACATCCTGTAAATATGTCTCATACCTGGTCACCAGGTGGGTTAGCCATGCCTGATCACCAACATTTACTTCTGAATTCTCTCCTACAGCTTTTCTTCACACTTTTCCTCAGATTTCCTGTCTTTTGATTTCCAAGGAGTCTTTTCAAGGGTTCCAGCTGGGTTCCAGCTCTACAGGACGTGAGCTGGCTGTGTGTCACTGGATAGCACACATGGGTCAGGGTGGCATCACTGGCAGCTGCAGTGGACTGGAAAGGTGGTGCTGAGAGAAAGATCTAATGGTTTCTGTCAAGGCAGAATCTTCCATGCAAGGGACATGCACTTTTCTTGGCATAGCAGCTATGTTATCTCCTGTCCTATAAGAAAACACAGATTTACAATTGCTGATCTCAGATGTGATGGTATGTCCTGACCTCAATGTCCTGCATCTTGTTTTGTGGCATTTTCAATAGACAGAAAACTGTCAAAATCTTCAAGGGCTGGTTTCTTCCTGATAGAAATACTTCTTTGTGCTTTATTTGTGAAAGTTCTTCCTCAAAGGCAAATCTGGTGGAATTGATTTCCTCTACTCATTATTGGTGCAGAACACCAGACTACCATTGGGACTGGTCTCAGGAAGAAAAAAGCCAATAATTAGTGAGTAATTCAATTCAATTTCTATGTTTGTATTGTTTCTTAAGTTACACATAGATACAAAATCTAAGTTTCGGAGGATAAAGATAATTCATAAACCTGAGGCAAGCTTTATGTTTTGTCAGCATTTTTGTATTTTGTTGAATTTTCTAAGTATATATTTCTACTTGAACTCTCTGGAGACAGGGGTGGTTTCAAAGTAGCTTCCTAATCTTAAAATTAATTTTAAAGAAGTTGTTATCCTTAGCACCAGAAGACCTCGAGCAAGTTTTCAGCTGGTGTGAAATACCCAGAGGGTAAGAGAATGGTGTCCACAGGAGCTGCACAGGCCAGTTTAAAGGTGGAGCTGTGGAAGCAGCAGAAGCAGCAGCGTGTCCCAGTGGCTAATGGCAATGAGGAACCTCTCTGGCATGTGGCAAGGTGAGGACAAACCTCACCTGTACCTCAGGTGTCCCTATGAAGCAATTCTCATCTTTCAGGGACAGTCTAGGTGATATTGCAAGATTGGAAATGTCAGCCTGAGGCAAAGCATTGCCCAATGCCACATTGTAGGGAAATACTTTCACTGGCAAGCTCAGCACTGTTCTGATCCCAAGGAATAAGTTCAGACTCTGGAATTGCTCATGGAAGCCAATGTTCTGGAACACATCTGTCCTTGGGCACCAGTCAGAATTAGTGGGACACAGCTTCTTCCACGTTGGAAATGAACCTGACAGCTTCTTTCCCAGTATTTTCTGTTCCATCAGTGGTGGTGGCAGTTTGTAGTGACAGTGTGGGAAATCCAGGTTCAAACCTTTTTTTGTGTGACTGGGGTGGTACAAACCCCTGTTGTCCAGATGCTCATGAGAGGAGATGCTGGGAAGAACCCAACACTTGGATTGCAGTTTCTGTCTGTGGAATTCATTGTATGACACTGCATATAAAACATACCATCCTCCTGTGGCCTCCAGGCTGCACTCCCTCCAATAAATGGGTTTACAGCCACTCTGTAAACCTCACAGAGACTTGCTGTGCAGCAGCAAATGCAGGCTTTTGTGGTACAATGGATTTTCAAATAGCACAATCAGAGCTGGCTGAGGAACAAGCCCATGTGAGGAGTTGTAGAGCTCTGTGCCAGCTGATTTGGCCTGTGTATTATCTGGGCTAATTAGCCCAAGTGGAAAGCAATACTGATGCAGTCACTCTGCATCTGCTTTCTGAGGCAGTTTGTTCAGAGCTAGCTCTGATATTTCTAGACAGTAGCACATTGTCTGTGTGAATATATTCTCTATGCTGCCCATAAAATCACTCTGTGGCACTCTCAGTGTTGCATGTGCCATTGCTTACCCACATTGTTATGTGTCCTGGAGACCCCTAGTACAGGACATACAAGTGAAAAGGGCCAGATTTTGCATATTATTTACTGGTAGAGTACATACTTCCTACCTTGAATAATCTAGATCACATGTATTTAATGACTTCTAATATAAAAATTACCTAATGCTGCTCAGAGATTTCTTTTATTTTGCAATACCAGCATTAAAAATTATTTTGTGTATTGTTTCTAATATAGCTGCCAGTGTTGGCAAACATATATTCCAGTGGAAAGATTAAGCAGTGTAGACAGCATTGTAAAAAGCTATAAAGACTGTAAGGCAAGCTTAAGAAAGACATCTCTAAGTGGGTTATCTTCACATGGATATAAAACATAGAGAAAAGAAAATGCAGTGCTGTTCATTAAATGTAAGGGTTGAACAAGGATGAGTACTTATGAATAATTCTTCTTCTGACTCCTAGTTGTCCTTTAAAAACATAAAATATGATTTAGAAGCAGATTGTGGAGCAGTGGAATGAAAATGCCTAGGAAGAATTGGGGAAAAGAATAAAGTGTATAAAAACGAGCTGAGATATCTATGAAAAAAGCATAATGAATGTTGGTAAAGCTGAAGCCTAAAGGAGCTGTGGTGGAAAACTCATTACAACAGTCCTCAAAGGAGAGGATGTCCATGTGGGAGAAGGGAAGCCTCTGCAGGAAGCAGGGGATGTGTCCTTTTGGGTGTTTATTTGCCAGTGGTGCTGTACCCTCAGCAGGGTCAGGATGCTGCATGGCTGTGCTGACAGCAGGCTGTTCACCAGATGGAGCATTAGACTCACATCCCGTGGGGAAAAGGATCTGCTGGTGCCAAAGCCTTGTTACCATGACACCTAATGTGGGTTAGAGAAATCTAGCAATTTGTCGAAAACTGCCTGAGAGGTGATAACAGGTTTAGATTTATGCAAGGAAATTCTCAGAGAAATTCTCAAGTCCTCAATTGCCACACAAAGGATAACAAATACTGGAGGGCAGAAAACACATTCTAGATAATCTGCTAGGGCTTTCCAATCATAGCTGTAATGCTGTGCAAATGTTCATGCAAATGTCAGCACTCAGTCAGAAAGGTGTGTAAGCAAAACTTGTGTTTGTTTAAAAGATAATTGATGCTAGTGAAGTGTAGCATATTTTGTGCATACTTGAGGCATCATTGCCAGAATGGCAACTGGTCTTAATTTCCTAATATCAACAGAAGGAGAATTTGTTTCCTTAGCTAGTTTGTTCCTCTCTGTATATATTAGTGGTCCACACCACTAATAAAAACATATTGGGTTCATTTATGGGACTCCATCTTTGTGTCATCTGCAAATTTTTCCATAGTTATTTTCTTTTTACTTCCACAGTATTCCATGATAAGCCTGACTGAACGCTTGTTGAAATCTTTCAGCTGGTTCTGAATCTGTGCACTTTTTGGTTCATTTGTATCTTGTATCACCCATCTCTATCAGGATGTCAAGGCTGAAACACTGAATACATACTTGTTCTTTCATTAGATTCTTTATCTATTTTTCCATTATTTCACCTGAGGTGAGCAACCTTTTTGTTTGTTTGCACAGATCTCCCCCCAATATATTTGCATATTTTTAATGTCGGCACAACAGTTGCACTCCTCCAGTCTTTTGGAATTTCACACCACCTGCTTTTAATGTTGTTAATGCCAAAAATTTATCAAGAAGTAACAGTAGCCAGAGGTACTCCACAGTCTGCTTTTTCACTATTCCTGGGTGCAAATAATGCAGGTTGGCTTATGTAAGAGTATCCCAAGAGATGCCTTTTATCATCATCTGACTTATTTGCTAACTTGACCGCAGTTCAACATCTTCATGTGGTGTGAGAATATCACATTCCTTCCTCCAAATATAAATTAGAACTCTTTAGTACTTCTGCATTTTCTGCATTGTTATCTGCAGATTTATAATTTCCTTTGACTAATGGGCCTTCTATGATAGCTGGGGCTTATTTTGCTCTTAATGCACGTCTAAAATTTCTTCTTGCTATCTTAACTTCACTCCCAGTTTCTCCTTTTAGCAGATTTCTGGCAGTCGCCCACCCCATGGCAGCCTGTTATGAAAACCTGTCTCTGACAGCTACAAAACAATCCTCTCAGGAAGGGGCTTCCTGGAAAAAAGGCCACTCACACATAGCAGGACCTGAGCTACCTGCAACCCCGAAGGCACCAGGGCTCGGTGATTGCTTGCTTAGACCATCTGTACCTGCATGGAAGGTTTTAGCTGTGGTGGAAAACATTTCTGTGATAAGCAGTGCACGTTTGGGTGGAGGGAATTTATGATGTTTAGGATATCCATGTGAGTGAGCTGCCTGTGGGTGCTGCTGGTGCACTGACTGCTCCCCTGAAAGCTGAACATGTCTTCAGCAAGGAGGTAACCAAGCCTGTGATGTCCAGAAAGCCTTGAGGTCAGACTGTGGGTTTGCCTGAGCCGGTCAGATCCGGAGAATGTGACATTCGCTGTAGTGTCTGTGACCACTGTGTCAGGGGAGAATGCAGAGGAAGGGCTTTTTGCACAGGCCACAGAGATTCAAAGAAGGGGAGGAAATGGCTAACACACCCTGCCTTCAGCACAGTAGCACTGGGCTTGGTGTGGTTCTTATAACTCAAGTATACTGATTATCAGTAGAGGGGAAAAGAGATAGAGCACGTGGACTTGTGGCACTTGTGGCTGTGAGTGCCAAGTGCCTTTGGAGGTGCTCTGAGCACTGGGGCCATGTGTGCAGCTGCAGCTCCAAGGACAGGGGTGCCTCATGCACCTATTTCATAGCTGTCAGCTCCTTGGGAAAGCTCAGGATAGCTTAAGGCATCTCAAATGGCAAAAAAAAATGCAAATTATCAGGTATTTGAATTAAGCCCATTGAGCAAGAGTCAGATTAATACACCATAATTGAGGAAGTTGAGATACTTTATTTGCAAATAAAGCTTCCTTCACAACCAATGAAACTCTAGGGAATGCACCCTAGTAATTAGATAAAGAATAGGAAGCTGCATTTGGGTAAGCTGAGCAGCTCTTTTGAACTATTGACCAGGCATAGGGCACTTTTGCCTCAACAGAGGCACATTGTGGCTGGTCAGGTACCTCACCTGGCCCCTGGCTGCTGCTCCTGGGGTGCAGGGCTTGTGTTATAGCTGCCCTCCCTGTGCAGAACTCACTGATGCAGCAGCTTAAATAATATTAGCCATTATGTGTGCAACAGGAAAGCCAAAATCAAGCCCTAGAACTCCACCACAAAGGAACATTACCCAGCTAGCTCACACAGAGATATTTCAATTTTGGTATATTAATATGGAGCTGAATCTCACTTGCTGTGTTTGATGCAGGACTCAGATATATTGAAATAATTGTTATTTCCAAGCCTAATGTTGGGCTTAGTTTGTTTGGAAAGGTAACATTTCTAGACTGCATGTCAAAATGTTGCTGCTGTGGCCACTCTTTTATGTGGTTTATTTTTAACCTACACAGGATATGCCCTAGGCTCAGATGCTTGCTCTATTTGCAAAAGCAGACTGTCCCAGCAGTTTTCTGTCTTTTGCACCACTGAGGCCTGAGTGTCTTTATGTAATTTATGCACATTAGTGACCACAGGGAGAGGGGAGTGTTAGCATACCTAGCAATGTGCATACACCATGGCCCAACATGAGGAAGGCATTCTGATATCATGTGTGCAAGGAGCTGCAGCACTCTATGGTTGTCCTTTATAAATTACAGCTTCTGTCACCTCGGTTTTGCTGTGCTTTATTCCTAATGTGAAGAGATATTTTGCAAGAGGAGAAAGAGGAAATTGCAAAGACTTTCTCAGGCACCAGTCTGTTCACATCAGAAACAGAAAATTGCTCTGCTTCTGCAAACACACCAGTTCTCATCAAGGCAAAATTATCTCCACTTTTCTGGAGGAGAAAATCACTGGAAATGTTTTGTGGCATCAGTGAGTTTTGTGTGAGCAGAAACAGAGGAGAAATGCCTTCTTAGCCCTCCAACATGTCACCAGATAATTCTGTCCTGATGCACTGGAGAAGATTCAGCTATGAATGGGGCTGAATAATTATTTGGGTATATTATATCTGACAGGAGAAGATTTCAAATTGCTTTACAAACAGCAAGAAAGTAACTTTCATAACACTTGGTGATGTAAAGCAAGGTGAAGGAAAATTTATATCATACTGAAAACATGTGGTTGGCCCAATTTCAGAAAATATAGGGCTTGGAAAAATAAATGAGCTGCTTTATCGTTGTACTAAGAGGAGAAATAATGATAATATTCAAAAAATTGAGAGAGAAACAAAATAAACACTGACTGTTTACAAATTAGAGATTAGAACAGCTCAAGCTCCTCAGATTTTTGGCAGCAGGAATGAGAGCTCACAGGCAAAGACAATTTTATGCTGCACTGAAGCTTTTGGTACCTTGTTTCACTGGTGGTGGGTAGCCCACATGTTTTCTAACAGCTTCCTATAAACTTCCAGTTTTTCAATTAACTGTACACTTTTTTTTTACCATTATTATCTGTTCTTGATATGCAGATAAATATTATAGTAGACCTGACTGACAGGCTTCAAAGATCAGATTACTGTAATTCCTCCTGTATTTCTTCTCCATACTGCAATGTTTCAGAATGCATGGTCCTGGCAGCAGCTCTGTTCTGTAACTCCACAGCATCTCTTGGGCTTGCTTATACTGATCCATCCTATATTATATCTAATTCTGCCTTAAGATTATGTGGAGCATGAATATAATAACTTTGTTTCTTATAAACCATCATGTTAATTTATGGATAGCAAAATTATCAAGAGGTGAGTCACAGACAATGCCACCCATGTCTCTCCTGTTTCCTTATTCTCAGTTCAAGGTTCTCCTATTTTCATTAGGACTGATACAGTTTGATGTTTAGACTTCTCTTGAAAATGCTGCATTTTGGATACATTCTTCAGCCTAAAGTGGAGTGTTGGGGTCTGGAGTCTTCTGAATTATGTTTGTCACAGAGTGTTTGCTCTTCAGAGCTAGACTGCAGGGTACCAGACAGCTTCCCCGAGGAGACAGCACTCCTTTGTTCAGTTCTGGCTGTGTTCTTGGCTTATTAGTTGAATTCTTGGCACAGTTGTTGGACAGATGTCCACAGTGGTCACAATCACAAGACTGTTTTTGGGTCTTCTGGTTGCTAGGTTTGGTTTCTAAGGAAACCCTTTTCATTGTCTGTACCCTTTTGAGAAATAGCTGTCCTCTCCACCACCTTTCTGAAGGGTGAGATGAGTTTCTACATAGTTCTGATCGCTCTCATCCTGATAGCATTGCTATGTCACAATAATTCAGTTATACCAAATCCATAGATATTTCTTATTTAAAGGTAAAAAACCCCAAAGTTCAGAGGTGCTACCTCTGCTGAGTTTTTACTGTTTGTACTAGCTTCACCTGAGTCTTGCAGGAAGCCCCAGCAAAATTCATGGTGAATGTACCAGGCAATGGATTGAGCCTGGTGAAATATGACACAATGACTCAGGTGCTGAGTCAACCTAAAGTTCAACTACAGAGAAATCAGCTGAGGCATTCCCATAGTGACAAGGAAACAATTTGTATAACATATTTTAAAAGCAGTGATGATTATGTAAGAATGTTTTTATTGGTCCTATGGAAGGTCCATCTAGCCCAGCATTTGTTTATTCCAAAACCTTCAAAGTGGTGAATGTTCTGGAGGGAGAAGTGTTATATTATTTTAATTGATGATGGGTTTTTCTGCTTGAGGTTTTCCCAGGTTCACTTAAAACCTGACTGAACTCCTAACATCCACAGCATCCTGAAGCAAGGAGATTTACAGCCTAACCACACAATCACTACATTTTGTGGCATTTTCCTATAGCTTTTTTGCAATGGGGTACCTTGTACTAAAAGGTTTCCAGGCTGTGAAGCTTGATGGATTTGTACTTTGGCATGAGACTGTTTTCAGATTTGTTCTTGATTCCCTTGCTAATAGTCACTAAATGTTCTGCTTGCAGTTTTACTATTGCTGAGTATTGAACCACCAGCTTTTTGGAGCTCTTACAACCCAAGCTCTCATTCCTCAGTTGTAATAACCAGCTCAGGACCCATTTTATTTGCTGTTAGGAAGATGTTTGCAATTATATGCTCTGATTAAGTCTCTCCCCACACCCAGAATTTATCTTTGCTACCCCAAGTAACTCAGCATCAGCACATTTTTTCATGTCCCTTCTTACAGTACATTTTGTATTATAGTACTTTTATTAGATTGTTTATGATTGTTATGTTGAACAACTTAAATGCCATGCCAGTCCCTAAGGAAGGAAAATGCCTTTCTTCACAGTGAAAACTCTGTTTAAATCCTGCCTTCTTTTTCCCATCTTTTTGCTTTTTTTTTTTTGGACATTGGTGATAATTTTCTTGAAAAGTCTTGAAAGGTAACAGCAATTAATGGGTTTTAGAAATCTGAATAGGCCATATGTGCTGGATCTCCCTTTTCACATGCCCAGTGACTCCTTCAGGGAACTTCAGCAGATTTACTTGTGAGGCATAAGTCTTTTTCCTAAGAACTATACTGACTCCTTCATAACACATTATTGCCTCTCCTAATTGTTTTACTACACTCTTTATTAATTCACTCTGATCCAGATGCCACGCTGTAGAACTCTGACTCTTGGAATGATTGAAGATAAATCACAATCACATTTATTGCCTTTATCTTCTCAGAAAACGCTACTTTTAAGCCAAAGGTTGTATGCCACAGTCTGACTATATTACCTTAGAACTCCTGGGAGAACACAGTCTTGTTCAGGTGAAAAGGTCTTGCATGGGAATTCCCCTAACTTCCTCAGAGAAGTAAGATATTTATTCAGTTTTTCTGTAATGCTCTCTTGTGATCTTATCTTCTCTGAGGCTAACTTTAAAGTTTAATCATATATTGACTCTACTGATTCCCTGGTTTGCTTCCTGCACTCAATGCATTTGAAAAAGGATTTACAATCAAATTTTATACTTCTTGCAAGTTGCTTTTGAACAACAGTTTTGGCCTATTTTACTTTGCTTTTAGGCCTTTAGATTCATTATTATGCATATGCATTGGGTTTTAAAAGACACTGTGATAGATTCCACATCCTTACAGGATGTAAAATAACTGCTCAGGTTTGCTCAGCTCAAAAGGAGGATTGTGGTGAGGATGCCTGCCAGGAAGATGCTAATAACAGTGTTAAAGAGAGTTAAAGTCTCCATGTTAACAAGTGTTTACAGGTAGCTATGGGAGCAACAGGGCAAACATAGCCCACGTATGAAGAAGGATTTGAGAAAGGGCATGAGGATATCATCAGGGTCAAAGGTAGGATGAGGATTATTCAGTGTCCTGTTGTTAGGGAGCCAAGTTGGAAATTGCCTGGTTTCCCTAGCAGTACTTGCCACCCACACCAGCAACTTCAGCTCCCTCCACCAGGCAGATGATGTCTGCAAGGGCTCCACGCTTCCTCACGCTGGAAGGGTTTTGGTGCTGCTGCAGCCTTCGACCCTGGGATGCTGCTCCTTTTGTTGTGCCCAAAATAAAGCCTGCTCCTGAGACATGTCTGCTTTCACATTCTCCAAATGATGATTTAATATCTATATCCTCCTACGTGGTACTGAAACCTGTAGCCACCAATCTTGCTGCTGTTCTTGCCTTCATCAGAACGTCTGCAGTTGGAGAGCTCTGAAAGGCAGCATTGCTACGCTGGATTTTATGTCTTGTCCTCCACTCTTCTTGGTGTGAGGCATCTTAACAAGACTGTAGTGGTGTGAGTAGTAATTTCCTTCTGGAAACTTCACAGCCATGTAAGTTATATTGCTTTGACAAGATGAAAATGTTGTTAGTCACCAGCAGCAGACTGGAATTGTTCTGATGATTTCCGTTACCGAGCAGTTTGCTGCAACAGACTGGAAGGAGTAGGAGGAGATCACAGCACAGAGCACTCAAACCATGAATTGTATCTTGGAGGTTTAGCACTGGGCTATTTGGGATTCTCTGCCCCTGCAGCTGAAGCTATCTTTTGTTTGCTCAGTTGCAAAAGTGAAAAACCAGCGCTTTACCTTGAGATGTGTTTCACTGCCACTAAAAACTTGGTGTTTACTGTCATTCTAATAATATGCTTAGAGTGAAACTGGTAACATTTGGATTTTAAGGAAATATTCCTTTGGAATATCTGATGGAAACAGATGTTTCTCACTGGGCTTGCCAGAGCACAGGTTAGCAGATGAGGTCATGTGGGAAAAGTTGGTACTTTGTGCTAACAAGGGCAGGCAAGTTAAGGAAAATACATTCTTTTTGTCTCAATAATGGCCTTCTCCTCACTTAATAAGTATAATCATGAGGATTGAAAATCCCAGCTAACCACAGTGTGGTTATTTCCTCTGAGAACTAGGGAGGTGACAGATTACTTTCTTGGAATTTTTATGAAACTCTGTTTTTCAAATGCTGTTCATGTTCTTTCTAGATATTTCATGCTACTGCAAAACACGTTAGTCAAATGGACATCCCTGAGTTTCCCATTACAGACCTCAGTAGATGCCAAACCCAAATTACAGCTGCTTTCACACAAGCACACTGAGAGCCAAGCAGGAGAGAGTGTTGTTTGCTGCAGAGAGGAGTGATACAATCTGCTTGCAAATGCAGCACAGGAAAAAAGAAATGGAATAATCTGTGATGCCAGGGACAGAAACGATCACAGACAGATCACATTACCCTTGTCCTGCACATCAGCAACCCTGTAATATTGAAGACAAGGAGGGATGTACAAGCTGTCAGCCAAATATGTTGAAGAAGTATTAGTGAGTTTATTTCCTTAAAGCTTCAGCCGGAAAGCGTGACAGAAACAGGCAAAATGCCTTCATGAAGCCTTGCTTTTTCTGGCATGCTTCCTCCTCCATAATGGATTGTTCTGTCTCTACAGGGATACAGTTGGGCCCTGGAATTGGTTATGTAACAAATAAATTGCAGTATTTGTCAGCATTAAAAAACAACAACAAAAAAAGCCAAGAAGGAGGTTGTATTTTTACCAAAGTCTTGGTAAAAGTCCTATAAACACAACAGAATACTGCTAATGAAAACATTTGCTCTTTTTCACATCTCTTTATCTTTGGAATTTAAACGTTTTTCAAGTTTCTCTGGCAATTCTAGTGAACAAAGAAAGAAAAGTATCCTCTTTGTACACAAATATATTGTCATTTTAATGCGTGCCTGTTGAGGAGAATGATCAGAATCCTTTTACCTCTTGGAGCCAGGAGGAAACACACCATTATTGATGTGTACTGCCCTGCTACTGAGAGGCCCCTTTAGGGCCCCTTGATAGTGTCTCTGGAGCCAGACTCGTCTGCATTCCCATGGGAGAGCAGTTAAAGAAAGAGCAGCAAGCAAAATCCGAAGTGAGCACGATTTTGGGATAAACAACAGCATGAGAAAGGCCTGAGCATATTTAAAGGTGTGTTGCGTATTTAGACAGGTCACCCAGTCCTGAACCCCACAGTCAGGACTCCTGTTGTCATCACAGTACCAGCTTTTAATCTGTCTCTTCTTTATTTCTGTAGTTATATCCTTCTCTGATGTTTTTCAAGCATGCTACAAGTATCTGAAATTTGACACAAATGCTTACATTCCTTGGGATTTAGCATGTTTCTGTGCTTTTTGGTGGTTTTTTTGGGTAGGGTAATTGGCAGAATACAAATAACCAAAACAAAAATGCCCAAGCACCCTATTCTCATTCCCACCCCAGGTTTGCCCTTTGGGTGCTGCCTGATTTGGTGAAGACAGCTTACATTGGGCTCCTTATGACTCCTTGTGCCACATGACTGAAAAAAAAACAAGGATAGAAACTTTCCTGGTGCAGCTGGAGCTCAAAGTGTGTAGTAAGCCATCACAAAGGGGAAATCAGGTATAAGCAGAGATTGTGCAAGAAACAAAAGACTGATGGCCTGTGGCAAACTGGGTCTGGAGGCCAGGAAATGACACTGGCCAAGTGTCACTTCAATTAGACATGGGAAGGCAACTACAACAAATAAACCAAGGCTTTGCAAACATTTTAAAAAAAAGAGAACCAGGAAGGAGGAAGCAGAGCCACAAGGCATTGAGGGACAGTGTCTTTCTCAGAATTCTAGGTGAGCTTGTTAATGAACTCACAAGTAAGTATTATCATAAGTCTGTTAGATTTGGAGTCTAGTTCAGCTAAAAATTACATCCTATTTTTCATGAGGGTTATGCAGATTCTATATTCTAGAAGAACAGAGGTTCTTGTAGTCCCTTCAATCTGATTTGCCATATGAAAATTTGAAGAAAAAAAATTATGAACGTGTAGAGATAAATAATATAAAACAGATTTTTTTTTCCAGAAGTAGACCATGTCAGACTAACCTGACCATTCTCTTTAATAAGAGCATTATAGATAGAATTTACTGATAAAATTAGGTTGGAATGTTTCCTTACAACAGCAGATTATTGTAATTCAAAATACTTGGATGGCTTTAACGATCACCAAGCCTGCCAGAGTTCAAGAAGCATTCAAAGAACGCTCTCTAGCACATGGTGTGATTTTTGGGGTATTCCTGTGCAGAGCCAGGAGCTGGACTCTATCATTCTTGTCTGGGTCCCTTCCAACTCAGGATATTCTGTGATTCCATAATTTCAAGAGTATGTATTATGAGAACTGATAAAACCTTCATACTTCAGTAATGAGTTATCAGTTTGAGAAAATTGAGAAAGAACAAGCTTATAAAATAACTATGATTTCCTGATGTTACACAAGAGTGATCCTAAAAAGTGCGGGGCACAGCTTTTCCAAGAGGAATGAGCAAGCCTCCAATTCTTCCCAGCTGGATCACTGCATGTAAATTAGGTCACACAAAACGATTAGCTTGTACAGAAGTAAAATTCAACTCAGAAGAGAGCCTGTTACCCTGAAACACAGTTTGTATCAGGGCATAGGCTTTGGTTTGGGGGTGGGGAATACTTTCCTTGCGGAGGACCAAGTGTGCCTTTCCAAGATGTTTGGCAGCCCACCCGCTCTGCTATCCAGTAATAACACTCACAGTCCTTTTAATGACGGGCTGTACCCTATAAAATGAAATCACAGAGCATATTCAGCCAACAAAGTGAAGGTTCCCCACACCTGCTTCAGCTTAATGCACTAATCTGCCTTCTCTAGAGACTGAAAGTTCTGGGTTTAGTCAGGCAGGAAAATAAATGCTGTAATTTCCACCAACAGTCAGGATGTTCTGACACAGAACTCACACCAAAATCGGTGGAAGAGCTACATTCAAACAGCTTTCCTGGCTGTGGTCTTCTTATGGAACTTGTGTTCCCCAGCCTGCCCACGGCTGCACACAGCTCTCACGCTTTGTGCAACAGAAACCTGAGGCTGGCTGCAACTGTGAGAAAGCTTAAGAAACTTCATTTTCCTTAGGTCCTGCCAGCGCAATGCCTTCTTCACACTCAGAAATGATCTTTCTGTTTTCGTAGAGACTCCTTCACATCCAATGGCAGGTGTTAACAGCACTGTGTTACAAATCAATGGTCATCACCAAACCCCATTTACAGCTTTAGTCAGTCTCTGTTGTACTTTAAACATAGGGATTTTCTTTTCACAGACCAAGACTCCTCTCTATTATATTCAGAAGAGGGATTCTCTTTGCTACTTCATACTACAAAGTTCTGTGAATGGCAAAGAGAAATACTAATAAATAGCATTGACGGGAAGTATTGCACCATCACCTTATTTTCTGACCACAGAAACTACTCTGCTACCATCATAAAGGTCAAAAGCTTTACAGCTAGGTTGAAGTATAAGCTGTGTAATCACTAAAGAAATCTGCTGCTTTGTATTCAAACAGGCCTCAGAATGACACACAGATCAATGTTTTAGTAATACTGCCTTATTGAGTGCTCTACTTTCATTTACATTCTCGGTACAAAAGTAAATGAAATTAAAACTGATCACTTTGCACCTCTCAGAATAGTAATTATTTAATAGCAATAATTTTTTTTAAATAGCAATAATTTTTCCAAGACAAAAAACCACATTTTAAGTTGCTGACCATTTAAAAATAGGTTTTCCATATTTTTTCTTATTTTGCTTCTACACACTTTTAAATGTAATTTTGATTTTTCACACCCCTGCTCATATCACGGAATAAGCTGAATCATTGAGCCCTGCACAGGACTATCCCCAAGGGTCACACTATGTGTCCAAATGCTTCTTGAACTCTGTCAGGCTTGGGGCTGTGACCACTTCCCTGAGGAGTTGTTCCACTGCCCAACCACCCTCTGGGTGAAGAGCCTTTTTACTAATATCTAATGTAAACCTCCTCTGACACTAAATGGTTTTAATTTATATGACAAAAAAAAAAAAAAAAAAATATTAAAAAACAACCCCAAAACTCTTCTTTTTTTACCTACAACACCTTCCCTCTCTTCCACCCCCAAACATCCTAGCCAGCCTTCCCTGCAGTGTGCCAAGCCTGGGGCAGCTCCTACACGGCTTCCCCATGGATACAGGACACCTGGGATAGCACCTGCATGGACACAGGATACCTGGGGCAGCACCTCCATGGGCTTCCCCATGGACACAGGACACTCGCACAGGAACGTCACCGTCTGTAGCTATGCTGTAACCTCCGTGCTCCCAGCCCCTGGTGCCTTCCAGGCTGGCTCCTGTGTCAGACCCTGCTTCCCGTCAGACAAGACCCGCTCCCAGGTCACGTTCTCTGGGCTGCAGCCGGGAGGTGGTGCAGTGACGGTCCCTGAGGTGTTTAGGGAAGACGACGCAGCACTCCGTGCCATGGTGTGGCTGGCACGGCGGTGTTCGCTGCCAGGTTGGACTGGAGTGGACTCAGCGATGCTGCGCCAGGTGAGGCACACCCGAGGCAGGGGCGCCGGCAGCGCTCAGCACCCGCAGCCCCGGCAGAGCCCAGCGGTGCCGGGGCTGGGGCCGGTCCTGGGGCTGAGGCTGGGGCTGGGGCCGGTGCCGGGGCTGGGGCCGGTCCTGGGGCTGAGGCTGGGGCCGGGGCCGGGGCCGGGGCTGGGGCTGAGGCCGGTCCCGGGGCCGGTCCCGGCTGACCCCGCAGTGCTGCCGGCCCCCCCCAGCAGAGGCCGCGCTCCCGGCCCGGCCGCCAGCGGCGGCTCCCGGGGCGGTGCCGGCGGGGCGGGAGCGGGGCGGGAGCGGGGCTGGGCCGGCCCCGGCAGGTGAAGGAAGGGGCGGGCGCGGGCTGACCGCGGCGGGGATGAGTGGCTGGTGCGGCGGTGGCGGCTGCCCGCGGAGCTGAGCCGGGCTGCGGCGGAGCTGAGCCCCTTCCCGCCGGGGGAGCGGGGCGAGACGGGAAGGGCTCCCCGTGTCCGCCTCTGCCGGCCCCCTTCCCGCTGCGGCGCTGCCGGAGGGAGCCGGGAAACGCCTGGGGTGAGTCCCGGGAGCCTCGGGAAGCGCCGGGCGGGCCCCGCGGTGCCGGGCGGGGAGAGCCGCGGGGCTGCGGCTCCCGGAGCGGCCCCGGGTCCCTGGGGAAGGGGTGATTGGTTCTGCGGCTCTGGGGGAGCAGCGGGGAGGTGACTCGTGTTCTGTTCCATGGTTTGATGCATTCGGTTCGGTGCCGCCTTGCTCACCCGCAGGTGGGATGGAGTAAAGTCATCGGTGTGAATCCTCCCGTGGGGAAAGGGAAGGCTCTTCTGGCGGCAGAAAAAAGGAGTAGTTGCTTTGCTTTGGAAAGAGAAGGATGAAAGAGCTGTGTTGCCCACTTGTGTTGAGCTGTGGCTTTGGTGTTGAGTTGGGAGCATCCGGAGTCATTGCCTAGCGTGCTTCCAGTGATGCTCTATATGTATTAAAGGATGAAGCAAGACTTTGTAGAGTTGAAACAAAAGGTACAAATGCATTGCGCAGCGGTTTTTTTAGTGTTCCTATCTACTTTAATCTGGGATGGCACCCCTGTCCCTTCACTCTAGGTATGGGTTTGGGTCCATCCGCAGGTGTAAGCGCTGTGCAGGCGGTGTGCTGTGCCTCTGGGAGCAGCAGAGAGCGAGGACACCTGGCATGTGCTGATTTAATTTGTCAACTTTTATCCCCAAGTGTCCAGTGCAAATTGGATACTGCTATCCCAAATGAATTGAGATAGTGGATAAGTGTTTCCCCTCCTACGGGGAAGGCCCGTCTGCTAAGACCGTTTTCTGTAGTCTTGGTGCTGACAAAGTGCAGGTGGGTCTGAACCAGCTTTGTGCTGTGTCTGAATTCATCATTACAGGTGCAGTAGTTCCTGAGCGCATGGCACAGTCTCCTGCTGATGTGTGCACTTGGTCTGGCTGTGCATTGAAGTTTCCTCTTGGAAATTAGTTGCATTAAACTGGTGTGTTTCTTACTGTGAGAAGCAATTTTCCACTTTATCTCTGCTCTAAGGAGAACTGTGTCACAGTTCATGAAATAAATCTAGACCTGATTAATTATACACCTCTTCTGTTTATTTTGGTTGTATTAGTACAGGAAATGTACAGCTGAAACCTCTGCAGTTTATTTCCTTCATGCACCTCTTTCACACTTTAGACAAAAGCAGAATTAACTTTCTATTTTTCTTTAAGGCATAACACACTTGTTTCCCTTCCTGATGCAGTGTTTTAGAGCCATCTTGCTGTTGCAGAAGAGCTGATTAATCGATACCCCTTGCCAATATTCCATTACTGAGGAGTCAGTACTGGGTCAGCTTGGTGGTGGGTTAAATACTGCTTCCTGTTTGTAATTTTTTTTGTTTTAAAATTTCTCAGCTTTCCATAAACTTTTCCACAAAGCATGACAGCTTCATGCTAAAAGGTCACAAAATAAAGAATTTTTTGAAAAAGTTACAAAGGAGGGACATGCAGAGATGACAGTTCTGGAAAGGGTTAGAGGGTTTGAAGTTATCAAAGCACACCAAGATAAGTTCCTGTAGAAACCTTGGGCAGGGCTATCTTGAGCAAGAATTCCTGTGTTTGAGGCAAATCTGACCAGCTGACTGTGAATCTCTGAACTCCAGCAGGGAGATGAACCCCTTGTACTTTGAAGACCAGATTTCGAATCTAATATTACTGCCAAAAAATTTAGTTTGCTTGCAAAAAATGCAAAATAGGGGGTATTAAAAGTCGTTTCCTTCTGTAATTTCTTGATTGAATGTGAAGTAGTCTCCTTTGACAGAAAACCAAGCAGCCACTTTGGTAATGAGTGCTAAGCAGACATGGAAATGCGTTAAGAGGTGTTAACTTGTTCCTTACAGCATTGAGACACAAACATGGATGACCAAAAGGCACATACATATTTATCGTTTTACCTGTAGGAAAAGTGCCTCTGACACCCAAACCTGGTGGTTGCAGTGTTGTTCTTTGCCCCACAGCCCTCAGGTTGCTGGTGAATTTATTGCTGTGCATTACAGGGGTAGAGAGGTGTGTGTTCTGACCTGACACCGCTGACTTTGTGTTGGTGCATCTTCCAGTCTGTTTGGCATGGGATGCTAGACAATGAGCAGCTTATGCTTTTGTCAGGCTATCCAACAGTTTCATAAGTTGTTTGGAATGTGCAACCCTGCAAGCATTGTGTCCATTAATTGTTTCTGGCTTAAGCCGTGATCTTAAAACTACTTGCAGATGTAAGTAATAACTCCACTGTTTGTAAACTTTTAGTTTGTGTTACTGAAGGATCAGGGTCTTGGCTTGTTTGCTACTTCTACTGGACCTTGCAGGAAGGTTCACAGAAGCTCAGACTCTCAGTAGCATTGATTGATAGGTCTGTAAGGAATGGTGAGGACTCCTGACAGGTACCAGGGAACAGTCAGAAGAAATTGGTTTTGTTTAGATTTAAAAATATTAGTTGATACAATGATTCTTCTATGATGTGTTTTGTCTTCTAATAGGGATTTTTTTATGGAAGGGAGAAAAGAACCTCTTTGATGTTTATTCCCTTCTTGTGTAGCTAAGCATTCCAGCTAAGCATTCCTCTGGCCTTTTTTTTTTTTTTTTTTTTCCTCCAAGGTAAGCTTACTCCACGAAGGCATTTCCTCATAACATTTTTTTCACAATTACCTTAGAACCTGTGCTGTAGTGGAACAGTGTTGGGAAAGCAGTTTGAGAGTGTAGGAATCAGGGGGATTTAAGGCAGCCTCAAAGGTGATCTGAGGCTCAAACATTTCTGTAAATATAATACTAATGGAAATGTATATTTCTTATACTGTTATCACATGTACATATGTCACTGTCTGTTCCTCCAAAATTTATGAACCATTGCTACTCTTGTTAATCAACACCCCTTTCCTCCTATCAACACTACTTGCTTTATGCTGGAATGACTGAATGAATTATGCCTCTGTGATATGTTGTGGAGAGATTGAAGGCACTGAAGTTTTGATCAGTATAATTAGACTGGGAATGGCTGTAAACTTTAGGAATCATTTATCATGTTATATATTACAAGCATATGTACCTCTGGTTTGCTTGCTTTAGATGACTAGACTAGAGCACATAGCAGAATTTCTCTACGTTCTGCTTTTTAAGAGCAATTTAATGTCTACAGTATTTCTTCAAGATCTGTTGGAAGTTTTTTTCAATCTTGTCTCTTCTCCGTACACTTCTATGTTTTATTTCCTAATTTTTCCTTACAAAGGAAGGGAGTTGAAGAGTCTACATTTCACCTCATGCATACAGGAATTTGAAAACGTTTTTTGAGATAAGGCAATAAATATTAAGCAAGGCAATAGTTAGGGGAGAGTGCAGGGACATGAATTCCTATGGAAACAAATCTAAGTGTTGTTCTCCCCCTATTGCAGCATGCCAGCATAACTGAAATAATCTATTTATTTTGTTTGTGTGCCAGCTCATTTCCTATAATGACTGAGTTCTTATCTCTTCCAAGGTGGTGTTATTGAAGTAGTTATGCATATCTGGATATCTTTGGCAGAAAGATACTTCAGGATGATGTACAGTGCAGAGAAAGAATTACAATCACTCAGAAAGCAGATCTTGGCAATACTTATGGCTTCAGCTCCTGCAGACTGTGATTTTAGGAGCAGAGAAGGGAACAGCTTGCATGCCCATTGAGAGGATTCCTCTTGTGTCCTTTTCCTGTAGTCACAGGCTGGTTAAACCAGGCTAATTCAGGGACACCTGATGTGTAGCTAGGGCTCTTCTAAAGTATTTTTGACAAATCTTAACTTCATGGAAAGTGGACATTCTGGATCTGTCTCCTAAAACAGCTGTACAGAACTGAGCTAGATAGATGGTGTGAAATAAATAAGAGTGGCTAAATTTAGGAATAGCTGCTTGCTGAGTTTTGTTGCTGGATTAACTTTCATGCCTGTAGTTGCCCTGAGGTAGGGAAAGTACACCTTTGCTTCCTTGCAGTCTTTTCTTTCTGGAAAAGCCTCAGGTAAAACTTTAAGTAGTCTAGGGAGGCCTTTTTTTCCATCCTCTTAATGTTTGAAAATTCTCACTGTTCAGCTGCTTATGGTTAAAGCTTTCTAGATTTTTATTTTCTTTATGGTAAGTTATAACATCAACTGATAAACTGTACATCATTAATCATCTATCATTAGAATCAGTTCTATCCTAATGGAACAGTAGGTACATTTGAATCATTAGGTCTGTTCTGTCTTACAGAAAATACACGTCTCTAATTCCAACCCAGCTCTTTTAGTGATAATTTGGCAAAGAAGGAACTTCCCAATTCAAACTAGCTTTATATCCTTACATTTTTAAAAGGTAAACACTTTGCTCTTTGATAAATGCAACCACTCTACTGTAGTTTAAAAAACCACAAAATTTGTTTTGGTCATGGTAAACCATTTCTTTGGATATCTTAGGGCAGGGATACAGGAGTTTGGGGCTCTTTTCTTTATATTCTGACTGACTAATTTATGTAGGTGGTGCTACTATGTATGGTAATGTGAGAGCACTTAAGGATGATTTTGTTAATTCCTGGTTATTCCTCATTACTCAAAGTGGATTTAGGTGCCCACAGAGACTTTCACTCACTTAAGCATTTAGAAAAATTAGTACCTGCACATACATTCAAGATCACTTTGTGAAAACTTTAGAATGGTCCATGTTACGATTATGGCTTTTGTTGCTTGATGTAGAAGAGATTGCAACTAAACTTTGTTAATTCATACAATATCTTGGCATGTGCGTACATGCACAAAGGACTCTGATATTCTTGTTTGTTTCACTGCAGGGACTATATTGCAATCCCCAAACAGGAAAATTATTGAACATGTTTGACCAAGACTCTTATTTCATTATCCCTACAGCTTTGCTAAATAAATGAGTGCTAGGGAAAAGCTGGGTTTATGCCTTTAATCATGAGCTCACCTGTAAGGACTCTTCAAACAGGAACTCTTTCATGCCAGATGTTTTCCTCTAAATATGAAAATGAAATTTCTGTTGGAGCTCATATGGGGGCAACAACTGAGTGAAGTATCAGTCTTAATTTTTTTAAAAATCTGGTAGCTATGCTGACTTTTGTTTAACCTCTTTTGGGGAGTACAAAACCTCTGAAATTTTAGAATTCCGTTGTTTCTGGCAGAAATACTGCACAAGTATGCAAAGGTCATGAATGAGAAAGAAGATGATGTCTGTATTTTAAGCAAGCATTTATTATTCTTTTTCTTCCCGTGTGCCTGTACTGTATATTTAGGCCTTTCCTGTGATGGGAAGGATAGCATGCACCTTTAAAAAAAACCTAAAAAGCTAAAAATCCCTCATCCTAGCAGCTTAAAACAAGCAGAGGAGCAGCAGTAATACATACACCAAAAATTTACTTAAATATGCAGTTCTTGGAGTTGGCTGTGAGTATTTCATGTTCTGATTCATCTCCTGTCATTTTTCACCACCAGGCTCAAGACTGGTTACCAAGCTCCAGTTAAGTGATTAGTCCCAGCTTGCTGTAGGAAAACAACCTGCATTTTGGAGTTTGAATGGTATTTGTCATTCTTGCTTCTGGCAGTGCTTGGAAAGAAAGGACTGGGAGGCAGTGGCACCAGTGTGCATGTCTGGAGCTGTTACTACCTCAGAGATCTTTCTTTGTCCAAGTGTTGACAAAAGAGAGGGGATGGGAAGTGTGCTGCAAGACTCGTCATGAAAGGTGATTTGTGCATAACAGACATGACTAAAGGCAAAAGATTTCTCATTTTGAAGTGCAGCCAAGTAAACAAGAGGAGAGCAAATTGTAGAAGGAAATAGGAGAATTTAGTATCTCTAGGCTTAGTACTTGTGTGGTCAAGAAAATGAAACAAAACCATACTGGGTGGTGGAAATGGAGTCTGCATGAATAGGTTCTCTCTCTTAAAGGACAAGAATGTGAATTTAGATTAGACTTCAGCGCACTGAACTTCCATTGTTGCTCGATGTAAATATATGTTCTTATTGTTCAGGTTAGCCAACCTGGAACTGCCAGCTGAGCTGCATCTTTTGGTATAACTCTGCTGTAATAGATGGAAATAAGGTCAGGTCTAGTTTAGCTGGCAGTATTCCTGTTTAGGTGAACCATGAACCTGTGCTGTGCAATTTAATAATTAATTGTTAAACAAAAGCAAAGCTTAATTCTAAATGCTCTTCAACTGAAATGACAGCTTCATTTTTATTATCATTGAGTTTTTCTTTTAACAATATGCAAAATAAAAAACAGGAACCCTTGGAGGAGGGAAATCTTACTTAACATGTCAGTTCCCACTTCCATGTTCAGTTCTTCTCCAGACAAATAAGCTTCCTACTCTCTAGCACAGCTTTACTCTGCTAAAATCAGTCACTGAGCTAACTTTGTCTTTACTAATGCAGCACTTCAGGGCAACATCTCAGATCCTGAAACAGATTTAATAAGTGTAAAAGCATGTTTTACTAATTTTAATTTTTCATAAAAAGGAAGTTTTCAATTAGTAATGAAAAAGGAAAAAGAGAGGTAGAATTAGAGTGTCACGAATACCTCAATCTTGTCCAGTGAAACATCTTGTATGACAAAAAAAAAATGGTTTTGTAGGAAGCTTGTTTCCTTGTTCTAATTTTAACTTCAGCTACTGTAGTGGTAGACATTAATCATCATTCTGGAAACAGTCGTTTTTACAAATACATATTTTAAAAAAATACTCGTTAGAATTAGCAGTTAGACTTTTATTTGTGGTTTCTTTCAATACCTTCATATTAATCTTATTGCAAATCAAAATCTTTTTGAAATGGTCCCTTATCTCATGTTTGATTAGCTCTTACTTGATTCTACAAGACTTACCATACTTCTGAACATCAGCTTGGGTGACTGCCAGTCTCTCTATTGGTGTACTTGTAAGACTTGTTGAAACTCTACTATAAAGTAAAAAGTTGTGGTTTAAATTCTATGTCCTTGCAAGTTCCACCTCAAAGTCTACCTAGTTCCCCTTAACTGCATCAGAAGTTGCACGCATCCAAGTGCTGAGGTTGGTGCTCAAACCAGACCATAGTTACCCTTCAGAGCTGGTTCCTGCAACCAAGCAGCAGAGTCTGAAATTATTAGCCTCCAATCTTGTGTGACAACCCTACAAAAGAGTAAATCATTACCTTGATGTTGCTTAAGAGTAATTCTGTTACAACATATCACATAATTGTTTCTCCTAGACCAAGGTGGAGCTCTGAGGAGGCTTCAGTTCAATGTGTGATGACTGCAGGACAGGTATTTCCTCAAATGAAGCATCTCTTATCTCAGAGCACTGTGGTGTGACTGAACATTGGGTTTGCATTACATGAAGTGTAATGTCTCCTAAACCTTTACACAGACCTGTAGTCATGCTGTTTTCACCAGGTTTGTGTACTGAAGTCAGCTTCTGTCATTTCCTTATACTGATAAAACTGTGCACCTTAAACACATGAGGTCATGTAAGAGCAACCCATCTTTCATTCTGTTCTGTACCTATTCCTGGAAGGATTAACTTTTTTTCCTTTTTTTTTTTTTTTTTTCCTGACAAGAATATAAAGAGAAATTTAGCACAAAGGAACCTGGACCATGAGCCTACAGGTAATACTGGCAGATGAAAGGCTTATAATTAGCTAATTCAAAACTGATCTGTAAGCTTGACTAATCAAAATAAGGCACTTTGAACTATGTTGGGTGAAAAAGTGACCTGACTCGCACAGCTGCTGAGCATCTGCAGCTGTTAATTGCTTTTAATCAGTCAGGCTTAAACATTCAAGCTTTCCACTGTAATTTTTCAGTCAGTTAATCAGACTCCACTGTGATGCCAGGTAGGCATGTTTCCAAAGCACTGTGTGTTTTCAGTGAGTGAAGTGGGATTTGTTTATACAGGCTTTTGTACACATTGTGAGGGGAAATAGAATTTCTGCTGTCACCGTGGGTGTACCACATACAGAGAAGGGGACAATCAGTCCTTTGACATCTCTGCTTGGTGTCTGGGAAAGAATCCTTACCTTCAGTATGTAACTGGAGACTTGCATTAGGACTAGGGGAATATACTCATCAGAATGCTAACCAGAAAGGCTTTTCTGAGAAGACAAAACACCCATTGCAGGTGGGGCACAGAAGTCTTGCTATGAGATCAGTAGTTTTCCTCCTCCTAAAGAGCTGGAAGTAGAAAACCACCTTGGAAAAAAATGAGGTTAATATACAACAGAGTTGTCATCCTAGGTTTAGGAGAACCCAAACAGATAATATGATGATGCATAGTCTGGCACAAATGTATTCCACTCCCACCATCCATAAGCTTGTGTGGGTTCTCTTGCTCAGGAGTAAATTAAGCATGGCAGACTGCTGGGATTATCCTAGATAAATACTTGCTGTGTGACTTTGCAGTGGGGGAGAATGGGAAATTTGAAAGGGAAAGAGGAATATTTTAAATGTACTCTTCGTGTTTAAACTAGGAGAAAAGACTTGGATTGCCAAACTACTCTCTAGCCACATAGAGGGAATTACTGTGTTTGTGGGAAGCTGTTATGGGAAGAACTCACAGCGAAATTCTTTTTTCCTTCACTACTCAAAGCCTCAGTGAGTCATCTGTCTCCTGCTCTTTTCTCCCCGCCTCTCCAAAAAAAAGAGAAAAAAAAAAAAAGAAAAAGCCCTTATTTCTGTCCCTTGGCAAATGCCACAGCTGTTGCGAGGAAGGCTGTAGTTCAGAATGCCACTGGTCCAAGTGTCTGAAGAGGCCAAGCATTGTCAGAAGGATGTGTGGATGTGTTGAATCTCGCATCTTTTGCTTTGAGGTGCAGATAAGCTTTCCCATAATGATGGAAACAATGCTGATAAGGTGGAATACCGTGTTTCCAAACGTACACAGGAGTGGATGGTACCAAAGTGATTGAGTCTGGAAGCTGTCTGTCATGTTGGCACAGTGCCTGCTGTGCCTCAGCTGCCAAGCTGTTTCTCCACAGCTCCAATGGCATCCCCATTCCTTCAGTGGAGAGCAGTTGTGTTTGTCCTCCTTTTCTGCTGGCTATTGGCTCCTCTGCTTCACTCACTGGTCCTAGAGGAATGAGAGGACTACCAGGAGTAGAGGATATGGCAGTGGGAGAGAAGGGTGTCAGTGCTGCTGATGCCACCTGTGCACTTGCACTCGGGGATTTGGCTCCCCTGCAGAATTGGGTTGGCAGGTGGCAAGGGCTTAGTGACAAATCTGTTAATTACTACAGATGTACTAAATGCTGTTCTAATGGGCTACAACAGTGTCATGGTATTTAATAATTACTTGGCAATTATTGCTGGGCAATTGACTCAGGAGTTGGGTCTCCTTCTGAGTTGGAGATTTTGTTCCAGGGAATGTGTCAATCACTTGATTGACAGGCTTTGCTTATTGGGAAAAAGACAAGCAGAAGGGATTTGCAGCAGTGTCTTTGCTGTGAGATCTAGCAAACAGAAGTATTTTTGGTTGAAACGCTTAGTTTGGCAATTTTACACAATTCTCTTCCCTCCCTGGAGTGTTCTCTTCCATTTTAGATAGCAGGAAACATATTAATTAGATGCTTCCAATTAGTCCTTGTTTCTGTGCCTGTACCATTTCTATCTTTCTACTCAGTATACCGCCTTATGTTGTTCATGCCCTGTAATTTGTATAGCCTTTAGGAGATAAAGTGCACAGTCTTACCAGAATTTTGTTCTAAATGTGCTTGCTGGTCTGTCTAATTGAGAAGGTATGTGGAAGAAACACACCTGACACATGAATCAGGAGTTTGAAGTGTCATTCTTACAGAAACAAAAGTTCTGAGAAAGCTGTCTCCCCACTGTCATTGGTAGTTGTAGCTATGGCTTCCTTTAGTTTCTTACTGTTGGAATTTTAGGGTTCTGAGCAACTCATAGGTAAAGACCAAAGATGAACTTGGCCAGATACTCAGGCATTAGTCCACAAAAAAAAGCTAATATAAACCTGATGTGTTCCTAATAATCCTGTGTTAAGAAGATAAACTGTATCTCTATTCACTATTTAACCCTGGTGACTTATGATCTGATGGGTTTATGTTGCATATTTCAGCAAAATGGCTTAGAAAAAGAGGGAGCTTGTGTTAGAATGAGAAGGGTTAATGATAGTGTTCTGTAGAACAGCCAAAATGTTAAATGAATGGCGAGTCTTGGGGAATAGGTTCCTTGTGATTTCTAATTTCATCTCCAGCAAAGTGGAATGAAAAATAATAAAGAAAAACAACACAGCATTCCAAAGGAGCAAAGCAAGTGAGCTCTAAAATTCCAAGGTATACAGTATGTAGAAAGAATTCTTCACCAGTTCTCCTGTCCTTGCTGACTGCAGGATTATTTTTCCACATCCAGTTAAACTGTAACTAGTGCAGTCTTTGTGCTTGGTTGTACCATGCCAGCTGCTGCTTCTCAGGTAGACTGCACAGGAGAGGAAGTGGCACTGGAGCAATGGATGCAACCCACAATGATTTTGTGATTATGTCAATCTTTGCTATTTTGTGATGATACCAAATATAGAAATTTTTAATGAAACTCTGTAGACAAAATTTTCCCAAGTATGTAATGGGATAATTGTAGTTTGAAGTGTTGAGATTATTAGGTTTTGATCTGTTGGAGATGTAACTGACAGAAATTGGAAATTAGCTGTGGTATCTTGGAAATGTATTTCATTGATATAGTGGCTTATTATTTAACAATAAGTGACTAGAATGCATAAAGGATTGTCACATCGCTTCTGGAAGACGAGGAGGCTTTTTGGACAGCAGTTTTTTAGAGGATAAATTGATCAGTCTGTATTATTTCATATACTAAATAAAATACCACAAATAGCATTAAATATTTTTTTAAATGTGAAGAAAGAGTATTTTCCTCCTGTGAAGTGCAGCTTATGTAGATCTTTTATTTTGTGGTAACAGTAACACCCACAGCTGAATCATTGCATCTGTGATGCTGTGTGGCTTGAGTCTGGATGAACTGTTCTGTTTACTATACGAAGATGTCAGGTTTGATTACTTAGGTTGAAACAGGACCAATCCCATTGACCTAAATTTCTGAATTTCCTTTGTGCAAGTGAAATCCAGCCTCAGCTCTTCATTGTGTAGAAGAAGTGATTTGTATTTAGAATGTCTTATCCTATACACTGTCCTATCTAGGATGTGTATAGCAGAAAGAGATTCTGTAAATCTTGTAAAAGCTTTTGCTGGAAATGTTACATGCTCCATATAAATTCTGGGTAGAACCAAAACCTGGAAATGAAAGAATGCAATACAGACTTTTTGGACATAATGACTGTTAGTTCCAGGCAGTGCATAAATATAAAATTTTGGAGGTTGTGAAGAAGGAGCCCATCTGTCATAACCAGATCATCTCTGTAAAGAGTCTGGCTGCACTGTTTTGAAAGAGCTTTTCAAGGAAACTATAAAAAAGACTGGTCCACAAAAGCAATATATTCTTTGTAACTTATCCTGCCAATAATAGAAGTACTCTGACATTTATAACATATACCATTTCTTTAAGAGCTGTGTATATATTTATTTCTATATGTGTGTGTGTGCTTGTTTCTTTTAAGTCTGTGATAAAGGAAAGTTCGTTTCAGTGGTGAAAAGTCAGTGAGACCAGGGATCAGACAAATGACCTTTGGACTATCTTTGTGACCATGAAAATGGAAAGAATAGGCAGTGCTCAAAGATGTTTGAGAAAGGATTTGGAAATCAGCAAGTTCTCAGTGATAGAGTAGGTTAATGTGACACCCAGAAGCATCTTCAAGTTAAAAAAGGAGAGGGAATATTCTAACTAGACTGTAGAGTAGATGTAAAAGATTTCAAGCTCCTGCTAGATTCAGACTTTGTAATAATTTTTTAAAGTGTTGATGGGAAGGAAGTGGAAATATCTTTTAAAATGAGTGTTCCAATTTACAAACTCTTTTTAGCTCACTTAATGGGACAATAGGAATAGCTGTACAAAGTCAGATCTGAGGACAGTAGAAGAGTGTAAGAACTTGGCACAGATATAGAATATTCTTCCAGCCTAAGAATTTGCACCTCAGGGGCTTATTGGAGTAATTTTCAAGTGCCAGAGACTGAGGTATTGGAATCTGAGATGGATTTCTGATTTTTTAATCACTGTGCATTAAGCAAGATGTGTTACATTTCTTTTTGTTTTGGTGTTTTTCCTTTAATTTCCTCCTCTGAAATATTAATGATCACTGATGTAGGAAAGGTTTTGATTCACATGTGCAATACCATTGCATCCATTCCCATTATCTGTAGTGTTCTGAAGTCCTTTTTCCAGAATGAACAAGTTGTACTCTCATAAATGCCACTAAGTGTTATCTTGACATTCAGGACAGGTCAGAAAAGGAGCTGATTTGAGAAGAGCTACATCAAGGTCAGATGGAAGTAAGAATCTAAAATTTGTGTTTTAACTCCTTGTCTTTGGTCTCTTACTGTCAAGTGTTTGTTATTTTCATAATATTATGCCTGGGGTTTGTACCTATTTGGAAGCCTAGGTGCAAACTTCTGGCAGCATGACAGTAGTATATATGATTGGGTGGTGTAATTTGACTGTTGTTGTTCATATCTTATGAAGTACTGCATATCTTTCTTCTGTACTTGAAAATAACCCTGCCTGAACTTACTTTTGAATGCAGTTCTACAGCTCAGGAGACTTGAATCAATGTCAGGCCAATCCTTGCTGTTGGAGTTCACTTAAACAAGCTTTCCTGGGAATGAGTATTTTTTTTAGTCATCCTTCTGAAACAAGTAGTGGTTTTCATTAAGAAATTATAATAGAAAAGGCTGTTGTCCAAATGGTCTTGTAAAAGAAGGCCACTGCATGAGGTTATACATTTTTATGGTTATTTCATGTGATATGAGTTTGTTCCCTCATGTCCTGCAGATTAAAACTGTTTGTTTACTGCTGTCTTTCTGGAGCAGCTTTGCAATATCCATTTGTTTTAATTTTAAAATCTTCACTTAAAACCCCAACTACACATGATGTGGTGTTTATAATTTAGTTCATCTTTTGTACAAAGTAAGCATGAGCTTACAGAGTTTCTTCTTTCTGGTGCTTGTTAAAAAAACAAAACAGAACAAAAATCCACTAAATCCCAAAGGTAATATTTACCAAAGTGACGAAATACATGGTAACCTCAAATTCTGGTTATTGTAAACCATGCCCTTACCTGTTTCAGTCCTTTGATCCAGTGTTTTGTGTGGTGGGAGTGGTAAAATACTTATGCTTTACCACATCCTTTGGAGAAGTTCATATTGTGATTTAAAAAGGAACAGTAACTGGAACTGGAATAAAGAATCCTGCTCCTGGTGCACCTACTTGCATGAGGCTTTGAGCACAGAGCTGCTGGAGGTGGGGATAGTCCATTAGCAATACACCCCAGTTGGGCCTTCTAGTTCTATAAATCACACTTGCATGGTTATTAGCTTATTTGGATATTCTGGTTCATAGTCAGAATTTCCAAGTCTGAGAACAGCAAACTATGAGATGCTTCACTGCATAATTATTTTAAACCTGCCACCACCCACTGTGTTGTATGGAGTGAGTCTTTGCAGTTACGCTGTGTCTTTAAATTGTATCCGAAGTCTCTACACAAGCAGAATAAAAATAGAAAATCTGTGTTTTGTTTTGTGTTGTTTTTTTCAGGGTCTAGCAGAAGTTGAGCTTCCTCTTTGGTGCTGGCTGCAGCCATTTGCTTGAAGAAGTCTATTTGCTTAACTATAAGTTTCCTGCAACCACCAGGAGAGGGAAACACAGGCTTGAAGGACTCACAGATGACATGACCAAAGCTTCCTCTAAACCAGGGCTTGCTGTATTTCTTTAGGATTCAGTTGATAGTTTGTTGTTGGGGTCAGTGGGTTTATAAATTTACTCACTATATTTTTTTGTTGATTAGACACTCAAAAGGACATTGTAAGCGTTATGTGGTTTTGTTGGTTTTAATATCCAACTGCAGGAATGTTTTAAAATTGCTTCTATTCAGTAATTTTATTGTTGATTTGCATATTGCTTTGTAAAAAATGCTCTCTTTAGCTATGGTAATATTGGATCTCAGTTATGTTAGTCTTGTACAAGCATGGTACACAATGACTTTATAGATGTTGTATATCTCACCAAAATGCCTTAGTATCAGTAAAAAATAAATCTCTCTTCTTTTTTCCCCTTGGACATTTGATGTACTTTAAATCAATATAAGTAAAATTCTAAGAAAGCAGAAAAAGTATTTCCCAACAGCAGACTTAACTTCATGTGGCAAGATGTCTGCTGGTTAAATGTACCTGTCAGATATTCTTTAAAATCACTAATGGATATTTGACCCCTTCCTATACATTTCTAAAAGCCTTTAGTTGGATGTTGCTTTTACTAAAGTTCAATGGTCCATCAGCTAAAATGCTTAAAGCCGTTCTGACATCTAAGATGAAATTATTTTAGCTTCCAACAGTGCTTTCTAATTTATCAGTTTTGAGTACCTTAGTGATAGAATTATGTGCAGTTAATCACAAACTGGACTAGCAGTAAAGTTGTTGGAATTGAAAATTTCTGCCAAGGAAACAAATAGCTTGTGGAAACTCCCACTTTCAGTATGTATATGTATTTGGGGAAACTCCCTTTGTAGCTGTCTGCAGGAATAGGATCTTGGCACTCATGTTTGTACTTCTGCTAGTTACATAATTTTTTTTTTTGCCTATGTTCTATTATAAATTGTTCTACAAGCACTGATGAAAGAGCAGTTAATCATAGCCATAGTGGCATTTACTATCTTTTGTATGAGGACCTTGTATATAAGTTACAATTAAAAAGAACAAAGAATATGTTCATCTATTTTCAATAGTAAATGGAAATGGAGTGTTGGTAGTGTATCTGAATTTGTATAAAAAAGAAACAAAAGGCAGCAAATTGTCTTCAGGACTTGCCTTGTACTTTTAAGTGTTCTTTATGCCAAATGTTACTGGTATGATCTGACTGGCACAGACTTGACCCAGCTAACTCCCTGGGTGAATGCTGCTATACAGTTTTGAGGGGCCTTTTGATTGAGTAGAAATCCATTAAACTTGGAAAGCTACCATAACAAATTTGCCAACATTGAAAATCATGCTGGAACAACTGTACCAATCTTAATCCTTATTTCATAGAACCACTTAGGGTGGATAAGACCTCTAAGATCATTGAATTTTCACTTTCAGCCTAGCACCAACACCTGTTCAGCACTAAACCATGTCCCCACGTGCCACATCCACATTCTATAAACACCTCTGGGGATGGTGACTCCACCACTTCCCTGGGCAGCCTATTCCAATGCTTGACAATTCTTCTGTGAAGAATTTTTTCCAAACATCCAACCTAAATCTCCCCCGGCCCAGTTTGGGGCTGTTTCTTCCCATTCTGTTACTTAGTACCTGGGAGAAGAGACCAACCCTCACCTGAAACCACCTCCTGAAAGGGAATTGGAGGCAGTGAGAAGTCTCCTGTGAGCCTCCTTTTTTCCAGGCTGAACACTTCCAGCTCCCTCAGCTGCTCCTCACAGGATTTGTGCTCCAGACCCTTCCCCAGCTCTATTGCCCTTCTCTGGACACGCTCCAGCCCCTCAATGTCTTCCTGGGAGTGAGGGGCCCTACAATACATTAATACAAAGTCTTGCATTATATTTCAAGTCTGTCTGGTGCAAGTGCATCTATTAAATAATTATATTCTTATATTGAGGGTTTGCAGATGGTTCTTGTCTTCCAGCTGCTCAATCCAATTTGCTTTTTCAGATGCTATGTGTATACTGCAAGTACTTGATTTACAGACGTTTGTGCAATACATGACATTAACTGCATCCCTAAATCAAAATCATGATATCTTCTAGGATGTGTGCCAAACTGTTTGAAGAAACAGTCAGGAAAAGTACAGAAAGTTTACAACTTTTTAAAATTGATATGCTTATTCTGAGGTATGGCTTATTTATTGCAGACCGGTGCTGGCTGGCTTTTTTCGGAATTCCAAGCCAGCACTATGTCTATAGATGTTCAGAACCTAAGAGCCACTGGGGTATAAGCAGAAACTTGGAAGCTTTCTGACTAAGTGTTTCTTGGGTTTCAATTGAATATATATTATCAAGACATCAGCTACCTATTTTAAGTATATTTAATAAATAAGTAAAAATATTTTTAGATCTTCTTCATATCTTCTGAAATAAGCTGGAGGAAGGGATTATGGTTGAAACTTAAAGCATAGGAGTTCTTTTGACATTGAAAGAGGATTTTTGGAAGTTGTGGCTTCATTTCTTCTCCTTGTTGCGGATTTATCATCTTCTTTTTTTGTGGATAATGCAGTTCACCCAGCGGAAGTAATTCTGATGCATGGTTATTTGTATTTTCACATGATTGCTTTAATAGATGAAAGATTCAGGCGAATAATTTGCACTTGCTCTTTTACAATCTGCAGTTATAAAGCATGCAGCCGGCAAATATATTATCTCAATATAATGGTTGTGTTTCCACTGTCATGTAGAAACTTGAGATTAAACTAGTTTGGTAGAATTAATAAAATAATAAAACTTCTAATAATCTACTCCTGACTCAAACTTAGGACATGTTCTGCTAATCCCTTGCTTTCTTAATGCCTTATTATCCTGTACACTTCTGAGGAAATTTATAAGTGGAACTTAACTACTGATCTGAACTTGCTGCAGCTCAAATAAAGTGTTTCATGCTATTTAAATTTTTTTAGTGCTTTGTTAATTTTTCTGCTTTGCCTATTGCTGTGCTCTTCTTGTGCTGCTTTTATTAGCAGTCCATTCTTGCAGTTTCCTGTAAATTTGTCAGCAAGAGGAAGTGCTCCTGCTGCAGACAGCTCAGCCCTGTGGTGAGACAAGTGAATCTATACCAGCAAAGACAGTGTTTGTGCCCTCACATCCCATTAACTAATGAAAAGTAGGATTGCTTTTGGCTGCCAGCAGGAGCTGTCTGTTCTGCCAATGGCAGAGAAGATTGGCTGATTTCCTCAGGCAGTGATCCTGCTGGAACGAAATCCAAGTGTTGGTTCCAGATGCTTTGGTTCTTCCTGTTAAGGCTGAGTGATACCTTATAACATTAAAGGAATTGAGTAGCTCTTTTGGAGTGAAATTCTCCCTAGGCTAGCTTGGTGCAAGGCTGCTCCTCACCACTGATTTCATGGGGACAAATCTGAAAACCTTATACCAAAGGTCTATGCATAACAGAGTTTTGCTTTGTGAAGGAGGATATATTTAATACTCTTTCACTTCCCTGACAGACATAGCAATTAAATCCATGAAGTTTTTATTTCTTTTCAGATTCCTTATTTGCAATTTTGAAATAAAATCCTTCTGGTGAATGTTTGGTCTGGAAATCTAAACTGAATTTTCAGTCTCCCAAAACTGTGAAGCATCTAAACTTTGGTTGTTCCTTGGTGGAACACCTGCTTGTGTGTGTGAAGTCTCTGGGACCATCTTGATAGCGTTGGAAATCACCAGAGAAGTTGAAATGGGATCTTGGAACTTGAAATGAAAAATCCTGCTACATTTCTGAGTACTAAAATGAAGAAGGACAGAAGACAGCATGAGAAAGGTTAGAGAGGAAAAGCAGTGCCTCAGGAATATGTGTTGGTTAAAGGAGCCTTGCTTTAATGAGACTGTTGATGCCAAAGAGCGTGCTAGTATGAGTTGTGGAGTTGGGAGGGGAAAACCAGGAGTTAGGTGTGTCACATCAGAAAAGGGAAAGAGGAACTGAAGGGTTTTTTCCAGTGTTGCATATACTCAAGTGCTGTCATTCTAAATCTAGTTTTTTTGCTAAGATGGAGGAATAGCTTGCAAAGATGCTAAGGCAAGCTTAGAAGAGTATGCTTAGATAGCAGAACTCGGGGGAGAAAGATGGATTTAGAGAATTGTGCCTTAAATGGATAACTGATATTGTAGCAAATAAAGCAAGGGACTTTAATTCAAAAACCACTGAGCTGAGTCCTCTGTAATTATTTTCTGTGTGGAAAATCTGTCAAGCCACTGAGACAACTGGCTATTGATCCTTGTTGGAGAGCACTGGGATCTTGTGTTCTGATATGCTGATCCTTTTGGCTAACAGCAGTGTGTGGTATTTATGGTTCAATTTCCTTTCCTATGAGCCTGGCAATGGAAGGAGTGCAGATGGGTGCCCTATGGTGAGAGAGCTGTTTTTCTAGTCCATACAGCCATGAGCAGTATGTGAAATGTCACTTTCTTTTGTGCTTTGACTGTTGGGTAGTTAACAAAAAGAGATGTTGTATGGGGACTTCTTTCTATTTTGGGGTACAGATTCATGTCTGTTTCCCCAAAAATATGTGAAGTAAATTTTGCTTGACATATGTTTTGCCCATCATTCTGAAACTTGATAGTTGGTTTTGTCTTGTTCAAAGTTATGAGCCTGGAATGTTGTTTAAATTAGAGAAGTCAGTGAAATACTTGAATCCTTTTGAGAACTGAAAATAAGTGTAGAGCAATGGCATTTATACATTATCAGTTGGTGGCACTTGTGAACGATTGTGCACTATCAGCCTCTTGAATTTGAGTTTTGTCTTTTGTGATTTGTGTAGCATCAAAGGTATCAAGACTTGTTCTAAAGCATGTCTATGCTGCAGAATCCTTCAGAATGGCTATTTTGATTGTCTTGGGTTGAAGAGGGAAGGACAAACTCCAGCTGTGGGGGAGAAAACAGATGAGATACTCACAGTTCTGTGGGGCAGTGCAAGTAGCTGAGGCACAGGAGGCTCTTCAGGAGCACAGGAGCATTTCTGAGCTCTGCCTCTGCCAGTGTGAGCTGGAGTGCACTGAGAGAAAAAAGCACAACTTTCTTTTTCTCCCATGGGAAAGTGCTTGATTGAAAGGTGAGTAGGAAGAAAGTGAGCACTGGAAAATCCCCTCTGCTTTCTAGCTCGGTGCCTGCCAGCCCCAGCCGTTTGAGCTGTGCAGGAATTGATTTATAATCTCCCTGGGAAGCCGGGAAATGTGACCAAGACAGCGCTGCCCACCGCCACTGGGGAAACAGGAAGTAACAAAGGAAACAAGTCACGGCTCGGCGTCACTTTTGGCCACAGTGCAGTGCAGATGCACAGGCAGCTGGGGCAGGGTTTCTTTTCCTTTCGTCTGCTGAGCAGACAGCAGCTACAGCTGTGGCTTTCAACCCGGGAGTACCCAAAGGTGGGAGAAGCGCAGAAATGTTCCTGCCATGCCTGAGAGGGGTCATAAGTTGTTAATGGCTTTGTCATCCCAGAGGAAACAATCATTCGGTGACACTGGCAGCAGAAAAACGATGTGTCGGTCGGATAAGGGCACCAGGTCAGTGCTTTTTGTGGCTCCTGTTTCTGTCTTTTCTCCTTCAGGTGGAGAGCACACTGCAACTGAGAGTAGAATGTGGTATCTGGGCTAAAGTACTTTTAACTCATGCAGAGAATGAAATGATAAAGAATTGGAGAGGGAAGGAATGAGTTGGGTGTTGGTTAAAAACTTGTCAGAAAAGAGCAAGTTGAAGCAAGTTAGAGAGTAAATTTAGTTATGCAGCATATCTCAGTTGGCCTTACTTCTGTGTTCCCTTTGTCTTGTAAGATTTTTTTAACTTCACTGTTTGTACTGTGCTATTAATCTTTCTGAGAGACTATTGTGAAAGGGGCTGTTGGAGGTATTAAGAAATGGAATGTGCAACCAAAAAAAGTAGGAGAGGTATGGAAAGGTATTTCAGAAGTATCAGAGAACAGTTAATAAATGGACAAGAGACCTGATAATTCTGCAGAAAGCAGTTTTAAAAACAGATGGTAAATGTTCAGATGGTTGAATCAGGGAATTATTCTAACTCAGAATTACTGAGAGCATATAGGGGAAACTTTCCCTCTTCTGCAATGTATAATGCTGCCTCATTTGTGGTGAACTCTGATACTTCAGTTTCCCGCTGCATGATTTGAGAAATACATTAATTTCTGTAAGTTTTGTGTTATATATGTCATGTTATTTGTAAGTTACATATTCAGACGTAAACTAGCATCTGGCTTAGCTAGGTTTTACTTCCAAGTAAAATTTAAAGCCTAGAGGTTCTGAGATTAGTTTTAAAAGTTCTCAGATGTAATTGGCATAGACAGCATTGTTACACATTGAGATCAGGTTTACTTTTTGTACTCCAGCTTTGGAGGCTGTTTTTTGTGTTTTTTTCCAGCATGACCAAACGGGGCCAGACCATAAATGTTACAACAAATGAGAACTTTTTAAACAACTACTGGCAGCTGTAGTCTCAGAGATGAGGGTAATATTTTTTTTGCCTATATACTGCAAGATGTGGAGATGATCATGTCTGCCATAATTTCTGCTGAAGTTAAGCAAGAACTGAGGACTTTTCCAGGATACAATCCTTAATTGAATCAACTTGTATTTGCTCTAATTGGGCTGAATGCCAATAGCTCTTAGGGCCAGGAGGGGTGAGTGCTCTTCTATAATGTAATCCAGATTTTTAATGTGGTAGAATTTTACTTCTACTTATGGAGGGACTTTTAGCCTGTAAAATTATGCCCTAGCCTTCAATCTAGTTATTCTCTATCCACTGATTGAGGGGATAGATTAAAATTGCTTCATAGATGTGTGCATATACGTGCTGCACAATAACAGAAGTCTGCTGTCCATTCAGAGTCTGAGCTCGGTAGCAGTACTGTGATTCAGAAAACACTTCTGTATCTGATTGGCCCTATCCTGCTTACAGGATGAAGTGTGTAAATTCACTTTTTTTCGTGCTGTTTAAATTTCAGGGTACTTTGAAATAAACAGTGGCTCATTGTGATGGTGTTTGATAAAAGTATACTCATGTGATAGACTTGGGCTGACTTTATTGGTACACAGCAATATACTGAAATTTGGTTTGGTTTTCAGTCTGGTAGACCAGTTAGTTTGTATACAAGTAGTTACAATACTGATTGTATAAGCTCTGTATCATGCTCCAGAGTGCCCATTGCACTGTTCTGTCTTTCCAAAAGCATTTTTGAGCAATGAAACACATCCTAGAAACTGCTGTTCTTCTATTACTCCTCCTCCACTCCAGGGCCTTTCATCTCCTTCACAGGGATCACCTGAGAAACAAAGTGATGCAAGACCTTTCCCTGGCTGCTGCCATCCTCTTCTTGTTCAGAGGGTTCCATTCAGCAGGGGAGAAGATTAATTCTATAGCCACATGCAGTGGGTTTGGGACTTGGTGGAAAAATTTATTTAAAAATATGCATCTAACTCCTTGGTGAATGGGAAGAGGAATAAAGTGTGTGGAATGTAACTGCATAAGAAACAACTGGGAAATACCCCCCTGGTCTCAGTAATACCGAAGTTAACAGGCTCTGCAGTGACCTCAGTGACTGCTATGGCACCTACCTGATAATGCATCAATGTTCTTGGTGAAATGTGTTAAAGAAGTTACAACAGGAATATCAAGAGTTGAAGGGAGCATCCAGTGAGCTAAAGGCAACCATACTGTAGATGCTAAGACCTCAAAAATCTTTGAGCTTCCATTTTTTCCTCCTTCTCTCCCACCCCTAAAATAAGGATTCTAAAGTTAGATTTGTTTTGACAGCTTTCTCCCAGCAGTGTGATGCAAAATAGCAATATCTGTCCTTACAGAGCTGTTCTCTGCAGTCAAGAAAAGCTGAAAAATCTGCCTGGGACTGGAGTCAAAGTACTTAAATGCATTTTAGCAGCCTAACTGAAAGACTTCAACTCAGAATACTGAAGTGTCTGCTGTGTGCCTGCAAATGAAAGTGCTTGAGGAGTGTACAGATGTGATGGGGAGTGTTATAAGCCCCACTGAAATCCAGATAATAGGCTTAGCTGCCTCTAAATCTGTAGAAAAGCCTGGTGCATTGGGTGGGCTCTTTAGTTCATGTAATATGTACTTGGTGGCATGGATTTCAGCTGTGTCTCCTTTTACTCACTTCTTTTATTCACTTAGCTGGGCTGGGGAAGTTCTAAGTTTTGATCTCTATTTTCAGGACTGTTTCATAGTAAGTAGCCAAAAGTAAGAAATTATTGTGGAAAAGAGAAGCAGAACCTGATACTCTGCTGTCCCTTCCTGTCAGTTAAAGCCCATAGTCGTCACACTGTAGAACTGGATTATTTCTTTTTCCCCTACTTGCTCCTCTGCTTCCCCAATTTTTTTTCTTTCCTGTCTGCCTTAAGCTCTGGCTTTTCAGGTAGAGGAGATAATGCCCATCCAGGCATGCTTTAGTGAGTAGTCTGACTGGTGCACTCCCCTATAGAAGGCAAACATGATTGGAACAAATATTTCTGCTTTCTGTATCTAACTAGGGTAGCATATACTTACTACCAGTGTTTGACTTTGGCTTCCCAGAAATTTCAACTTACTGGTTGTTCTGCATAACCTCTGAGACATTTAACTCTGCATCTTCTGATAGGTTTTCCACCTACGTACAGAACACTGAAACAGTTTCACACCGTGGACTGGGTGTTTCAGTCCTTTCTTCTTTGTAGTAAAGGTGGAGAGGATGAACTTGAGACTGTTGGATGGCATTGGGACTAATGTAGGAAAAGTAGCATCAAAATATGTTTATCAGAATGAAAAGGTTTCATTTTTAGTCTATTTTCTAAAGACTGGAGTAACTTAAATTAAATTCTAATGTTTAAACATTGATGTGCATATTCTTAAAAGAATAAGCCCAGGCCTTGCCTTTGCAATCCTCATTTCAAGGAAATCACTCTTAGCACTATTGATGTGGTTTGGCATCAGCAGCCAGCTGGGTAACACTCTCCATTTTCCTGACTTCAACTTTTCTACAAGATGTGGAGAAATAATTTGAAGGATTTAGGGGGGCAGGGGGATGTTAGTTTCTGCTACTATTTTTAAATTTTTATTCTTAAAAGCTTAAAATACATGAGTAGCCCCTTTTTGGACATTGCTGTCGCTAGAAATTTTGTTGAGGAGGAGGAAATAACTCAGCTGGGAAAGATCTCAGTCATTTAATAAGAACAGGGAGGAAACAGCGAAGAAAGGATATGGCTGAGTAGAACAAAAGCAATTTACCTTTTGGTGAGCAGGGAGGTCCTGGGGAGAATTGGGATACTGTGGTATCTTGATGTGTCTGCTGTGAGAGCCTTTGTAGGGCCTTGGATCCTGTCTTCTCTGGCTGTACCTGCTTCATAACACTGGGGACCAAAAGCTAATTTTTGTGATTAAGTCTTTTAGGCTGCCTAGAGAATTTAATTTGGTTTAAACTCTCCTGGTAGAAGTTGCTAGGAATTTCCACCCTTTTCCACATATGCATCATTAGCAAACAGCAGAGTTAGATCTAAATCCTAAACTGATCACTGCAAGATCCATTGCCTTGCATTTCTGTTTTTCCTAACCCATACAATGGATACATATTTTGCTGTTGCACCTCAACAAATCTGAAACACTTCCTTATTCTTTTCAGAATGGGAAATGCCATTTTAGGTTGGAGGGGCAAGTGCTTGGGTAGGTTTTGTGCTGGGGCTCTTGGATTCTCTGCTGAGGCTCAGAGTTTACCTCCCTTACTGTCCCTTTTGGGTAAAGGAGAAATGAACAAGTTCCATTAAATTTTCACTCTTGCACTGGAAGCCTATCAGTTCTAAACCATCATTCCTTTATCAGAAATTAATTGACTGGAACTTCATTAGTTTGCCTTTTACCAGCGAAGGTCTCTAGCCTTACACCTGATAACAAACCCTTTTATGTCTAGGTCAAAATTCCCATTCTATCCACACATGATTTCTCTCCCTATGACACATTAGGATTTTTTAGCCTAGTTCTGTTAGCAGTTGAAGAAAGAAAGGGCTCATAATGATATATCAGAATAAGTTGCTGCCTGAGAAATGAGTCTTTTTGGTTTAAGATGACAGCAGAATGCGTGCTAACTGCAGAGATGCTTGGTGAAGTGTAACATAAATAATTGATATATAAATTAAATGGAAGCCTGCAGAAATCTGAGAGGAACTTCATTTGCACAGGATGCTGTCACATGTAACATCCTGTATGAAATAATATACTAATTCTTTAATTAAAGAATTAGGAGTTAAAGAGTAAAACATGTAAATATCAGGAGTAAGTAGTATTGGATGCTGCAGTTACTAAACCTTGGCTTGAGTCCCTTGTTGTACAGAAAATTACATTGTAATTGTCACGTAGCACTTGGGAGAAGAAACCAACTTTCTTTCCAGTCACCTGCTTGATTAAGTCTTGCAGAGCTATCTGGAGTATTTTTAAAACATAAATACTTCAGTAACATTTACTAGGCACTTTTTCTTTGTTTCAACAACTGTCAATCACTTTGGAGAGCTGTATAAAAATAAATCGGGGCTTTTTGTACTACATTTTTTTATACATTACAAAGTTCCTGGAATCTTTGAACACCCAGTCTGTGTTACATTCTTAAGTGCTGAACCACATTAGTTGTTTGGAAAGCTTGTTTAAGGAAACAAGCTTTGCTTCTCAGTACTCATTCCTTAAAGTAAAATCTGAGTTTTAAACTGTTTTTAATTATCTAATTTGCAGAATGATGGCCTCACAGGAGCAGGTCTGGCCAGTCCCAATGAAGGCAATTGGAGCACAAAACCTTCTGACAATGCCTGGAGGAGTCACCAAGGCAGGCTATCTTCATAAAAAAGGAGGCACCCAGCTGCAGATCCTGAAGTGTAAGTTGAATGAGGTATTAACTAAATTAAGTGTTTTAAATGCTTGCCTCTGGGGCCAGTAACAGACTTCATGTTAGCAAACTGTTGAAACTGTTTTTCCACTTTATACTGGAATATATGTATGAAAGACTCATATTGAAAGATTTTCCTTTAATTGTTTTGCAACTGCAACTTAAATAGATTTTAAAAGATAATAAATGTTGTGGTTGATTTTGCTTCGCTTGTTTAGTTCTCTTGACAAGTCCTTCACAAGTAGGATTTTCAAGACAAACAGATTCCCAGGATATGTATCAATTTCAAACACTCTTTTCTGAAAGAAATTAGTACTCAGCTTTTTTTTCCAGTTGGTTGTTCTGTACTGGAAAAAATATCCCCATCTCCCACTGTTGTTGTGAAATGGAAATTTTCTCACTGCCAACACTGGGCTGTACTTAACAACAGTAATTTCTTCTGAAATCAGAATTTATTTACATGGGGAAAAGTTCAGATTTTGGGTTTATTTATATGCTATTCATTTGGTATCTCTGTTTATACTGAAACTATACTTAAATACTTGAGGACAAACACTATTGCCTTTGATAACGGAAGGAGTCTTGGCCTCTTTCAAAAAAAGAAAACAGGATATAACTTTACAGGCAGGATTATGTACTTGAGGTGAAAGAAAAGAGTTTTCATGTTTTTGGGATGGATGTAAATATGTATTTGTATCCTGTGGCTGCCTTGCTGCTATTGCTTATTCCACTAATAAAGGAGCACAGGTGGAGATCAGGGCTGCAGTCTCTGAGGCTTCTTTTGAAGTTTTCAGATCAGCTGCCTCTCAAGTGAGGGAATCAAGTATTACCTTAGTCCTGAAATTCTGCAAATGGACAGCTTCTCTGTGTGACTGATCATAATTAGTTTGTGCTCATTTGCAGTGATTCATATCATTATTAAAATCTTAAACAATGATTCTACACATGCTCAGAGGTTCAGTTGTTCTGTTGCCCTTGGATTTATATTTTGCTCACTTTTTATCTTTTCAGGGCCACTGAGATTTGTGATTATCCATGAGGGATGTATCTACTATTTTAAGAGCAGCACATCTGCATCTCCCCAGGGTGCATTTTCTTTGAAAGGTTACCACAGGTAAGTGCCAGGGGAGTTGTTTAACACCCAAGATCCTTTTACTTAATGCTAGGGGTTATGGGTTTAATTTTTAATGAAGTTAAACACAGCTACATCTGTTGTTTGGGTTAAGCATTGATCTCAGATTCCAAGAAATGTATTCCTTTCAAATTGTGTATGTGACATTTCCTGTGCTTGACAAGTGGATAGCCTTCCCTTTCTGTAATTTAACCAGTAAAGCTGTTTGAATTGGAATTGCTTTACTCCTGTTACTGATTAATGCACACTGTGCATAGATAGATGTGGATTCTTTCAGACAAACCATCTTTGTTCTGTAGTGACCAGAAAGGAATCAGAAGAGAAAACCTATGGAGTTACTGGTTCAGCAACTGTAGTTAGTGTTGAAACTATCAACTACACAGTGCTAAATGAGAGAATGCTTGTGCAAAGTATCTGACTCATTTCACTACACATTTTTCATCTTAATATTTAATTTGCAAGTTGAAGACAGAAATATGTGGCTTTCAAGTTAGCCAGTACTGTCAGAAGCCGAATGCAGAATAAGTACAAGGCCTACTAATAAAAGTCCAACCTGATTTTAAGAAATTGCAGTTGAAATTGATGCTAAGAAATATTTAATGAGAGAGGGAATGTAGAGAAACATTGTTGTATTGATCCTAACCCCTGCAATTTTATTGTATTTGTACATGTATATCTTGTACTGTGTAATGTTCTTGTGGAATAAGGAATTACCTTTCCTCAAATTATGAGAACTTTTCTAACAGAGCATGATAATAGCATATTTTTAAGGAAATGCACTGGTAAACATTGAGACCTTGTTGGAATAGGGACCAAGTCTTGATTAGTATAAGGCACAGACAAGCATTATTGAAAAAGAATTTGAGGTGAAAGAATTGTTAGACTGAATAGTTGCATAAGGGGTCTTTAAATTTTTTTCCCCTTAGCAGTCCCAAATTAAGAAATTCCTTACACACACAAAAAAGAAAGCAGTTAAGTTATGCTTGTTTTAAAATAATAAAAAATGTGCAAGAGTGTTTATAAGGGAAACGTGTAAAAATGAAATTTGCCTTTATTATTAGTTTTTCCTCATTTTCATGGGAAATGTATTGAAATAATGACTTCTTGAAATAAGGGCCACAAGCACCCTGAGTACATCTTGCAGTGTGACACTTATGAATTAATGTGGTTCATTAACTCTTGAACAGGTCAAAGCTGCTGTTTATAGAAGTCTGGCTGGTGGATTAACAAGTTCTCTTCCTTTTGCACAGTCTCTTCCACCACAATAACGAAGTACTGCAAATGCACATATGGGGATTTCTGTGGTGATTTTCTGGGCTTGGAGGTTATTTTTCATAAGGCAAAAGTGGCCAGTAAAACTGCTTTCTGTCAGCCTTTGACTTGCACTGCAGCATTACCCATGGATGAAGGCATTTCTGTATTGGTTGTGTTTCTCAGGGTTATGCGGGCAGCTGAGGAGACAACATCAAGCAATGTGTTTCCTTTCAAGTTAGTTCACATAAGCAAGAAGCACAGGACGTGGTTTTTTTCAGCTTCTTCCGAAGATGAAAGAAAGGTAACTTTCTTCTTTTGCAATAGCTTTTTCCTTGAAGCAAGAAGAGAATATTGGACTTCCCTAAAATCTAAATGAACTGGAAATGCAGTCACTGAAATTTGTGTACCTAGTTCTTTGGGCTCCTCTGAAAATCATGTCTGAAGTTTTAACTATTAAGTTAGTGTTAGTTCAACTTGTAATTTAGGGAATGGCTGTGACAGTATATGGCATGGATTTCTCCATATTGCATAAATATTCCATGTTTATTTTTCACCAAGGAAAAAAGTAAGGATACACTGAGCTTTTGACAGATTCTGAAAACTGTTCAGTGAAATCTCTCACCCATAAACATACTCTGAATATATATCTGGCTTTAGGAATAACAGCATGAAATTTGCAAACTGAAAATTAATACTTGAGTATCTAAAATACTGCAGGAACATACTGAAAACATTTAACTGCTGAGTCTTTTCAGTAAAGAGTAATGGATAAATATTATTTCAATGCATGCTCCCTGCACAATTACTCTGTTCTTACAGAGGAAAATATACATCTGGATTTAATGATTTAAATATTGATGTGTTGAATGTTGTATTTTTATTTTTGTTTAGAATTGGATGCTATCCTTGAGAAGAGAAATTGGTCACTACCATGACAAGAAAGAACCATTAATAGAATTCAGGTATAAACCCTTATTCTTTATTGGCTTTTTATCCCTTTTGCACTAGCTTTTTACAGTGGTGTTTTAGGCTTTTTTGCACCTACTATTAATTTTCTGTTAAATAAGAGGCGGCACAGTAAGATTCAAGAAGAAAAACCCTTCCCAGTTTATACTTTAAAGAATAGGAAAAAAACCCAAATCTTTAAACAAATAGCATTTTCAATATCAGCTTTGTGTAACAGAAATTAAATCTTTTAAAAGACAGTGGCAACATATCTGACTGTTAATTGGGAAATAGGAACAGATTGCTTCTGCTTTTCCAGCATTCCTTTCCAGTGCTGCAGTCCTGCTAAACAGAAGTAACTCTGTCTTTTCTTTTGCAGTGACTCTGGTTCTGATGCAGACAGTTTCTATGGCTCAGTAGAACGTCCCATTGACATCAAGTATTCCCATCATTCAGCAGATAATGAAGGTGATAAATCTGCACACTGATGAATAAGGCTTCTTTGTTGCTTATTTATTTCTTCTGAATTCTGCAGGAATTATTCCTGTAGCTTTAGTAAACTGATCCAATTTGTAACTGGTGGGTTTTTTAACGAGGTGTATCTCTGTTGTAGTTTTAAATCAGCAACAGGTATTCTGAGCCATTCACTGTTAGTACAAATAAACTAAAGAATTTCAGATATTTTAAGAAGGTTAATTAAAAGTGAGGACATGACAGAAATTCACAGCATATTTTAGTAACTGAGTTCCTAGTCAATAAATATGTTTGTGAAAACCAACATGAGAAACCTTGCCTTGAGGTTCAGCAGAGATCCTTTTTTAGGCCTTTCCCCATTTGCCCTTACAGATTTCTCTGGGCAATGTTGATGGGAGCAAGAACTCATTTCCTGAAAGGAAATTCCTGCCTGTTCTTCCTGACTAGGGTGAAAAGGCAGGAATGGGTCTTGGTAGGAAATCCGGTTCCATTGCTGCAAGCAGAGCAGAACAGACTCATCAGCATTCCATGTGGGGCTGTAGTTCAGTCCTGATTTTATGGCAGGGGAGGGTTGTGTGCAAGGTGAATGATGATAAGAGGCCTAGTAGGAGTTTGAATTAGGAAAATTAGAGTAACTGATTTTTGTCAGGTACTCTTACCTTTTTTTGGGGCATTCTTCTGCGTATTGTCCTTCAGGCTCCTCTTATAATCCATGAGACATTACTGCCTAGAAATAATGTTTTTTGTGGGTTGGTTATTCTGATTTACAATTAAAGCCAACATTGAAACCACTTAATCTATTTGTTGTGGTGCTTTTTTTTGTTGTTGCCAGAGCAAGGCAAAAAAAATTAAAGGGTTGTAGATCACTAAGCTTGTTTGATCTCCCATACTGCAAAATCACAGATTTTTCTGTGGTGGGGCTAAATTTTGGGAGCTATGTTTTTTTTTCCAAGTGATTTTGTTAATGCATCCATGTAGTTATGTCTCTGCAACTGATTTGAACTTCTCTCAGGAAGGCTGGAACACTAGAAAGTGTCACCAAAAAATAATTTTTAAACTAGTGAGTTGAAAAAAAAATTAACATGCAGTGAACTTTATCGGCCTCTGTTACAAGTGATGGCTTTTTTAATTGACATAAAAATTTAGAGAGACACCTAGCTAGCAGAGAGGTGGATAAAAATTATTAATTTTTTTTCACCTCTTTAGAGAAAATAGCTGAAAAATATTTAAGGAGCTCCAAATACTTGATACTCTTTCTTAGGTTTCTTAAGTTCCAAGAGTATTTATCAGAGTCTGATGCACGGATTTTTATCTGCAGATTATGACCAGGAGGAAGAGGATGAGTCGTATTTGCAGCCGGATACTTGTGACATAGTGAAAGATGGTATGCATGTGATTTCTTTGTTTCCCCTCACGAAAGGTCCCCAGTGAAGGCAATATTCGTGTGGAATGCCAGGTTATTATTTTGTATTGGTATTCCAGCTGGCAAAATGACTGAAGTAATGCAGAAGTATCTAATCCTGAGAAGTATTTAGGGTCAGAAGTTTGTAATAACAGCAGTAACCATTTACAGGAAGTATTACATGCCTTTAGGGGTGTGTTTTCTTGCAAGCCTCCTGCCTGAATCTGGTCATCAGTCTGGAGCAGCAGTAATGCTTTTAAGGAAAAAACAGACTACAAAGTGAAAAGTCTTTGAGTCTTCATAAGCCATGCCTGAAGAAAAATACCAGGAGTATATTGCCCATAACTTCCAGAATTGTGCTGAAAGTTAAATTCTTAATCCAGCATTTTGAGTACTCTCAGACCCAATGCCAGTGAAATATCTTAGATCACACAGAAAACTGATTTGAGAAGTTTCTTTTGATGACATACTGTATTCCCCCTCAGTGTTTCAAGTTTTTGGTTTTCTTTCGTAGATATGGTCCTGCCCCCTGCATACCCACCTCCACCTGTTCCTCAAGTCAGGAAATCTGCCTTCTTGGAATCGAGGGCAAATTCCTATGCTGGCAAACCAACTGCACCAGTACCACCACCACCTCCTAAGAGAAGCTTACCTGAAATCAAACTAGACCCTCCCCCTGTGCCCCCTCTACCTGTGTTCAAAAAGCCTGCAAGTGGCAAAGCGTGTCACCCACTGCCTCCAGAGCCTCTGCCTCCAGCACAAGTCCTTGTTCCTCCAGAAGCGTGCGAGAAGCTGAAAAGCTTAAACCTTTCCCCACGGACTCCTCCTCCTCTGCCTGGCAATAAACCCAAGTTGTCACAGCTTGTTGAAAAGCTAGCGGACCCCAAAGTGCCCAAAGAACTTGGTAAACCTGGACTGTTTGTGCCACCAGTGCTCCCAAAGCCACCTGTGCCCAGTCACCAGCCCCCTGCAGTCAAGCCTAGGACAGAAAAATCTTTAGGCCACCAGTTACAGTAAGTATGAGGACACAATGCGTAATTGTTTCTCAATCACTTATTAGTTAACAAGTTTAGACATACTCAGATTCATGCCAAGATCTGTGTCTCTTCCCTGCACCGTCCCTCTCTGTGTTGTGCTTTTTTTTTTGCCTGTAATTTGAAAATCTGCAGTGAATCTAGCTGATCTGGTTGGACTTGTTTTGTGCAGGAGCTTGGACTAAATGATCTCTAGAGGTCTCTCCTTACCCAAATTAATCTGTAATTATCTAAATTAATCTGCAAGTACAGCCTCCAGCTCTGGGGCCCCCAAAACAAGAAAGATGTTGCCCTGTTAAAACTGGTCCAGAGGAGGCCACTGAGTTGATCCAAGGGCTGGAGCACCTCTCCTATGAGGACAGGCTGACAGAGTTGGGATTGTTCAGCCTGGAAAAGAGGAGGCTCTGGGGAGACCCTTACAACACCTTCCAGTACCTAAAAGAGCTACAAAAGAGATGGAGAGGGACCTTTGACATGGGCATGGAGTGATAAGATAAGGGGGAATAGCTTTAAACTGAAACAGGGAGGTGTAGGTTCAGATTAGATTTTTGGGAATAAATTCTTTGCTGGGAGGGTGGTGAGGCATTGGCACAGATTGCCAAATAAACTGTGGATGCCCCATCCCTGGAAGGGCCACCTTGGATGGGGCTCCAAGCATGCCTAGTGAAAGGTATCCCTGCCCATGGCAGGAGAGCTGGAATGAGATGATCTTCAAGGTCCCTTCCACCCTAAACCATTCTAGGATTCCATGATTTGGGGGCTAAACTGAAATTTCCATTCAAGTTTACTATTGCTTCAGTGTTTTGTGTATATTTGTTCTGCTTTCCTGATGAGATATCCTTCAGTTTTTGTTCTGTTTCTGCCAGGAGATCACCACCAGATGGACAAAGTTTTAGAAGCTTTTCATTTGAAAAACCAGCACTACCCTCCAAGCCAAGCCAGCCTGATGATAACTCTGATGATGATTATGAAAAAGTAAGATCAAGCAGATGATCCATTCTAAAAGAATATTTTTTTCCTTGATTATGTATACCTTTGGGAACATTTTAAGGGCATTATTTCAGGAGAGGAGTAACTTTCTGAAACACAGTGCTGTGTATTTTTTTTTTTTTTTCATTTCTTTTTGAGCTTTAGCAAATGCTTTAAGTTATGGAGCTTAAGGTTGGATACAGAGGAGAAAGAAGCATAAAGTAAAGATTAAATTACTGTTAATAATTTTATATGATGGCTGTAGCTTATTTGCATAATGAGTTGCTAGGGTTTTGAGTTGACTTAAGTGATTTATTTTCTTTATTTTTTTTTACAGGTTGGGCTGCCTGCTTCAATATTTCTTAATACCTCTGAATCCTTAGAAGTTGAAAGGTAAAATGTGATTTTAAATTAGTTCCTTAGTCTTACAAAAATCTGTACTGAACCACAGTCCGAAGATCATTTTGATAACTTGTGTTTAAAGCATGCACTAAAATGTTTAATATGCAAATCACTTTGTAGAGAAGTTAGTTCAGTGCTCGTATATCAATTGACAGATGAGAATGCAATGAGATTTGGCTCCATCTGGAGGAGATAGTTTTGCCAGGATGCTGGATGGGACCAAAGAGCCAGATGATCTCTGCTGCACTGCTGATTCAGGTGCTAGAACAGTGACTTTCAGCTATGATCTACTATGAATTATTACACCCAAAATACATATTTGTAATGAGAATTTTAACACTGTATTTATCTGAGTACTAACAAGATGTCATGCACATGAATAATTGTAATATAAGTAATTCTTTATTCTTTTTAGGATATTTAAAGCTAGTAGCCCACAAGGACAACCACAAAATGGATTGTACTGTATTAGGAACTCATCTTCAAAGCAAGGAAAGGTAAATTGCAATTGCCGAGTCTAACCCCAAAAAACTGCATTTTATATACATCAAAGTATTTAACCATTTAGATGTGATATTTTTTTAAAGCAAGAAAATATGCGAGAATTCTTATTGTCATGTCAGTGACTGTAAAAAAAATTGGCTGGATTTTAATTAATTCCTCCATAATACCTTGACTTAGAAGAGCTTGGTAGTACAGAGTGAATACATTGTATTTTTCTTCTTCAAGGTATTGGTTGTATGGGATGAACCTCCAGGAAAAGTGAGAAACTACAGAATCTTTGAAAAGGTCAGTAGCTGCACTATGTATGCATGTCTAGATTATTTGTCTGTGTGTATCAAATGGGAATGCATACTGGTAAATACCAGAATGAACAAGTTGAAGTCTAAATTTGTTCCCATCTCTGACAATAAAAATCAGCTGACTTACAGATATCTGGTTTAGGATAAGAGTTTGACTACGCAGATCTGGACTTTCTAATTGCTGTATCATGCATCATCTAAATTTCACCTCCAATTCCTGAGTTTAATTTGGACTTACTTGTGAGACTGGCTAGTTTGCAGAGGAATAGTGAGTTCTGATGATGATGTTCTAGCCCATTTTTCTTCAGACATTGAGCTGGAAACATTACTGTGAAACATTACTGTCAATGGTGACATATGTTTTTGTTCTACAACAGGATGGCAAGTTTTACCTGGATTCAGACATCCTGTTTTTGAACATGGGAAGTCTGGTGGAATACTACAGCACTCATGTCTTACCCTGTCATGACAGCCTGATTCTCAGGTGTCCTTATGGTTACTCTAAGCCAAGGTGACGTGACAGCCATGGTTCACTGACACCTCTGAGGACAGGACTCCTGCCCCTGCTGGACATCCTGCTGTTTGCACACACAAACTGAATCTGTTTCCACCGTTTATTCTCACGTGAATTGTTATATAAATTCCATTTAATGAACTTCTGGTAAAACCTTAAAGTCCAGATCAGTGGATTTTATGGTCTTGTCTTTTATGAAGATTTGAACTGATTATGCTGTGAAAGCTGTCCAGGATACCCACACCTTTTATAAAATGCTGCTATTACTAATCTTGGAATGTCGAAGAGGAACATGAACAAAGAAGTGATCTGAATACAACTGATCTGGAAAATGAAAGTATGTCAGAATTTATTTGTGACAGGGAATACTAATACTCTGACTTGGAGGTACTACTCCTAAAGTCAGCATTGGTGCTCAACTGAGATATTTTGTATTACTTGTATAGTTGATATGTACATAATGAAGATTTCTGTGCAAAATAATTAATTTACTATAGGTAAAGATGATCAGGAAATGAGGCTTTTTTTTAAGCCACCTCTCACATCCTTGTACCTTCTGAGTACAGTAACCACTATCAGGTACTATCTGGCTGGTATGGGTGTGGCATCCCACATACTGCTCAATGACATGCACTTCGGGTAAGTGATTTGGCTTTCATGGGAGCCCCATTACCGAATTCTGAACTAGAAGGGTTTGTGCCACTGGTATCTTTAAAGGGTATGAGAAAAGAGAAAGGACTGCTTGAGTTTTTGGGGGAAGGCAAGGGAGCCATTTGAATGTTCCAAATTCCAACTAGCAGTTTTATCTCACATTGCCATAGTCAAAGGTTCTTTAAACAAAGCACAAAAAACACACAAAGCCATGGTTGTGATGCTACTATCAATCCATAAATCCTTGTGGTCACTCTTAGGAACAGGTTGTCAGCCCATTGAATTCTTTTCTGTTCTGGGGCAAAACACACTACCCTAGTCTGCTACCACAATTTTTTCCATTATTAGAATTTCTACTCAGTTTGTAGTTGTATGCAAAACAAAATCTGTTTTTAATTTACTGTCAATAATAGGCATTACCAGGGTGCTTTTACCATTTGTTCCTAATATTTTGGAGCCAGGTATCCTAAATCCAAAGGTTTGATGTTTATGCCAAAATTACTTTTGGAGAAGAAATTGATTTTAACAGTCTTTTAAGTAATTGTTGATCCAAAAATACTGTCATATTAGTCTCATATTCTAATAATGTTTACAGCACTTGTAATAGTAGTAAAAAAAATGCTGCCCCTCTTGAAACAGAATGTAACAAGATTTTATCAGTCTGAACCTGTATCAATCAACTTTTTTTTCTGTTATCTTTTCAATGTTTATACATGCCCACTTTAATCTTGTTACCATTAGATGGTCACAACTTTAAAATCATGACAAAACCATTACAGAATAAGAATTTGCTTTTTATGAAAACAATAAATAAGGATTTAGTCCCTAGGAAATTGTCCTTGCTCATCAGATGGAATATGAGGATCATACACAGGAATTAAGGCTGGAAACTCTGCCTCCATCTTTTCAGAGACACAGACATACACAATATCAGTGTTTTGATCTCTGCTCCTGCCATAATAGGGCTTATGTGTGTAAATAATGTGAAGTACTTAAAATTCAGATTCTGTTGAATGTTGGATATTTTGAGTCTATTTCCTTTTATTTTACATCAGTAGCCCTGTAGTGCACTACCCTGACATGATCCTCCCTAAAAAAGGCTAAGCCAAGACAGCATTTTAAAAACCTTTTTGGCAAATGGTTATATGTATATCAGAGTAAGTTCAAGTTTCTTGCAATATTCACACCTAACTGTCTACAGAGCAGGATTTTTCTCTGTGTGGGAATAATTGACTTCATTGTGTCATGACAGTTATATTTATAGCGTGTTCTCTTTGGGGCCCTATTCAGATATTTGATTGTTTTCTCAACCTTATACTCAGAAGATTTTCAAATTGTTAACATCCATTTAAACCATAACACTTTCTTTACCTGTGTAATACAAGAGTTGCAAACATGTAAATTTTTGTGTTAATTTCCTTTTGTATCTAAATGTATAGATTTCTGAAATGGATAAACTTTCAGTACCAATCCACCTCATTTTGTGCAGTTGTCTTTAATCTCATGGGGGTGTGTTCTAATGTTTTGTTTGTTAGCTGTGTTCTTCCAATAGTGGAGTTAATGCCCCTAAGAAGCAAATCTTCCTAACAAAGATAATTTGTTTGTTCTAAACAAATCTGCAATCTTTCTTCCTTTTGCTCCTACATACTAGTCTAGTCTGTTTTATAACAAATCAGGTGAGTTTCTGGTGTTTGTAGGGAGGAAGGACACAGCTAGAACACATGGCTCAGTATGTCTGCTGTATTTCTCACTAATCTGCCTCTCCTCATTCCTGTACCACAAAGCAGCATTTGCATCTACAACCTACTACAAGCTCCTTAGCTTTAAAATAGTTTGTGGGGAATTGTAAAAGCAGCATTTGATGCACATAAAGAATGTAGTTTGAGTTTTGTAATATCCAAGTCAAAGTCATTGATACTAGTTTGGAAAACATCTTGCCTTTTGTGACTGAACTCCAGATAAAAGTATTACAGTAATTTGGATGGGGATTGCTGTTCTAGGGGGAAAAAATGGTCCTTTTGAAAATAAAACAAGGGACAATCAATGGCAGCATGTCATAAAAAGTGAACCAAATCCAAGCAATTTTTCTATGACAATAAATGTGCTTTGTGTCAGCAGTCAGGTTTCCTACTTCAGAAGTTCAGTTTTCACAAGAACGTGAATAAGTAGCAAGAGTATTTGTAGCCTCAAGTGGCTTCATCCTTTGGAATGTGCAAAAGGGCACTGATGATTTTGGAAGCTGAAGGTGTGATTATGTAGAATTTGGGGACATCTGCTGGTCAGCCTGTTCCACACAGGGATCCACACAACAGGAATCCAGCAGCTAAGCTTGTGTGTAGAAGTCATTTGGGACAAATCAGTCTTAAGTGACTTCAGATAGAAGCCAGACATCAAAGCTAACTTCAAGTGGAAACTTAATAGGCTGGGTCTTTGAAACTCAAGACTCTTTTGGTTCATCTGTCTTAAATAAGTAGCAATATTGTTTAGCAAAATTGCTCATCTATATGTCTTCTAACCTAAAGAACAAAGATAAATTAATCTTTCTGGGTTTATTCTTAATATACTTTGAGGTAGAATTTGCATAATGGACATCTGAGCACCACCTAAATTTATCCACACTGTAAAGCATTAGGCAGCTGTTCTGAACATTAAATACTTCACCCAGCAGCAAGCAAATTGCATGATGTTGCAATAGTTTCCATCTTATGAAATACTCACCTCCTTGAAGTCAAGGAGGGTTTTTTTCCCTAATAGTGGGAGTGCTTGAGAAGCCCATAATTACAGACCCCTAAGTGGGAGAGCTTATAGTCCTTTTACTATACTCAATGTACCACACTATCAAATACCAAACACTACTAGAACTCCAAGACAGAGAGCATTTGAGCTCACTTTAAAACTGGATGGGCTGAAGTGATTATGCTCAGGTACAGAGTAAGCCTTGAAGCACAGCCACCTCCAAATCTTCCTTCAGGGCTCCCATTCCTGTATCTTAATTACAGGATGGTCATTACTATCCCTCACTTGTACCTTCCTCCTTAGAGTATCTAGTTCCTAGAAGTGAGTAATTCAACCTCTCATGCTGATGACCTGGTCCTGAGTGGCATGTAATCTTGGAGATATCACAGAATCGTTTTTAATGTAATTTTACTCACACATATCTCTCCTGGAGTTGGTTTGCACAGAAATGGCAGTGATAAAAACCATTTGTAGGATTAGATTACTGGATATATAAAACAAGGGAAAAGCATTTAACTATTCTTTGAGTCACCACCTTCTCTGCCTTTTAAAGAGCACTTCTTAGAAGCTCCTGCTGGGTACTACCCCAGCACAGCTGGTTCTTTCAGGCTGATGTGCACTGAAATTCTGGCCTGAACAGCCTTTTGCCTGCCTGAAGTTTTGCACCTGTACTGAAGAGCAGTGATGTGAAAGGGCCACCAGAGCAGCATAGAAAACAGGAGAGTCTGTCCCATGGAAAGTTATTAGAGTGTTTTATTACAGGGCCAATATGGAAAGGTGCTTTAGCTGTGGCTTCACAGGCTGTTTTGGGCTTCATTGGTTATGTTATGCTTTAATTTACATTAATTTGCACTGTGCTAATATTCATGCTGTTTTATTTTTTCAAGAAAATGACAGCTGCACCCTAACCATGGAAGTACTGCTGAAAATGTGCCATTTAAAAATTAAATGTGACTTCAGGGAATTAAAAATGTGATATTCTAATATTCCAAAGTTTCTCTCAAGATTAATTAACTTTCTCTAAACTTAAAGTATTTTCCTTATGCTTTTCAGCCCTCCTCATTAGTTTGAACTTGCCCTGAAATATTTTTCCTTTCTCTGTTTTACCCTCTTGAGTCTGCTTGTAGTTCAAAAGTTAGTTCAAAAGTTCTAATTTCTTTTAGTGACATTTTTCCTTCTCCTACTATTAAGGACCAAGATGTCATTACAGTGCAGCTAAAAACAATTTCAGCTGCTTGAGTCACTATGGACTTCATGTAGAAGCAACTAGCAGAGAACACAGAACTAGAATCCAGATGATACTCAGGAAGTCATAGATGTTGCAATTAAATTAATTGGTTTTACTTGGAAAAACGTTTTGGAAAAACAAGCCCTAACCTTCACAAACACTATTGTAACATTAAAAAGAGAATGTTGGTTGCTGGAGTTCCTTTGTGTGAAGCAATCATTGCACCTTTGGTTCTGTTTAACTGTAACTGCTGTTAACCACCTTGAATCATGTAGTTCTATTTACATTTCATCTCAATCATGTATAAAAATTCCCTTATGTCCCCGGAGCATAAAGTCAATGTTTTTCAAACTTAAAGCCAAAGTGGCCTCTCAGATTAAGATTGTATAAAATTTGGCAACATTTAGTATTGGTCTGTTCCAGCTGCTCTGCCCTTTCACCCACCTGCTGTTTCAGTTCTCTTAATTTTTTTTTTCCTACTCAAACAAACCTCAGATATGCTTTTGTTTGGTTGTGGAGAGAGATTAAAGTAGACAAGAATACACTTTTTTGCTCCATGTAATCTTTCTATTGAACCTACATTAAAATTGTTTCTACATGCCTATTTTCAGATCATTGGGAAAGTTCTCCTTCCTTGTGAAAATGAGTAAAATTCAAAAAAGAGCTTCCTATGAAGAATAAGAATTAATGGAAGTTACCTGAGCATCAAGAAATGTTAATGCCAGGTAAAGAGGTCAGGTGCATAAAAATAATTGTACAATACTATTTTTCTGGTATCTAGTAAGGCCACATGAAAATAATTTGTAAATTGATACATTAACATTGACTCTTTTGTTTGAGAGACTGTGATATAAGTTGTGTCCAGTGCTACTGGTGCTGGAGCCTGCTGAGGAGAACTATTATTTGAAAGCCAGTAACCATTCTCCAGTACATGTGCAGGTGTGCATATGGCAAATAGAAGCCTACTGGCAACAAGCTCCTTTTCCCAGAACCCTCACTAGCAGCCCAAAATCTTGAAGGACTCAAATACTGCAGGGTGAAAAACACAGTGTAGTTCATGTTGTACCTTTTATTGTAGCTGTAATGCTGCAAACCCAGCTGGTAAGAGTTAACAACGACAAGTTCTTCGTGTCTTAAATAATGCAGAAGTGCTTTTTGAGATTGTCTTTTTTTTCTGCAGCAGAGCGCACAGCTTTAGTGTGTGTCAATATTTATGAGCCCTCCCTTGATTTCTGCCCATGTAATCCCACCTTTGCCATTGCACCAACACTGGATAGAGGCAGCTGGATAGAGGCAGGTCAGGAACCTGGGCAGGCCAAAAACTGAGCAGGGAAGATAAACACAGCCATGCATCAGCTGTCACATCTCAGCCTGTGGAGGGAGTTGGTTGACTCAGCAGAAAGCTGGCCCCCCACCCCCAATTCTTCCTTCAGATTAGCCAGGTGAAACAGTGGCCTCATGATTATGGGACATAATGCAAGGGGCAGGGGGAAAGCTGGAAGGGAAGAGTAGGAACCTGTGCCATTGGGCAGGTCACAAAATGGGTAAAGGAACAGCACTCAGCAGCAGCACAACAGCCAACAGGAGCTGATAAAAGGCATCCTTTGATCAGCTCAAGCTGCTCTTGTCACTGCATCCTGCAGTTACACTTTGAGCCAGCACTGCCAGAAAAAGAAATGACCCTGCCCTCCCCCAGCCCTGGGCACTGCTGCTGCCCTCAATATCCTCATCCTTCCTGCCACTGCTGCTCTTAGAGCCACATACTGAGCTGGAGAGGAAACCCATTCAGTTTGAAACAAAGCAGTATTTTTTTGCTGAGTTAGAACTAACACAGATTCACTCTCCCATTTACTTCTCCAGAAAAAGAGAGAGCTCTGTGAGGTAAATGCCTTGGTGAGAAAGGGAAAGAAAGGAAGAGAGATGCCAAGATGAAGTATTTTGACAAGTAATCAAAGAGAAGACACTGCATGGGGCAGGTGGCTGGACCCTGCAGGTGTAGAGCAGGGACAGGAGTGTGTTGCCATGTATGTACACACATCCACCAGGCAGGTGAAATTATGTAAATCTGTCAGGTTTACAGCAACAGTTCTTATTAAAAAAATGTTCAGACATGATTTGCTAATCATTAGTAATAACACCAACACATGTCCAGTTGTGGGATGGTTTTGATTAGGCAGATCTGTGTCCAGTAGGGCTTTGTCAGATGTGCTGTAATAATTCTGTGGTATCACCTGAACCATTTTTGGTGGCTGAATTCACAGACAAGTTTATGCATATCTCTGTGGCCTGTTTTTAGGTAAGTGGAGTGTGCTTCCTGGGTGAAGGTGGATGTAGCAAGCCAGATTCCTCCCATATTCCACAGGAGGCGTTTATGGATCCTGAAATCCATCAGGTTCTACTCACTGCAGTCTTCCCTACATATGGATAACCTAGGGATGAAGGTTGTAGATAGCAGAGGAGAAGGTTTACTGTTTATGAGAGCTTGTTCCCAGACCCCAAATCTTCATTTGCCCCGTGGCAGGCAGCATTCTGTACAACACGCAGATGTGTAGAGCAGCAGAATTAGTGACACAGAAGCGATAGTAAAATCGGACAAAAAATGGATAAGTTAACTTTACAGTAGGAGCTTGCTGCGACTGTAACAAACCGAGGGTTACAGCAGGCACACAGCCCTCCGAAGGATTCAGAAGATCTAAGCAGGTGATTTATAAAGTACAAGTTGTACTATGTAGCTGCACACTTCCTGAATCAAGCGCGGCTTCTCGCTTGCCTGGCACTTGACATCCGGAGGATATTCCACTGATCAAACACCTTCGGTTGCGGCAGGTGTCTGTAGCCCTCGCCAAGGCAGTTCTCAAGCCTGAATCCTGCCCTCCCGGATCGCCCTGGCCTTGCTCTGAGCTGACAGCGATCGGGCACGGGCACCGCAGCGCGATAACGAGCCCTTATCGCAGCGCGTCCGCGGCGATTAGCGATGTCTGCCTGCGCCTATCTCCCGGCCCGCTCTAAGATAAGCTTCCCAGGCGCCGCGCCGCTCCTTTCCGCTGGTATCCAGCAACACAAGAACCCTTTCCCTATGTCCGAAGGCTCTTCCCAGCCCGTTCCCGGCCACCCGGAGACCCCCCGGCGCTCCCGGAGCCGCAGGACCCGCCAGGAGCGGCCCGGCCGCACCGCCCCTCGCCCCCCGCTCCCCTCCGCCAATGGGAGAGCCGCTTACTGCCGGGCGCGCGCCCTCCCGCCAATGGGCGGCGCCGTTGTTGGGCTTGCGGGCTGTGGAAGCCGCACCCTGTCGGGCGGGGGCCGCTCGGTGCCTGAGGGGGCGGCGGGAGCGGCGGGAGGCGGGGACCGAGACAGCGACAGCCTCGTCAGGGGACCGGCCGCGGCGGCCCCTTCGCTCTCGCCCGTTCTCGTCTGTCCTCGGGTGAGCGCTGCGGCGGTGACGGTGCGGAGGAGGCTGAGGGGCGCAGCCAGCGGCGGGCGGGCTGTGAGGGGGAGACGGACGCTGCGGGGAGGGGAGGAGGGGGCGGCAAGGAGAGGCTGGGGCGCAGACACTGTAACCGGCTCGTTAAGCCCGGAGGGGAGCGGAGGAGGCTGTGTCCGCCTGGAAAACGTGGCGGGGTGTGCTGAAAAACCATCTGCGCGCAGGCTACCTGCGGTGAGGGGCTGCGGCGGGCTTGGGGTCACCGGGGAGGCGGGGACAGGACGAGGGGCTGCGGGTGCTGGCCGGGATGGGCTGAGCTGGGGCGCTCAGGCTGCTGCCAGCCCTGCCTCAGGAGGCGCGGTGCGCAGCCCGTGCCCGCCGGGATGCTCCAGCCGCCGCAGGAAGCGGCCGCTCGGCGTTGGAATCTCCATTGCACCCGAGCGCTGCGTCTGCCGCGCTGCCCCCGCCGCCCTCCGCTTCACCTGCCCCTTGTGCCAGCCCAGAGGTGACCCTCGGGCTGTGCGGGGCGAGCTGCGGGCTCCGGAGAGTCCGAGTCATCGTCCGCAGAGCACGTAGGAGCGAGGGAGGATTTGGGATGTGTGTGTGCGGTGTTGGGGATTGGCGGGGCACCAGCAGCAGACGGGCAGTTGTTTTGTTTCCTCTGCTGGAAGGGGCATCTACGTTTTAGCGTTTCTAGGGTCTGCTTTTGATGCAAAATGTCACATGCCTTTCTGCACGTAATTGCTGCACACTGGCTGTGCTGCTTTTAGGGTTGATTCTTAATCTATGTTGGCTTTAGTTAAAACTAGCAATTAGGGAGGGGGAAAATCCAGTCAAGCTGGAAAAATATCCATGGCTATGTTGAGATGGGGGCTAGGAATAGCACTGCATTTACATCTTTCATGAGATACTGCTGTAACTCTGGTGTTAAGCTCATTGCTGGTTTTGTTTTATTCTTTGCTTTTTGGAAAGTTGCTGTGGATCACAACATTATTGTATACCAAAGGTATTCAGTTTTTATGAAGAGCTTTACAAAACACGTCTACCTTGAGCTTATGAATTCTCAAACTGCAACTGCTGCTGGATAATTTTTCTATGCTCTGCTGAAAGCTACAGGTATCTCCCTGCAGACAGGCTGTTTACTGCTCTGGTTCTTATAACGTGACCATATGTACCAATGGAATTCTTGACAGTCCTTAACTGTCACAAATTCGGTTTTTTGGGGGGGTATTTTTTTTGGTTTCTTTAATAGAACAAAAGAATTTATTTTGAAAGCATGCAAACTATTTCTAAGGTAGGCTTCTGTTTTTGTTAATTAAATATAATGGTGTAGCAATTCTTTTTCTCAGTAAGGAAATATTCTTTTAATAGCATTTGTGTAACAAGCAAGGAAAAAATGCAACTATGAACTGGACTTCTGAAACAGGTGGCTTTGGTATTTGTTTTTATTCAGTAAACAGATTTGATGCCATCAAGTTTGATATAATCTTGAGCGTATGTAATCTATATGATTTGCCTCACAGAATTTAAGCTTATGATGGCTTAAAAATTTTAATTTATGGTGGTTTTCTGAGGAGAGTTTTGAGGAAGAGGCATTTGCAAGTTTTTACATCTTCACTGTAGCAAGATAATATGTGCATTACTGTGTTTGTGTGTTTAAATGTCTTGTAGTTTTACTGCAGTTCTGTTTTCTGTATGAAGCTCCATGTTGAGAGTAATGCTTTTTAGCCAAATGCAATTGTTTTCTTTCTATGCTTGATGATTATAAGTGGGAAAAATCCGAATGTGCTTCTCCTGAAGCAAGTATTTTTGCTGGCATGTTGTGCCAGTAAGTTCATTAGAGTATGGTTCACTAATGCTGTGGAGTGAAGGTCATTTATTCAATCAGTATTTTTCTGTGACAGTTTTTTTAGATGTTTCCAACCGAAAATGACTCAACTTTTCTCATTCTTTGAGGTTTGCTATCAATATTTCGTGTTATTTTGCATGTATGGATGGGCCTCTGAGCGACCTGATCTTGTGGCAGGGGCGTTGGATGATCTTTAAGGACCCTTCCAACCCAAACCAGTGTGGGATGCTGTGTATGGAATTGGATCATCTGATGGCAGAGAAAACCCCTCTGAGCCCTGAGAGACTGATAGAAGTAGGGCTAAAGCTACTTCTGCCCAAAGTATTGGTTTTTGAAGTGTAGTTTCACAGCACAAACTGCCTTTAGCAAATCTCATCCAACATTCTGTGACTTCATATAGGAGGAAAAGAATGAATTTCGGAATAGCCAATTTTTAATAAAAAGAATGAAATATGTGAAATTTTCAAACTAGGAAAAGGTTGCTTAACATGTTGATTGCTACTATGCATACAACTTTATGTGCCAAGTGCTTCCTGAGGAGCCTAGGCAGTAGATCCACTGCTTTTCTGACTGGTAGAAATAGCTTTCTTAATTATTAAAGAGTTGTAGCAGTGGTGAATAGTGAGTAATTTATAAACCCCAAATTGTTGCTGTGCAAATGAGCCAGTTCAGCTTTGAGGGAAAAATGCATATGAGTAAAACTTGCCCACCACTTCAATGAAGTAGAATGTATCAATGTTGCTTTTGCTGTGCAGCAGAGATACCTGAGGCATGAGGGCATGAAGAAAAAGCCATGCTGATTTTCTGACTTTGATGGCTCCTAAGTTAGAACTTACTCTTAGACCACACTGCACCACTGATCTGTGAAATAGCACTGTATCAGTCATTCAGACTGCAACTAAATATTCTTAGGGAGTTTTAGGGTGGTATGTGCTTTATATTTGAAAAGTGATTGAAAAGATTATGAGCAGATGTGAATGTAAGTTTGCTTACAATGCTGATGCCGTTGTGCAGGTCACTTGACATCTGCTGAAGAACCTGTCTGAAGCTCTTCTATAAAGTTATGCATCTTCCATAGTAACAGATTCAAAAGCAGATATATTTTTAAAATAGTAGAAGTCCTTAGATTACCCAAGTTAGGCAGTTTTCATTCATATCATTTAATCAGCCTCCTCAGGGGACTAGGAAAATATTACCTAGTCTTGCTACTTATTCAGCATTTCTCTTCAAAAATACTCTGGTTTTGTAGGGCTGAGAGCAGTAGCTGTACAAACCTGTCAGTAGAGAAAGGTGTAAAATGTAAAGCATGTGAACCGGTTTCTATCCTGAGAAAAGCTTTTCATTAGAGGTAATAATGCTTAAAAAGTACTGGTTATACAGATTTTGATCTGTAGTAATTTTTACTTTAAAATTACCCTTTTCTATGGCTACTTTTTCTTTCACTTTAAGGTATCATGTATACAATAACAGGGTTCTGTAGGAATGTGTGATGACATCTGTTACCATCTCAGTAAAGCATCTGTTGTTTATTGAGAATTATGTTGATAATCTTTAGTCAAATTGAAGCAAGTACAGTAATTTCACGAATACAAGCCGCACCAATTTGACTAAGATTTTGCTCCTAAACCGGAAATGCGGCTAATAATCAGGAGCGGCTAATACAACCTCAGAAGTGCCTGCCAGAGTGCTGAGCGGAGCAGCTGCAAAGTCAGCATTTTGCGATTGTTACAAATCGCTACTCTGTTGCACCGCAGGTGGAGCCTGGCTCCCTGTAGGCAGCACGGGGGGCGGGGAGAGAGGCGGGAGAGCTCTCTTTCCTCCTCTGCCACAGCCCAGGGGAGAGACGGGGGGGGCCCGGCGCCGCCATTGCTGCGGCCCGGGGAGGAGAGGGGGGACCCGGGCCGCCCCTACCGCGGCCCGGGGAGGGGGGGGGAAGCCCGCGCCGCCATTGCTGCGGCTCGGGGAGCCGACAGGAGCCCCGCGCAAGCCATTGCTGTGGCCCGGGGAGCCGACGGGAGCCCCGCGCAGCCATTGCCGCGGCTCGGGGAGGAGGCGGGGTGCTTTGTCCGCGCCCGCCGCCGCCGCGGCAGGAGCGGGGAAACTCCGTCCTTGCCCGCCGCCGGCGCCACGGGCGCGGGAAAGCTCCGTCCCCGCCCGCCGCCGCTGCCGTAGGAGCGGGGGAAGCTCCGTCCCTGCCTGCCACCGCAGGGCAGCGCCGACCCGGGGTGACCGAGCCCAGTGGCAGCGGCGGCCGGCCCCGAGCTGCAGCACCGTGCTGGGCCACCTGGCCCCGTCAGCGGCCCCTAGCGGGCCGAGCCTGCACAGCCTTAGCTCAGCCAGTAAACCCCGCCCTCCCGCGGTTCTGTTACTAATTGCACGCGGGTCCTCGCTGCGAACGACAAAGCGGCTTATATTCGTGTGCGGCTTATCTATGGACAAAAACCAAAATGTTTGCCAACACCCAGTGATGCGGCTTATATTCAGTGCGGCTTGTATTCGTGAATTTACTGTAATTGGTTTCTTTCCTCACCAGCAGTGGTTGTTGTTTACTGTGGTCTTGTCACTTCAGAAAGTTTAGTGGTTAATAGCTGCAAATGTTGTAGGGGAAGAGAGTCCAGGAAACGCCCTTTTCAGAAGTTCTGCTTTTCAAATCAGGTGTGAGCTGAGATGGTGTCATTTGCCATGAGGACTCAGGTCTAACATCCCAGCCAACGGTCCTGGCCTTGAATAAGTTTAAGTATTGTTGGGGAATTGCAAAGTCTTACTGTTCTTCACTTCAGGGCAAGTAAAGCTTTAGTGCACAGATGGATTTGAATAACTACCACCCGTCGGGCTGGCTGACCAGTGCGTGCGTGCTGGTGTTGCTGGATTGACTCTGACCTTTCAGAGAAACTGAAAATGTTGTCCTTGAAGGTGTAGCCAAACAGGAGGAACAACTTCTTCAGTCCCTTCCTAACTTCCTCCCTTTGACCTTGCTTATTAGATTGCATTGTGAGGAATGATCTCTGCCTGCTCTGCTGGGTTCTGTTGTTATCCAGTGAAAGATCAGCCCTTCAGACTCAAATCAGTTGCATTAACAAGTGGAACATCAATAGTTTTTCACTATCACTTATTTGAATGGTTTTCCCTGCAGATTAATTAAAAATTAGCATAGATGAAAGTAAATATCAATTCAGTTTTAAAACTGATGTTATGAGCTACTCTTTTAAACTGGGATTTGGCACATGTGTGCTTTTCAGACTAATCAAAAATTCCTTTGCATTTTTAATTGACTCATATAGTTGGTTTTGTCTTCTTTTAATTACTGATTTTTGTACCATATGCTACGTATTATTTTCAGATATAGACTCAGGAAGCCTGAAAACATAAGGAGTAAAATACTTCAGAGTTTTGAGATTTTGTTTTTCTTATACACCTAATTGAAATGCTGCAAAGGGGTCATGGTAGTTAATGCAGTTAATCAGTAACAGTTTATGGTATTTTTGATACTTTCAAATCAAATGAGTGGATGAATGTTGTGATACAGTTGTGCTCTGAAGACAAGGGAGCAAAAAAAAAAAATCTAGGTTTTTGGTTGGAATCAGTAAACATGTAAAAAGAACTTCAGATTAAAAACTGTAATTTGACTTGGAGCCATAGCAACTTAGCTTTTTGGATGTTGTTTTTTATTTGTTTGTACAAATTTCTAATGTGTTGTGTTGTTTTCTCTGCTTTTTATGTCTATCTTGTTTTAGACCTTGGATCTTGAGAGGTCTGATACACTTTCTCAGTTCTGTTGTAGGTTATGCCACATTAAACCAAAAATTGTTGAGGAAAACCTTGACCCTTGAAAACTGTCTTCTCTGGTTTTTCTGTTGACTGTTTTGTGTTGATGTTGTTTGGGTTTTTTTTTCCTTTGGTGCTGTTTTGTGTGTGTGTTACAAACAACTGAACATGAAGTCCCTGGTGGTGCATTGTGAGTGCGGAGATGATGGATAAAGCTTACCCTGAGTTTAGTGTTTTAACAGATGAAGCAATTTCTTTAGGTGTTGTCACTGCAAAATATTGATGAAAATCTATCAAGTATGTACACTTGTGAAGCATCCATTCCACCTAAAATATATTGAAAGAACACATTGCTGCTCTCGTGCATTAGCTGAGAGGTGCTGTGTACTTGTTCTTTTTTGTCCAAAAGATCTTGTCTAGCACAACTTTGTGTGGTGACCTCAAATCAGCACAGCTGAAAGTATTCCAGAGTTAAAGGGACTTACTTTGATTTTTTCTTCAATTTCTGAAACTGCTAGCTCCATCCAGCTGTACTTAACAGGAAAATGGTTGCTTCAAATCTAAAAGGTTTCTGCCAGTAGTGAGATATGATGGCCAAACTTGTGCCCCTGCTGAGAGAGGCCATGGCTCCTGATTTGTTCTGGGAAGCAGGAGTGTGGCTGTGTGGGTGTCACACACCTGCCAGCCAGTCAGGCTGTGGGCAGCTCTGATCCAGTCCAGGTGTTTTTTGCCATTTGCAAGTCCAGCCTTGGTGAACCTGTGCTCAGATGAGGGGAGGAGGGAGCATGGGAGTAATGCAAGATGTAGGGGAGAACACGAGAACTCAAAGAGGATAAAGAGGGAAGCGTGTTTCTTTAGTTTTGTCTTTTTTTTCCCCCTAATTGTTTTCAGTTACTGGAAAGATTTCCAGGTAAAATTCTACACTGCTAATGTGTCACTTTATTTTTAAATGTCACTTCACATTTCCATATGATTTGAATAATAGATTCAGTGTAAAGCACAGGATTCTATTTTGCTTCTGAAGTAAATTTTCTTTCCCTACTGTGGATATTATTTTTAAGTCTACTAGTACATAGCAAAGTGTGGGCTTTTTTTGGTGTGGTTTTCTTTTTTCCCCACCCTTTTAGGCTTAGAGTAAAATTTATTAGATGGTGAGTCTTCAAAGATATTCTGGTGACTTCAGTTTTAACTGATAGCTTGAATACTTCAGAATAAATTTGTCTTTTATAGATTAATTAAGGATAAAATGGTGTTTGTATTTTGTACATTATTTTTCATGAGGTGTTAGTGGCCAGAACTATACAGTTAAAATTTATTTAGGTATATAGAATGTTTATGGTATAGTATAACAATGGTTTTGAACCTATTAATAGACAGAAAAAATAAAATAATAATGATCTTAGATGTTTGCTTAGATCTGAGCTGTACATATAAATGTATGGCTTTTCCCCTGTTTAGTTATATAGGGATTTTGGTAAAAAGTTAGTAAATTCTTTAGAGCTTTCCCAAAGCAAGTGAACCATACATGATGGAGAGGGATATAAGATATCAATCCTTAATCCAGAGGGAAGCTGTTTCATCTCTTAAGTGTCAAGGAAGGTTGGTTAACCAGTGTGAGCCAGCTTAGGGGTAGAAATGAGCCAAGACACAGACTCTTATTTGACAGCATGAAAAGGGTCCTGGTTTAGTCTTTTTACAGCTTTGCCATCCTAACTCTGATTACAGCAGCTCCTGCTGTAGGGTCCAACTGCAGGCTTTGACTGCTGGCTGTTTCCTGCTGGACTCTGACTGCAGGTATTGGTTTGCAGACTGACTGCAGGCTCCAACTCCAGACCCAGACTGACCTCACAGCAGATCTTTTACTGCAGCAACTCCCTCCCTTGTTTCATTCTTCTTAGTGTCTCTCTGGCTTGTTCCTTCTTCCCCTGGACTCCTCTACCTTCTCCAGGTCCTCTTCCTCCAAGATCCTCCCTGAGCAGCCAACCCAACCCTTTTATCACAATTATCTTTATTAGTCACAGCTTCAACCCATTAAGGGCAAGGTTGTTCCTCTTCTTTGGTAATTTGTACAATGTGACTTATCAGGGGCAAGATTGCCTGTAATCCTTTCTACACCTACAGGTTTCTATGCCTTGGAGTCAGAGAGGACCATCCTGTTGTTCTTTGATTCTGTTGCTGCTTGTAACTCAATGTCTGTGTGGTTTTCCACTTTGCTTCCAATCTGCTATAGAACTTGCAGTGATCTTGACATTCCTGAGTTATGTGGATCATCTTATACTGAGTTTCTTGGTTCTCTCCTGAAAGGAGAATTTGTGATTACAGCATAGGGTAATGATTTTGACAGGTGGCATGTCCACTTCTACATTTGCCATAGTCTTTATTGTTGTGACACTCTTTGACTCAGTTCCAGTCAGTTAATGGAGATGTTGGTTTAAGGACATGGGAAGGCCAGTAAAGGCACCTATGCCCTTGCTTCACACTAGTGGAATGACAGTCCTTCCAGTATCCTCCTATTTTCCCTCACTGCAGAATCTTGGGGAGGAGCCAAGAGCAGGGAACACAGTGAACAGTTTGCTGCACAACTTGGAAGAAGGTAGTCTCTCAAACTGTCCTCTGGCCTGCCCAGCCACCAGTAAATAAAGAGCATTTTGGCAGCAGGTCAACAAAAGCCAGAAGTGGTGAACAGAAGGCTGGGAAACATGCTTAAAATCTGAATGTCAGCCAGGAAAGCTGGACTTGGGCAGTCTTGCAAATTATGAGGGCAGCTTTATTAATTGAACATTCTGGCTGGTGGAAAAGTTGCCTGAGGCATAGAGTCTTTATGGGTCAATATTTACCACTAAAGTGGGGAGACAACTCTCCACACCTCAGCTCACAATGTCAGAATTAAACCTTTGTAGCTGTATTTGCCTCTTCAACTGCAGGTTCAGTGGGTTTGGGATCCTATCTAATGTGAGTGCATTAAAGCATTGAGATAGCTGCTCTCCCAAAAATACTGAGATTTCTATTGTTCTTACTTTTTAAATCAGTCATTAATATAAGTGTATGTGTTCATCTTGTATTTAGGCATTTTTTAAAACAACTCTGAAATATTAAGAATGTTAAAGATTGCACAATTTGAAAACATGTGAGTAATTAAGTACTTAGGTTATCCTGGATTTGTTTTTCAGATATGATCTTTTGGAGGAGCTTCAGCTTGTTTCTACGTTCCCTGATTTTTTGGGGTCATTGTTGTGCTCCCATATGTTGTTGAAATATGTTAGTCCTGTGCCAACTATATTTTCAGAAGTTTGTTATACCCCCAAGTCAAATGGGGGCACGTTATTGCCCATTTTCAGCAGTGTAGCTGCACTTAACAAGAGTGAGGCAGATTTCAAATGTCTCTTTTCCTTTGCAGACCTTTAATCAGAGCTAGACACCTTCCTAAATAAGTCTCTCATTGGTACTGGTATAAGGTTGTGATACCAAATTGATATTTTATGGTAGAAGGAAAAGGTGAGGTAATTCAGTCTGAAATCTCATATTTGCTACTTTGTTTCTTGTACTACAGTTTTTGCTTGTTTAATGTAGTCCTTAATTAGATGTGTTTATTGTTAATGAATAGGATGAATTCAGTTAATTTGACTGAAATGCAAATCTAAATTTATTCTTTCAAGGATTTGATGATCTGAGAGAGTAATCTGCTAATTTTCCCCTCCCTCCTCTCTGTTGCTATAGTAATCCTAAATTGGAACCTAGTTTCTGTAGACCTTTTTTTTCCCTCTTTTTTCCCCCAACTAAGTTTTGTAATAGCTGTGCAGTCTGTTCTCAAGCCAAAATATTGATTATACAGGTTTTCTTGTTGCTTTTTCTTTATTTGGCTCTCTCATTTGAGGTGAAGCTGAAATTAAGCAGCTTTAACTTGCCTTTCCTTTTCCTAGCTCTTGAGAGGCTTTGTGGCATTAATTTTTTAATTCATCTTTCAGACTAACATCATTTAGGGGAAAAACAAGGAAAAAAAGGCTCAACTAAAGCAAAACGACCCAAATGTGTCTGAGTGTCATGAAAAGCTTTTTGTAATTGTAACTGCAGAAGTGAACATTCAAGTTGCAAAGTCCATAAGTAGTCTAGCATCCAAATGTTCTTGCAGTTCCAGTTTACAGAAGTGTTCAGGGCTTGTTTGATGAGGTGTTTTCAGCTACTTCTGGCATGGCTGAACTTCTGATGCAGAGTAAAGGCAGGTAATTCTGGCAACTGTATAAAACATTTGTACTCGTACTAAATCTTGATTATTTTTTTTTCCATGGAGTAAAAGTGGAGATACAAGATCTAGCAGGATTGATAGCAAATTGAAAATTTGCAAATTGAGCATCGGGAGTAAGCAGAAAACCTGAATAAGACTCTTCATGTGTCCTGTCAGGAAGCATGGGGATAATGAAATAAGACTAAAAGTAATTCAGATATTTGAGAGAGACTGCATGAAAAGTTTGCCTTAATTTTCAGTGTAGACATTTTGAACACATGCACATAGGTCATACTGAAGTTATAAAGATGATTTCCATGAAAATGAAGCCCAACTTGCAGGGTGCAGGTTAGTGGAACTATGTAATAGTTACTCTACAATTTTGAAGTAGGTGATGTGTGTAATTAGAGACTCAGTTGCAATAATTGTTATTAAATGGCAAGGCAGAAGGGTACTGGATGTCTGGAGAACAGTGAAAGTACTCACAACATTTAGAGGAAAAGGTGATTTGGGATACTAATTGCATCATTAGTGTAACTTTAATATAGAGAAATTTGTTTAAATTTAGAATGAAAAACTGTTCTGTATGGAAGTAAGATGAAAAGAGTATGAAGTGATACAGCTCCTAGCAGGAGAAGACTTGTCAGAGAAATCTAGCATCTCTTTTTTTAAGATCCCTGCCTTCTTGCAGAGGATACATGCTTAGAGCTGACCTCTTGTAACTTAGAAGTCATATAATGTGCAATATGATTCCATGTAAAAACTAGAGGGATGTTTTTGTGACAATTGATGTTGAATAGTGACAAGGTGTGTCAAATACGGATAGCATTTGATGTCCAGTGGATGATATATTGGACCTATGTAAGTAGTGGAATTTTTCGGGTCCAGTTTTGAGATTGTATTTTCATTAAAATCATTTATCCATTCTCCTGCAAATCTCATGATCTTCATCAGCTGTCACGTGTCATCAATACAAAAGGTTTTGCACAGAACGAAGCTGAGACGTGGCCAGTAGGAAAAGGAGTCATATTAAAGAATTGTAACACTTCAGGATAACAAACCTATCAGAGTTAGCAATGGAGATCAGTATTAGGATAGCAAGTATACTGTTGTTGCCCTACTAATACTTTTCTGTAAAGAAGTAAAGGTATATTGACTTTTTCTGGTACTGGTGAAAGCTTACCTGAAAAACTACATCTAATTCCTATAACCCACCATCAAGTGAAAAGGACATTTGGACTAAAAGAGGTCCTGGGTCTGATTCCTGGAACTCAGAGAGTGTCTTGTTTGATCTGGGGAAACAAAACATTGAAGAGATTGCTTTTCATAAAAACAAGTGAAACAACACAGGCAGGTAAAAAGAGCTTTTTATGCTTGAGGTGTAAGAACAAATGGGTATAAACTATCCAAGAATAAACCTAATCTGGAAATTAGAAAAGATGGTTCCTAAGCAACGGAGGCATAGGAGTCTGTGAAAGCCTTCCCTCAGGAGCAGTGGAATAAGGCTGTCTTTAAGATGGAGCTGGTTAGCTTATATAAGGGGAAGGGGGAGGGGTTGTAATGAAGTTTTCCACCCTACCGTGGGATTTGAGCTGCTTGACCTGGAATATCTGTTTGTTCCATGATTCCTGTCTTTAACTAAAGGTGCTACAATGACCTGACCTGCCCAGACACCAGTGGGTACATGGGTGGTCTCTTTCTTGACAGGTTCACCAGTTGCGTTCTGAGGTATAGAATGCTTATATCAGGGGATAATAAATGTTAGACAGGTGGGATGTTTTAAATACTGTTTAATAGAATATGCCATGTTGTATTTTTTTCTAGTGGCTATATATTGAGTTTTGCCTTAAGAAAGCCCAAGTGAACACAGCATAATTCAACAGATTTCATAATGAATCCTGTATTGTTTCCTTTCTGTCCTGTGTGATTGAAGGGAGCTGCCCACAGCACGTGCACAGCTATGTCATTGTCTTCATCTGTCTCTGAGAATTCTCCTTTGAGCTGCTTAAAAATAACTCCCATTGGTGCAAGCTGAAGGGTTGATGTGGTAAAACACTCTTTACCAACCCTGTTCCTGTGTATTGTCCTAGAGACACTGTCCATCTAATAAATTTGGAATATTATTTTTTGAGGAAGCATTGTGCTTTTGATTGCACTAATGAGACAGTCCTATATCTCTGCCATTTAGAAACTGATGGTTTTAAAGGAGACTTGACAAAGAAAAGGTTTCTACTGTGTTCTGCCTGACAGAAGGACACTAATTGGCAAATTGAGAAATTAATGTTGCCTGAGGTTGCAATATTTTTCTAATTTATTCAATTGTTAAAGCATGTTAAATCATGATTTAATTCCTGCTGAGGTATTTCAGACCCAGAAGGGAACTTGTAAACACTCATTTGTGCAATTATTTCATCTGTATCAGTAACTTGTATTACTGGATGTGGTTTTTATATGTGCAGAAATACAGTAACTGCTTTGTATTTTTCTCTTCTCTGTCTCTGTTACTTATTTGTTCTAAATGTTAATCTAGAAAGCTTCATTTTAGGAAGGAAGTTCAAACATGGAAAGTAGTTTGGACAGGACAGGTTAGAAATTTAATGATGTTTGAAAGGTTCCTTCCTGACTGTACTTTATGTGTTTTATTGACTTCCCTTCAGCTGTTAGTTGAATTTCCTGTTGATTTTAGGGTCTAAATAATTGCCAAAGCAGTGTCTAACCCTCTCTGTGTGCTGAAATGATTTTTCTTTATTCATCAATTTAACAGTATTCAAATGTTTTCAAAACTAATGTAGAAGACTAAGAACCAGCTCTTATCCCTTTAAATTGCTGTATTCACACATAATGATTAGTATGAATGGTAAATAATTGCATAGGTATAATGTCAATGACTTAAATGCTACTTTGCACATGTTTAAGTGTTGGTGTTAGCTAAGTTACATCCCTAAATGCCATTTTGGGAGAACAGTGATTGACAGTTAAATAATAGTTAATACTTCAGAGCTTGAGTAAGTGTTCATTGTTATGTGAATATTGACTAAATTGCATTTAACCTGTTGTATTATTTATACCTTCTGTCTTATCATTTATTGTGGAACAGGTGTGGACTAGAGAGAGTCTCATTTATTAAAAGAAAGAAAACCCAAATTTTCAACTGTTAGTAGTCTCCAGAGCATGGATGACTTAGATATCATCTCAAGGCTCCTTTAATGAGAATTTGTTTATGAATACTGGTATTTTGAAAGAATGTATAATGTGTGTGCAGTAAGAAAACTGTACAAGGTGATTATCTTGACTTTTTATTCTTTAAGTATGTTTTTCAATTAGACTGTATTGGATTTGTCATGGTAACTGAAAAGGTGTCAGATTAAAATAAATAATGTCATTGCCTTGGAGTAATAGAAATAATTACTGTAAAGTCAAACAATTATTTTCTTCTAATTTGTTTAATGCACATGACAATGGAAACTTAAGTTTCCTGCTTCTGGTGAATCAGGTAATGTTTGTTAACTGACAATATACTATTAAACACCAGAGAGAAGAAAACCCTTTCTGGCTGTATGTTAATTTTTAGATTTTTTTTTTTCCAATTCTTTCATCTGTAAGTCAAAATGGAAGTGGAGTATTGCTCAGTTGTCTTAAATTGGAGTAATCTTTTATTTATTGTGTGGTCTTTGATAACATTCCCTGCAGATGTGCCCTGTGCTATAGCTAGTTCTGAAAGGGATGCAGTCAGTGTCAGAATAATTTGTATTTTCAGCAGCATGTTTAGATCTGGCATTTTGGTCTCTTATTTCATGAGACTCATGTCAACTTTTTTTTTAATACTGTCTTGTTAGCTGGTACTACTTTTTTTTCAAGTAACTCTTCTTAGAGGTAATTTTTCATGTTGACACTTGTGCCTTGCAAACACATAAAATCTTAACTGTTTAATAAAGTGAAGGTGCATGTTGCTATGCAGTTTGATCTTTGGAGGATAAATCAGACAAATCTTATTTCCCTCTCTTCCCCCAAAGAAGAGTGTGTGTATATCCCTTCCAAGACTTGGTTTGGATCAGTGTCCCTGTGCAAAGATGTTGAGGTGTGGCTGGTGGGCAGGGTGGGGTCTGTAGCACCTGCACAGAACAGATTCACTTCAGGGACACACAGCACAGTGCCTGGACAATGAGTGGTTTGGCTTTTGGTACCATCAATGTCCTCTTAGGTTGTGAAGGTTCTAGAAAATAAAAACAAGTTAATTTGAGATAAGTCTTGTGTAGCTTGCTTGGGACTTGGAGGAGGGCAGGGAACTTGAGGATGATGTGGAGAAAATTCAGGGGTAAGGTTGATAAGAGACTCATAAATAAGAATAATTTAAACTGGTGAGATATATTGCTATTGTATGTCATTGGACATCTTCATAAAACCATCTGAACTTTATCAACGTTGATAGAGGTTCAGGAGATTAAAAGGGGGGAAATGAAGTATTACCTGTCTGTTGTTAGCTGACAGATTTGTGAAATTCTGTAGTGTCTGCTGCTAACAGGAAATAAAATGGTGGACAAGTATGACAAAGGAGAGAAAATGAAGGTTGGTTTAGTTTGGAGAAGACAGAAGAAAAAAATTGAAATAAATAGAAAAATATGTTGATCCAATAAGGTCAGAAACAGGTTTAAAAATCTGGATTGCCTTTCACAGGGGATTTCTCAAAGATTTTTTTACACATATTGTGTTTACACACTTTAAAAAAAGTCATATTCTGTCTTAGCCCATGGGACTTTCTGCCATGAAGTATTGTTACAGTCAAGAGCTTAGCACAGTGCAAAATAAGATTATACATTTTGTATCAGTTATACTTGGGTTGTGTTTGAATGTTAGAACATATGTAACTTTTGTCATGGTGTAAAGAATAAATCCACACCTTGCTGCAAGGGTGTGTTATTCTGTTCTTGAAATTGCACACAGGCCATAGTTCCTCAGTATATTAGGAGAGTTAAAACATTAGTATGAGTTTGGCAGTTTTTGCCCCTTTAGACAAACTTTTGATATTTGCTTATAAAACCCCAAAAGATTTTGATTCTGACAGCTACAGAAAATCTTTGTATACAAAAAAGAATCTACAGAATCTCTTCCTAATCAGGGCAGTTCCCTGAATTAGCATCAGGCTTGATATTTGAACATTAGAATTGCTGGGCTTGTTTTGGTTTAAAATAAAAGAGAAAAACTTTAAGATCTGAATCTTCTAATTTATAGCTTCAAAGTAGGAGAAGTTGAATGGCCAATGTAAATTACATATATCTTGTGTGGTGACTTCTGGGACAGACTTCATAGGATATACTGGTTTCTGGATAGGTGTAGAAAGGTAACTTAAAAATGAGATAGTAAATGTCTTTAATTATGGGGCCTGTAGAATACATTTTTGTGAGATTTCTGTTTTATTTCATAAACTTTCAGATGCTTTGTTACTGAACAACTCTGACAAAGTAGGAGTTACTTGGGGCCTAATATGCATGTAAGTATGTGGATGTGTTAGATACTACTGAAATCCATTGAGGGCAGGAACTTGTGCACAGATGTGATTGCAGGTTTGGATTGGCAGGGCTTGTTTAAGAGTTCCCTCCCCTGCTCTGTGCAGCACCTCCCAGCATGGCCACACAGATGTGCAGACTCAGCCTTGTGGCCAGCGCACAAGGAAGAGTGAAAATAATGCTGTGCTCTGGAGAAAGCACGATACACTTAGACTGTATGGAAGGAAAGACTTAAGGAGTAGATTTTTCTACATATAAAATACTACTGTTGTTAAAACAAATACCACAGTTCAGCTTTAATGCAAGTGCTTGTTGTTTCCATTTGACACAGTTGTTTGGCTCATCTCCCTGGAGAGCTGCTTACCAATTTCTAAGATTTTGTTGGGATCAGTTGGACTTCACATGGGCAGAAACTGCTGGCCTGTGTCCAGCTGCATGCTGTTTGGGAAATAGCTTTAAAAGCTGGGTTTAGAATTCTGGCTTTGAATGCTGCATACATGTCATGGTGCTTTGCAGTTTTTGATGCCAGTAGCCTCTCAGTGAACTTGAAAGAACTGCACATACATATTTTGGCAATAAAACAGTGACAGTTGGGTTTCTAGAAAGAGTTCTCTTTACAGCTTAAGTCAGGAATGAAAATGGTTAGTGCTGTGAGACTTATTCAGGATCCTTGTCTGACTCCCAACTGATTTTACAAGCCTATATATCCTTGATTTTCATTATTTTAATTTAAATTTCTGTTTCTGGAATTGCAAGCACCATGCTGGCTGGATGTGATTTTTAGAGCACAGTGGGGAAAAGTCTGTGGTCACTACTAGTCAAACATGAACAGGAGTACTGGTACTATGTTTTTATAAGTTCTCTAGGTATTGGTGGTGGTGAATTTGAAACATAGGAGTACATCTTGTCTGTGGATAGAAGAGTTGTTGCTTGGATAGGGATCTGAATAAAAATAATTGTGATATTATAGCCAGTGGAGTTTTTTTTAAGACAACCAATCACAAGATAGATATGTAGAAACAGGATTTTTTTCCTGTTAATCTTCAAATGTTTGTCAACTAAAATAATCCCTGCCTAAAGATAGTCTTTAAAAATGAACATTATCCATCCATAATCTGGAAACAGGGTTATGTGTCGAGCAGGAGCCTTTTGTGTTTTACGTTGGGACTTGAATTCAGGAAGTCCACAATTGTACCCAGAAGCACAATTTCAGTTTTGTTCTTTTGGTTTTAGTAACAATTTAAAGAGTTTTGTAGAGCATTAAAGCAGTGCAAAACTGTTGTGACTGTGTGTTTGGATACTTTGGTGTGCATGTCTGTCTTTAGTAATGTTTGGGGATGATCCTTAACAGAGATCTGTGTGCTTGGGACTGGTGCTCCCAAAGCAGCGTGTGTGGAAGAGAGGAGGGAGAGCTGATGTGAACCTCCTGGGGTTTGGGAGTCATGGCAGAGAACACTCAAAATGTAAATGCATGCAGCCTGGCCTCCAGGGAAGGCAGCCTTTCTGATGGGCCCTCTCTGTAGCGGCAGAGCATGAGGTGTCATTTCACCTGGGCTGTGTGTGTGAGACTCGACAGCCATTCTGGTCCTGGTCCTGCAGTGCAAACAGAATCTCTGTGCCATACCTGGTGCCTGTCCTTCTGTGTTTTGTTCATGCTGCTTTGCTCTGTTCACAGGGTTCAGTAACCCTCTGCAGACCAAGAAAGTCCTGCTTCAAAAGTAAAGAAATAGATCTCATAGAAAGAGTGAGAATGGCTGAGAGTGCTGAAATGTCTGAGCTGCTTCTGATTCTCAAAGTGGCTTCACTAAAATGGCCTTTAAACACTGTGCTTATGTGGTTTGCAGTGACTGGAGAAACTGGGCTGCTGCTTTTCCCCCCAGATACAATTCTGAAACCCTACTGAGCAGGGTAAATAACATATTTTTCCCACTGTCAGGTGGAAACAATGAGAATCTGAGCTGGAAGAGAAATTCTGAGTGTGCATGGTGTTAATTTATGCAGCCATATTTAACTGGGTAATACTTGCCTGACAAGGGAGATGGTGCAGTCAGGATGGTGGTTTTCTCATGGTGTTTCATCTGTTACCACGTGGGTGTACATGACCCTTGAGGTTTACCCAGAAGTAGGAAACTGCATAATTTTGGGGTGGGGAGCACATTCACACTTGCCTGTGAAAAAGGAAAACATAGATAATTGCTCCTAAAATATAGTTCTTAGGGGTTTCTTGACATACTATTTCCTAAGATGGAAAGAAGGGCAATCTAATGTAGGAAAATGAGTTCTAATAACACTTTAATTTGTAATTGATATGTTTTAATCTGTAGGTTAAAATCATCAGGAACATTCTGAGAGATGGAAAAGAGAATGTTCTTGGCTTTGGGAGCTGTGCAATGACATGGACTTTCTTACTGTCACTTCTGGACTTCTGTGAAGATAAATGCATGCCCTATACAAAGGATATTAACATTTAAAAACTCTCCAGAAATGTTTAGTGCAAGGTGGATAAAAGATGTGTAACCAATGTCTTCCTAAAATTTTTCAGCTACTTGAAGGAATTACAAATATCCAGTTAAGCACTATGTACAATAATTTTTTTGAACTTGAATAATCCTTGCTGTTGCTGTCTATTTGGAAATAGAACAAAAATACATATGTGACATTCACATTTCAAAGCTGTTTTTATGTGCAAGTGCAGTATAAAGTCTCACATGGAAGGTTTATGTCAAGATTAGGTTTACATTCTCTGAAGGTATTTGTTTCCTCCTGCATACAGGCTTTTAAAATTCTTTTCAATTTTACTGTGTTAAGAGAATAATTTGTGTCATAATTTGTGTCATTTTCTATCTTTCTTTCCCTCCCCCAATAAAAACTGGGAAGTGCTGTAAAAGAACAGAGGGATGCCACTTAGAAAAACCCAAGTTGAACATGGAGAAAGTAATGAAAAATTCAGCATCTCTGCTGCCTTCATCTTCCTGATTCAAGTCTGCTTGAAATCTCTAGTCTTCATATTAAACTTCTGCCTTATTTATGTGCTTTGATTCACTGTCTTCTTGCTTGAACTGGTAACACACCCTTCCCCAGCATTTGTGCTGCTTATATATCAAACTTGCTGGTTCCAGCATAATGCCTGCATGCTCTCTAATCATGGAGCAATTTCTGAGTTACTTGGATACTGTACCAGGGAAAAAAAATGGCAAAATTCATGCATCTAGTAATGAATATTCAGGTTAGTTCCATCTCAAAAATCTCAACTAGCCAGTCTCATAATAATGCAGGGTTTTTACTTGTGAGGCATGTGCTGTAGGATCTCTAAAGCTGTAGGTATATCAGTCATGAATTAATCAAGAAACTTGAATTTCTGCTTTTGGCAGTTTCCAAGTGGCACATTCTGTTATTTAGCCTCTTCCTTCTTTGTGTGCTTTCCTAATCTTTTGGAGCATCTACACTAATTCTTTATAACTGTATTATCATTTCCTGAAAAGCATAAAGAAATCCATGGGATTCTTAAATTGATGAGAGGTTATTGAGACGTTATTACATAATTTTGAGTAGCAACAAGTACTGCCACAATATACTTAAGATTTATGGTGTCCTCACCTCACAAATCTATCAACAAAATGGGATATTGTATAAAAAAGACAGGTTTAAAGACACCTCTGATTCAAGTAAAAATGGCATCATGAAGTATAAGATCTTAAAAAAAAAAAAAAAAAAAAAAAAGGCAGGGTTGTAAGTCCAGGTCTCTGAAAACAAATTATCACTGTTGATGGATAGACAAGTTACATTTGTTTGGTTCCAAAACTGTGTCTCTCAGAGCAGGAGCAGAGAAGAACAAGAAGAGTTAATGATTGTGATGTCTTACCATCACAAAATTAGTTGTCATTTCATGCAACCTAACTGTTCCTTATTGTAATATGTAAGGAACATACTGATAGTTTTTCAGCCTGGAAAGCAAAACTGGTTTGCTTATGCACTTTTTGTTTGCCCTTGCTTGAATAGGAATGTCTTGTTTCCGCATCAGGATGTGTAAGAGCTGTTATTAAGGTTTAGTAGCTTCTGGTAAATGAAGAAATTGAACTGGAATATTGAAATTTTGCAGTCTTTTTTCAGAGCTCTTCCATAAAACCCACAGTCAGAGTAAACTGGAAAGCAGAATCTGACAATTCATGTGCTTGAATTTTAGCATTTGTTTGTTTGTAGACTTTATTGATTAAAAAACCCCCAAAAACCTCCCTCTTTATTTATTTAACTTCAGTAGGTCTAGACTCACATTCGTCTTGTGGATAAAATCCCCATACAGAATCTTTTCCTACTCACCTTTTTTCAACACTCCAGCTTCAACTTCTTACCAGTAATGATAAATGGAAAATTTTTCATTTAGGTGTGATCTTTTCTGTATTAGAGGTGAGAGAAACAAGTGGAGTCTTGGTGTCTTTGTTCCTGTGTGTCCATGGGCAGTTCAGAGGGATTCTGGGCAAGCCACCTTCACTGTTACTGTCTGTGGGGTTTGTTAAACTCAGACTGTAGTGAGGAGTTTCCCTTAACAGCCTGTCATAAATTCTATGGCTGATTTGAACCCTTGGGAATACACTACTTGTAAATTTGCTCTAACATTGTCAATGCAATTGTATTTAAAACTAAAATGACCTGATTTGAGTTTTTTTCTATCTGATCTGTTTAAGAATTTATCCCAGAACATCTTCTGTTCCAGAGGGTAGTAACCAAATGAATAAGTCAACAGATTCTTCATTCCAGAGTCAGAAATTTTTTCAGTGTTTAACCTAAAGTAACATTTAAAATATCCAACCAAACCCATAAAATAACTCATGCTTGCACAAACTGAAATCATAGCATTAACAGGCAATGTTTTTATTCTTTATATGTAACTGAGGGAAAAAGACTCTGAACTGCTTTTCTCTCCCCTGTAAATAAGACATGTCATCCAGCTGTTCTGAAAGAAGTTACTGTTACAGAGTAGTTCAAAGGGTTAAATGACATTGTTCTGTTCATTGCCAACATGCTTCAGAAATCTCATCCCTTGCTATTCAGTCTCCATGAAAATAACTGGATCCTGGCCAAAATGGGGCCCTTTCCTATGCACTACTGCATTCAGTTGATCCTTTATGCATTGTGATACTGATATTTTAGATGTGAGTACTTAAAACTACTGAAACTTCTTGCATTTTTAAATAATGGGGAAGGATCTGTTCCTGTTGAAAAATGAGTTTTAAGTTTTTCTGTCATTTGTAGGAGCTTTTGTTAGTAACAGTGTTTTTTGAAAGGTTTGACAATGGTGAGCATTGTAATCATTTTACATTTTAAACATGAGTTTTTCAGGTTTTTTGTATTTGTGATAGCATTGGGTATATGTGTGGGATCTGTTTTTTCCCTAGACACTGATCTAGTATGACCTTCTTGAAAAACCCAATGAACATATAAATAAAGTTTAGTTTTGCCTTATTCTAGTGTCCAGTCCCTTTTATTTAAAAGAAGGGCAATGCTGTACAGGTAAAATCATCAGAAAAATTATAAAACCTTATGGGTAAAGTGAAACAGTGCTACTGTGGTCGTATTGCACAGTAGAGGGGCTTGTTCATTTTGCTTATTTTGTTGAGCCTTGAGGTCAAAAGAAAATCTTGAGAGAAGGAGAAAGTTTTTGTTTATCTCATCACTGTACCTACAGCAGCATGTTGTAGCCAACTTGCAACTGATTCTGTGTGCAGTGTTCATAGGAGCTCTGGAGTCCTCTGCCTTCTGCTGGAGCTGCTTCTGAGCTGCCCAGGTCTCATGCAGTGCTGCAGCCTCCCCATTGCTGTGGGAAGAGCCTTGCTTCCTCTTGCTCTTGAACTGCTGTGTCAGAAGCACCCCCAGGTTTACAGTGGACAAGTAAAACCTTGTCCTCAGTCACAGGTCCTGACCTAGTTCTCACTGCTAAAGCCACCACTGCAACCACTGCACATCTCTGTGAAGCTGCTCTTGTGTGAAGCAGCAGGGAATTGTTCTCTGGTAAGTGCAGATGGCTTTCCTTCTGGGGGCTGTGTGGAGTGCTCTAATGGAATCTGGGGACTTTCCTGGCTTTAAGGGTTTCCTAGGAAAATCTGCTTTCAAATGCTTATATGTGGAAATTATGGACACTTTCTTACCTGATCAATTACATTGGCAAATTAAACATCTAATTTCACTTTAGTGCACTAGTGACTTTCTTAAAGAAACTTACGTGTATGTTTGTGTCCCTTTACAAATCCAGTCCTGGAATTAGAAGTCTAGCAGCTTTTATAACTTCAGTTTAAGGCCAGTGTTCATTTTTGGGTCAGACATGCTGATCATGCTTTGCTTCTTGGATAAAGCTGGGGCCCTGCCCTTGGAAAGCTGGTGATCTGATTTGACCTGTGTTCAAAAATCTCAGGGCGGTGGCTTATTGGTGTGTTTGGTGTGAGGCTTGGGAAGTGCATGTGGGTTCACAGAAACCTAAAAATAAGCAGTATTTGGGTTAAACCTCTTTATTTGTACAGACTAGTGGCCCTGATGGCAAAAATAAATGTCAATTTATTTTCTGATACTGCTGCCACCATCCATGAATTTTAATAGTGTGAAAATATTTTAATTTTTACATTATCTTGTTACTTTCTGCACAAGTGGAGGATGAAAGTGTAAATTACTTGTTCAGTGTGTGTCTCTGAGTCTCTGTAACATCCATGGTGAATTTTACTGTCCCAATAAAGCAGGCTGGAAAGATACTTGACACTAATGTTTTCTGTTCAAGGCATAGAGTCATGGTGTCTCCAGTGCAGCTCTTTTTATTAAACAGGCTGTTAAACCTAACACTTAAAAATTAACCTGAGCAAGTAATTTTCCATGAATAAACTGCTGAATGTATCAAAGAAACCAGGGAGATCCACTAAGATATTTTGAAACTTTTGTAGGTTTTGTATCTGAAATTTCTAGGGTAAGGTATGCCTGAATGATTCAGGAATTTGTATTTTGTGCTAGAAGATCATTAAAAAATAGTAAGAGATATTCTACCTGTTCTGACAGAAATTTTGTCCTGATAGCAAGTCTGACCTGAGCGTAGGGGAAGGATTAAGGAGGATTTTTGGTTCTGTCTCTGAGTCTGACATTCAGTCTCCAGCTGTCACCAACTTTTTAGCAGAGGAAGGTGCTATAAAAAAAAAAAAAGGTGTTGGAAAACTGGAAATGCATTGGAAGCTGCAGATAACATGAGCATATTGTGCCTGTGGAACTTATTTTTCCCAAAGCTTAAGAAGGAAGGGCAGGCTCATACATTTCAGAGCAGAGTCTGATCTCAGTGCAGACAGGTAGTAGAAGCTATTCTGGAAGTTCTATTAAAATGTGTTATACAAAGGTTTTTAAAGCAGAGTTATTGGCTCACTATTGTGTATATGGGATTAGGAAATTTCAATCTCTATTCAAGGGCAAATGTGTCTGTTATTCACTGCCAAGTGTTAAATGTCTCCATACTTTGTTAGCAGGACTGAAAGGCCCTGTCACCTCTGTGACCAATTAATCTTTCTGGTTCACCAAATATATCAAGCTACTGATCCTACAAGTTCCACTTCTCCTTTCCAGACTGTTTTTGTAGCCCTTCTGTGAACTCTGATATTTCATATCTATTATTGAAACAGGTGAAATAATATGCTAGTAGTGAGGGGTATTTTTTAGTTACAGAAGGTAATTTTTCTACTTCTGTTTTTCTTTGATTTTACTATTACAGTAGAACACCTGGCCACAGGATAATCCTGGTGACTTCTGTTCAGTCATCTGTGACAGATCCTGAATTCCCTTCTAATTTTGCTTTTTCAACATTGAGTATTTCTGGTGTAATTTTTGTCTCCATTTGTACTCCTTTGCATTAGATGTGTTAAAATGAGTTTTATGATATTACACTACCATTAAGTAAAAACCACAGAATCAAGAAACTTATTGAATTGGGAATCAATTTTCTGAAATAAAATTGCAATAGTATTTGGCAGTGTAATTGTGAGGACTCATTTAGGGGGCTCTTTAAGTGCAGGTTTTAATCTCAGTGTTGGAGTAACTTCATTAAATAAATTTATCTGAAAATCATGAGACTTCTCTGAACAATAACACTGAAGCCTATGTTTTTCACTGAACTGTGAGAATTATTTCTGGGGCTAATAGACACTGAAGCAGTGGGAAGGAGAAGTGTCTCCAGTGCCATAAACACCATTGGTGCTCCTCTGATAAGAAACAATGGAAGAGTGTATGATGAACTTGCAGAAGTCGTACTTGCACTTTCTGTCTGAAGAAATGTAAGAGACACTGGTTAAATTCCTGTTTTGTCATTTGCATGCAAATTTTGTGATACATTTGTGAAACTCTAATAAGAGTTTCAGCAGAAAAGCTTAAGTGTCTGTGGTTAAAGAGACTTATTTAGAAAGTTTCTTTGTGTTTCATGAACAGTGTGACATTCAGTTTTCTGTTATCACTTTCCCTAAGCTTTCTGAACACTTCCAGAAATGCTGTATGAGAAACGTATGGAACTAGCAGATAGGTCTCTGAGTCAAAGAAGTGAAAGTAAGGTAATTTTGATGTTGAGTTAATAAGTAGGTTTGAAACTGTTAGTTTCTCACAAAATCTTTTGATGCTAGAAATGGCAGTTGTGTTGGTTTTTTTATAAACTACTTAGCAGGAAAATTGGAGAAAGAAAGGGCTGGAGGAGGTGGAGTTAAAAGGCTGGGAAGAGATCAGGGACTTTATCAATAGGAGATAGAAGTTAGCAGTTTGAAGGGTCTTTTTAATCTTTATTTTTTAAATCATAATTTTAATATTTAGAATTAGATTCCTTACCATTTTAATTAACTTGGAATGAGCTGTTAGTTGGAAATTTGATCTTTCCATCATAAATTAATATATCATGCTAGGATTTAACATGAAAATTGTATCAGTAGTGAGCACAGGCTGCAACTGTACCTTCCAGTGAGGGGAAGAGCAGCACAGTGTGCTGCCCTGTTCCTCCCTGTGCGTCATTCTCAGCTTCCTGCAGTGTCCAATCTTGGGGATACAATGCTTTTCCAGGTCAGGGAGGAGAGCTGAATGATTACTGTTTTCTACAAGTTTGATACTTTTGGTCTTTCAAATCCTTTATTAAAGGCAGAGGAAAAAAAAACCTCTCTTTATTCTTTTTTGTTGATTTTTATGATGGCTTCTCTTCTGTTTGCAAGGACTGTTTTATGAATTCTGACCAATATACACTGAGACTTCTGCAGAATTTAGACAGGTGTCTTTAACAAATACCCCAGCTGAATCTGCCCACCTAAATTCTGGCATAAATCTTAAGTGGGCTTTTGCTAAGTAGAATCGTAGAAAACAGCCCAGGTTAAAAGGGGTCTCAAAAGGTTATCTGAGCAAACCTGTTGTGGACAAGGTAGCCTAGATGGGATTATCCAGCACCCTGCCCAGCTTGTCTTGAATACCTCCAGCTGATGGGGATTCCAACATTTTCATGGTGAGAATGGTTTCTAGTGATGTTCTTAGCGTGAAAAATATCTTTCCTTTATCAAGGTGAAACTTCTTCTGGTGAAAATTGCAGCTTTTACTTTGTATCCTCTCCATGTGGCTCCTTGTGAAGAGAGAACCTGCTTCCATTTTGTAGCCAGCCTTTAAATTCTGGAGCAGTGTGATGGTGTCCCCCCAAGCATTCTTTTCTTCAGAGAGAAAGGAGAGGACCTAACTCATTTAGCCTTTCCTCATAGAGTGGGTTCTACAGTCTTTGATCATCTTCATGGCTTTAATTTTGACCCTCTCCAGTCTGTCTGTCTTTTCTTGAGCTGTGGAGACCACAGCTGGACACAGGAGTATTCCAGGTGTGGCCTGCCAAACTCTTGGTAGTTTGTGGCAGTCACATCTCTCATCTCTGCTCGTGGAGCCCCTGTGGGTGCATCCCAGCGTCTGATTTGCTTTCATTGCTGCAGCAGCTGCACTGCTGAGCCCTACTCAGCTGCTGTTGTGCACCAGGACACCGAGGTCCCCCTCAGCAAAGGATCCCAGCCTGTGCCAGGCTCTTGGGTGCCATCACTGCTGCAGGACCTTGCACTTGTCTCTGTTAAACTCCACACTCTGCTGCCAGCTCACTGTTCCAGCCTGTCCCGGTCTGTGGGGTGGCTTTCCCTGCTGACACATCCACCTCAGCAGTGTGGTGCCACCAGCAAACCTGGTGACAGTACTCTCACACCCCTCATCTGGGTTATTTGTGGTGATGTTGAGAAGTGTGGGTCCCACCAGTGTCTTCTGGGGGTGCCCCACTTGTGACAGCCTGAGTTAAAACCATTCACCAGCCCATTCTGAGTGCCCCCTGTGGGCCAGTTCCTGCTCGTTTTGCCACCAGCCGGTGTCTTGCTGGTTTGTCCGGGACAAGGCTGTGGGAAAGTGTCAAACGCTTTGCTGAAGTTTGTTAACAGTATCTGCTGCTCTCCCTTGACAGAAGCTGTTATTTTGTTGCAGGTGATCGGGTTGGTCTGGCATGATTTGCCTGTCCTGAAACTGCTCTGGCTTTTCCCACCCAGCTGCTTCATTTGGCTTTGGTAAAGCTAGGCAGCAATTACTGTGTTTTAAACCCGGTGCAGTTATCATGGGGGCTTTGTAAATGTTCTCTTAACTCAGCAGCTTAGCCTGGTTTTTTTGTTGTTTTGTTTTTTTTGTAACCTTGAGATCACTCACTTCCCATTGTGCTAGGCCTCTGATTTCAGTGTTTTAGTGAAAGTGAAAATAGGAAATAATTGTTGACAGTCTCTGGATTTCAAGTAGAATCAGTCTATTTGTTTCCTTGTTCTTAAACACAGTTTGCTTCTTGAACTATTGTTGTAGTTACTAAAGCATGATATACACATAAAAATGAAATACTTTTGTCTATATAAACTTATTGTTGGATTTCTCTAAATTTTAGAGTCCCATATGTAACTTGTATTATCTCTGTTGAAAAAAATTTATAGTGTCTGCATTCAATATAACAGAAATAACTGTTCTTGTTCATGGAATAGTCTCTTCCTGTTTGAAAACAAAGAGCAGAGGAAATTCTGAAGATGCATAAGTTTGGAAACATTTGCTAAAAAATAATATAATTGTTCATGATACTGAGTACCTTGTCTAGTGAGTGGTACAGTCATGATTTACTTTCTTTGTTCTTTGACTTCCTAAGATAATGCCAACTTTTCCTTTTGAAAGTTCAGTCGGAAACATTTGAAATGGCAAGAACAAATCCAGTGTCAGTGGTGCCAAAATGCTGTCACTGAATATTATGGAAATCGTAGTGCAAATCATAAACAATTTCTCTATTATAGGTTATTTTAATTTTTTAAGGGGGAAGTTTGGCAAATGTTACTCTAAAGTAAAGGAAATAGGAAAAAAATACAGAATGTATCAGAATATTGAGTGAAGTGCTAGCAGTGCAATCTTGTAAGTTTTTTTGCAGACACCAAGTGATAATGAAACCTTTTCTTCTCTAGATAGATATTCTGCTTCCATGCATCCTTGGTCCTCTTCCCACCAACTTAAATTTCACTGTAGCTCTATTTACAGTGGCTCATTTATCTCTCAGGTTTATTCTACCCCACCCCGGTGCTGCCTGACCCATTCCTTTCCTCTTCCTCCCTCCTGTCACCTCATGAGTTCCCCATGAAGTAATTTCAGCTCTGTAGCTTTCTGCACTCCCCCAGCTCTTTCCTGGGCTATAAAATGACTCTTTTGCATTTTATTTTTGTGTTTGCATCCAAAACAGAACTCACTTCCCTCCCCCTAGCTGCACACTGCCTGACCTGTCCCTTGCATGAGATTTTTAGGTAACTTTTACTCTTCAAAGACTGCTAATTGCACAACAGGGAAGAAAATGAGTTATTTTGTTTTGCTACCCCCTTGTCCCTTCCCCATTCCTTCTTGTCAAATCTGTTTTTACCTCTGGTAGATGTAGTGACATGTTCTGGTGTGAGTGGAGATAGTGTAATTTGTATTGTATCCATTTTTTTCTGACAGTCCTTTCAAAAAACTATCATTGTCAGGTCACAAAACAACATATTCTGGAACTGAGTGCCCCTGATTTTTGTTGCTGGTGACTGAGAATGAATGAGCAATTGTGAATTTGAGAAGTTGCAGCTCATTTAATTTGCAGATTTGGCACAAACTCCCATACAGGTGTTCTTCTTGCATGTTGTTCTGTACAAACAAACTGAAAGCTACCAGGAAGAGAGCAGGTTTGGGTGGATTTTTGTGGATTTTTTGTTATTTTGTTTTTTGTTTGGTTTTTTTTGTCTATTTTTTTGGTTGTTTTTGTTGGTTTTGTTTGCTTGGTTTACTTTTTTGGTTTTTTGTTTGTTTTTTTTCCCCCTCTCTCTATGATATAACTTGCTTTTGTAAGGTTTTGATCAGATAACTCTCCTAAACTTAAACCCCATTGCATGTCCTATCTTGTGAAGTGGCAGTGTATTTTGAATTTTTTAGTCACCTTGTCACAACCTTCTTCCTGCTTCTCAGAGTGTATTTTTATTCTGCCTTGGCCTCAGCAGGCTTAAAACTGTGTTGGTGTGGAGAGCTGTGCTCAGTCCTCTGGTGGCAGGAAGCCTTTAACTCAAATTCCATTGGCTGCAGCCCTAGTAAAAAACAATTTCCTCAGGGTGTGGAGCAGCAAAAAATAATCCATTACAACTTACTGCAAAACAAAACCAGCCTTTAAATGATTGCAGAACTTTTTTTATTTTTTAAGAAGTGTAACTAATGTACAAATTGTGAAGCATTTATAATCCTCACAGCATTCACATGATATTCAGTATGATGGTTTAGTTAGAAACACTGGACCTATTGAAGATGTAAATACTTATCTGTCCCAAATTCCATGTACAAAAATGAGTTTAATATTAAAATTTTAATAAGTTCATTATCTGCAATAAGACCTCAACCCAAATAAATTCTGGGAGTTTTAATTATATGATTTTTCAGATTTAAGGGTGAGGTTATGATGTACCCTTAACTTTTTGTAGATTCTTATTGAATATTATTCAGTCCTACCTGTTGAAACTTCTTTGACTATATGTGTATCATCTGAGTCCTGAGGAATGCAAGTTGCTTAAAAAAATTAAGATGTTTCTTCTTTGTGGATGTTAATGTGAAAAGTTTTATTGTCTTTCTGTTCTAAAACTTTATTCATATGTTTAAACTGAATTCTGTAGCATAACCCTGTAACATTCCTCTTAAGTGAATCCTTGAATGAAACTGTTGGGCTAGAAAAGAGTGGGGAGGAAGAGGATTTTGAATAATAAAAGTAACCTGAAATACTAATACCAGTTTCAGAATGTTTTTTGTAAACAGTGCTCAGTACCTGTAAAAGAGAAGAGGATTTTATAAACCTGGTTTCCTAAAAGTAATTCCCAGCCAACCCGTTCACAGCAGTTGCTTACACATCCGCACACCCCGTGGTAAATACGTTGTGCTGCAAGTTGGCTGCTGGCTCTTGTGTGATGTGCTGGGACATTGGCCCCCACAGAGTTTGTGTGTGCATAGGTATTGAAAGAATGGATGTAATTGTTACTGTAAGGTGCTGTTTGGATTTTATCACAGCTGTTTGTTTTCCTTTGCACCCCACAGTGATAGATGCTGTTCCCTCTGTCTGTCTGTATTTGACAATAACTGCTTCTGGCAGAAGGTTTTCTGTGCACTCGCATTTTCCAACCATGGCTTTTTCAGTTAAGGGTGTGGCTTTTCCTGACACAGTTGTGTTAGAACAGACTCTCACATAGAAACACTTATCGTGGCAGAAAGTCCTCTGGCATTGCAGCTTATCTTACTGGGGGGTTGTAGTGGACTACATCAGAAAGAAACTGTCTGTTCTGAAGTGTTGTGGGTGTGAAGACGGTCTTAATTTTTTTTTCTCATACGTATTCTTACTGCCTGGGCAGACTGTTGTGATTTTCAGTGTGACCTTCCAGTTTATAGAATCACTGGCCATTCCCCATGGTGTGTTCAGATTCCATTCATTTATTTATAGGCATTCATATTACTGAAGCTCTTACTGGAGAGTTCATCATGCCTTACTCCCAAAGGGTTTTTCAAGGAAACTCATAAATAAATTTCAGTGGCTTTGCAAAGTGTTGTCAAGCATGCCTGCTTCTAGTTTGAAAGTTGATCCCTTTAACATCAGTAACTGACAGCCATTAAAACTATTACTATTACAGTTATGTTAAAACAATTAATTATTGTACCTTGCACCAGGGATGCTATTAATTTTGAGTGTCTGCAAAAGTGAGCTATGAAATACACGTTTAATCTTAGATATGAAGTCATCACTGAATGTTAATTATTGATTTTCATGGGAAATTATTGCCATTACACAGTGATGAAGTAATAGCTTCCCAAGACCTTCTTGAATGCCATCGTGTACTTGGAGAGGTAATGAAACTTTGGCAAGACACTGTGATCCCATTTTAATGTTGCCCTTGCAGGCTGTTGGGGACCAGCTTCTTTCCAATGTGAGTAGGAAACAGACAAGTTATGTGTGTCATTCATTTGGAAATAGGTTTGGGTACTCTGAAAGTATGATGGAATTAGTGTAAATAATTAAATGCAAAATTACATTTGCAGATGTGTATACAATTTAATTTCAATTACATTGTGCATGCACAAGCAACATGACACAAACACAGCCTGAACATCAAATGCCTCAGCAGGCAGGAGGAACAGGCTGTTCTCTGCTGGTAGTAAGCTCAAACTTGCTAGTTTTCCTATGCTTTGCTTTTCAGTAAAGACACATTTGTGGCTGTGCTGAGCAGAATGCAGTATGAAGTGAACTACTTGAGTGGTTCTGGTTGCCTTCACTTGCCATTGTGCTGTTTCTGAACTCCCTGATTTTTTTGATAAGCAGAGGCTGGCGAAGTTCAGACTTCAGTTGGCCAAGTGAGCTGTTACTGTAAGGCATGTTTGGGTCTGCAAATTGTTCTTTTTCAACAAAGCCCTGGGTGCAGAGGCTGTAGTAGGGCTGATAGAGCTCAGGAGATTGGAAAAAGTGTTAGGCCTTCAAAAGCATTTTCTAGGAAGGAAGTGGCAGATGGTGCAGGCGGGAGGTTGTGAGGAGGAAGAGAACTTAGAAGGATTAGGCGTCTGAAACTGCCAAAGGAGAAGTGTCTACTTTGCTGTAACTTGCTTTGCTTGAAATTTCCCAGGTCTAATACCTGAAAAGCTTTTCCATGTTGATAAAAACATTATTTCTCCTTGCTGTACCCTGTATTTCTCTGTGGGTGAAGGAAAGTGAGCAATTGAAATAATAAAGATGTGCATATGAGCTTTAGAGAAGAAAACAATCAACCATGATGTTTAAAGTCTAAACTTTAAAATGAGATTTTAAGCAGTGCAGAGGTGTTTTTGTGTGTTTATTTAGTAACTCAGTGGGTGGAAATCATTGAGTGTTTAAGTGCTAACATAGATTTTCATAGTAATATCCTGTTCTGCAGAGTCAAGGAAAATACCTTATTTTGCTCATTGTGCTCAGCTGTCTCAGTTCAGTGTTTTTTTCTTCCTGATATGGGAAACGAGTTGAATTTTGAAACTTCTTTCCTAATGTAAGAACTAAAGAGGATGAAATCTGCTAATTTCTGGAGTCCTGAAGTAGATAATTTTCTTCATTGCAATTATTTTGTTTAACATAGTCTGCATTTCAGAATTTATGTAAACTTGCCTTTGCTGTGTGTGTTCACATCTGAAGTGATTTTAGCTAATAAGCATGCAAATAAATTACTAAGCAAATTAGAAGCAGTTTAAGTCCCTAACAAAAACCTAAAAATGGCAAAAGAATACAGACATATGTACAGCCTTACTAATTTTAGATGTAGATGAAGAGTGATTACTTACATGAAGATATATATACAGTCTTTTCTACTTAGTTGTAATTTGATGTATCAGATGACCAGGAAAGGGAGGCTTGAATCTCAAAGTGTTGCGAGGGTGGCTTTATTGAACTGCGTTTTTGTCAGTGGAAGGCTTCAAAATTATTCTGAGAAGGATTTTTGGAATGAGGGTTGTGATCCTGTGCCCAGAAAACTGGGATAATGTTACACAAAGGAATGGATGTGAGTGGAAGGAGGAGGTGTGTATGAGCAATACTGGCTGAGCTTTCAGCCTTTCTGGTAGAGGCAGCAGTTGCTGACTAGGACATGTAAAACTGAAAGGAACCCTGGCCAGGGAATGGGGGCTGTGTGTGTCTGTGCTTTCCAGATTCCAAAAACCACATGCTAATGTAGTGATGTGCCTATTATTGAATGGACCTAAAATAAATGTGAAAAGAACACTTTGAGTTGAAAGTTGAGATTTCTGAGTTTGGATCCAGAAATGTGTTGGCAGTCCCAGCTTGTTTTGGTGGAGTTGATTCTTCATATTAATGGACACGTGTAATATACTAATTGCAGTGATGATTTAATTTCTGATTTGTGCAATATTCTTTTTCTCATGTCTGCTTTAACTTTTTAAGAGAAAACTGAAAGGCAAAAGCCCCAAACTAACGAGTTTAGGCCCATGTCTGGTACTTCTGACATTGTCTCTGAGAAGGTTTGAAGGATTTCCATGCTTCTAAAAACCAATCTGGCCAGACAGCTTAAGGATTTTTTTCCCTCTCAGTTTAAATGGGAGATCTCATATTAGTTTTGTGCTGCATGAATTTATATAGCATATTTGACTTTTCATATGTTAACCTACTTTTCTGATCTTGTGTATTAAAATCCTTTTTCTTACTCCAGAATATTGCGATGCAGTTGCACAAACATGGCTTCTCATTTGGGAAGACATGTTAATTTTAGATTAATTTGGACTATTACTTTGAATGTAGAAACACATACGAATTTCATAATTACTTCCTTGCTTTATTTATTATTCTTCTCTGTCCTTCTTCATAGGTTCCTTAAAACTGTGCTATGAATGGTGATTCTGGTGTGGGGGTGGTGACTTCACCACCTCCAACAACAGCCCCTCATAAAGAGAGGTATTTTGATCGAGTTGATGAAAATAATCCCGAATATCTGAGAGAAAGAAATATGGCACCTGACCTTCGCCAGGATTTTAACATGATGGAACAGAAGAAGAGAGTCTCCATGATTCTTCAAAGCCCAGTAAGAAAAGAAATCCTTCCTCTTTAAAGTGGCAGATTGTCACTATCAGTACAGAATTGGAGAATTTTGTGATATCATGTGTCCATTTGTTCTTTTTTCTTGTTGACCTTTCCTGATTTTTTCCTCATTCTATCTGTTTGAATTTTTATGGTCTACTCCCAAAGCAACTCTTCATTCTGGCTTTCGGAATTATCTGTATAATCATCAACATTTTTTTCATATTTTTCATCTAATCCTTGTAAAATATTTTCACTGGTTTCACGTATTTGTTTAAATGTACTCTAAAGAGTAGCTTATACAAGGCAGGTTTGTCCTGTACTCAGTTTTTCTTTTGGGATTTGGACATATGAAATATTTTTATAATCTCTTTCTGCAAAGGTGCACAGTAAATGAAGTATGAATGACTGACATTTAATATTGAAGATGTTCCCTTGGGGAGATAGTGCACAAACAAACTTTCCCTCGTGACATTTGTTCCTTTTGTAATAACTGGTGGGTGACTTTAGATACAAAACATTTTGTGACATAACTTCATTTGGAATAGAGATGTGGTGGTGCATGCACAATTTTCCTATTAAGTCAACCCATTGTTTTATGAAAATATCAATAAATCACTTAATAAAAAAGTAATGACTTAATGACTGCAGTACTTCTCTTTCAGTAGAAATTCCAGTGTTTTTGTCAAAAGCAGGAACCATCAACAATAGTCAAAACTCCTGTTTTCTTCCTTCCAATTAAAATATATTAAAAAGGGAAAAAAACAGGAAAATTATAAGCAACCCCTCGTCTAAACAGGTTTTAAAAATTTAATGTTCATTGTTTTCAGTGCTCCTGGATGCTTTCTTGGCTCTCAGGACCGTGTGAACCACAGTGACAAATTTTCTTTTCTGGTTCTGCTACTTTTCCTTTCACATTTTGTGTTAAAGTCGATTTTACATTCTCCTCCTTCCAGAAATTCATACTAGCAAGGCTTAAAGACTTTTGATGTTACTTGAAAAGAGAATGCTGCAATTTCCATAAAAAACCCCCAAGTGACTCAGATCATTGGTGCTCCAGAGAGCAATGTTTTCAAGTTACAGTATGCACCCGGTAGTTATGCCTTGAGGTGTTTTTCAGAAGAGATGTAGGATGGCTCCATCCAAGTGCTAAAAAGAAGCTGTGTATGAAAGTCTGAAGTTCATTTAAACATGCAGTGTCTTGTTACTAGGCCTTCTGTGAAGAACTGGAATCCATGATCCAGGAGCAGTTTAAGAAGGGGAAGAACCCAACAGGGTTGTTGGCTTTACAGCAGATTGCGGATTTCATGACAACGCACGTACCAAATGTCTACCCTGCAGCACCTCAAGGTGGAATGGCTGCCTTAAACATGAGTGAGTGCACCTTCTGTGATCAGAGCTGAATTCCTTCCTTTCTTTTCTTGAAAGGCTTAAAATGAAGACAGTGTGAATGAAATAAGAGTGCAGTGAAGTTTATTGTTATCCTGTTCTGCTCATGCAAACTCTGTACACATGAAATGAGTTGATTATTTTCTAAATGCCACAGTGGTATGCAATGTGCTTCAGGTATATAGTTTATATCAAAACTATTTAAGGATGGTATCTAAATAGTAAAATAAACCTGATAAATCAGTGCTATTAAAAATTTTTAAATATTTAAACACTGCTAATTGTGACGTGGTTTGTCTTCAGAAAAATCAAACACTCATTAGTAGTCTGGTAACAGTGGAGGTCCTTAGAAATTAATTATTTTTGCCATTGAAAAATACTGTTTGCAGCTTTCTCCTGTGAAGTGAAACTTTAGACAAGAAACATCAGCAAGCAAAACAAAGCAGGAAAAAACCCAGAATGTGCAAATGCATATGCACACAGGTTTTGTGTTAAGATAAAATAAATCCTTGCCTCTGCTCGAAATAAACCTTTAGTTCTGAGCATAGCATGGCCTGGTTCTGCTTTTTCAGTTACTTTTAATCACATTTCTAATTGCACTGTAACTAGAATTACGGTATTTGTATTTACCATAATCTTCCTCTCTCTAGCTTGTACTCAGTAAATGAACCTGTATGCATCTTTTTAGGTGTGCAATTCTCCTTGTCAGGAATGCCTGTATCACAAAAAGTGCAATATTTGGGATTACATTTTTCTTTTAACAATGAAGATGGATATTACAAACAATCATTAGTTTGAGAGAGGAAAAAATATTTTGCTAAGGAATGGACTGTCATGATAGCACTAATTTATAGTAGGGAAGGAAATGAATGCTGAGTCTACCAAAGCTGAATAACCTTGCTCAAGATTGTCGTAGTTGTGTAATATAAATTATTCCGTTAAAGGAATGAAAATTTGCTGTCCATTTCTTAGGTTAATGTGTTCATATAAACCAGTAAAAACAACTGATATAATAGTGGTGCATGTTGCTAGGTTTGAATTGATACTGAACTCAACCTGCCTTGTGCTTTTTTTACCTTGTTTCTCCTCTTCAGGTCTTGGCATGGTAACACCAGTGAATGATCTGAGAGGGTCAGATTCCATTGCTTATGAAAAAGGGGAGAAGTTGTTACGATGCAAATTGGCAGCTTTCTACAGATTAGCAGATCTTTTTGGCTGGTCTCAGCTTATTTACAATCATATAACAGTGAGTATTGAATCAACAGATAACTGAACCAATTGTTTTAACATACAAGAGAATTGCTTCCCTCCCCTGTCATTTTCTCTTTGTGTGTGAGAAGAGCAAAGTGGTATTGAAAGCAGTATAATAGTGAAGAGATTTGTCATTGCATTTCAGCTTGGATGTCAGCTACCACAGTCTGAATAGAGTCTTGAGAGAGTGTAAAGTTCTTAGGATGAAATAAAGATTGCTGAAAGACTCAGTCTTTTAGTGTCTCAAATGCTTTGCATAATTATATTTATTATTCTGCAAGATCATTTCATAGTTTTCTTGCTTTTTTTGCTAAGTACTAAAATAACTTCTTAGTCATTCAGTTGAGTTTTATAATTCAGGTACCAGCCTTTCTGAAAAAGAAGCCATACTATTTCTGAACATTAGCGAGCTTCTCTGCTTAATGCAGTGTGCCAACAATTTTCCTTGTGACTGAGTAATCACTGGCATCCATAAAAATAATGACAAGGAGGTCAAATCAAGGAGGTTTTATATGCCAGAAGAATGATCAACATGAGTCTCATGAGTAAAGTCACAGCTGTGGTGTGCAGCCCTGTCAATTGTTGTCCTAACAGAGCTGAAATGTTTTTTATTCTACATAGTAGAGGTTGTCCTTTATGTATTTTCAGTTCTTCTAGCTGCAGTTAGAATGAAATATGGAAATATTATTTTTCTGCTCTTTGAGAATTCAAGGCATATTATTTGTGAACAGATGAAGATGATAAATGATATGTGTAGGCATAGGATCAAGACAGTATTGGTTAGATTGTTCGGTTCCTTTTGTAAGGGAACATATCCAAACGTAATGGTTCTTGTAAACAACTCTGTGCCACCCCCAGATTTTTCATACGTGACAGGAGAATTGATTTTGTAAAAGGGACATTAATGCAATGAAATGCTTACTAGGCAAGCAGGTTTGGAGATGGCTTTCTAGTGTAAAGTTCAGTCCTGGGAATGTTTGTACATTTAGATAAAAGGTAAATGTAACGAAGAGCAACCTGTCAAGGGAAGAGGTTTGGGGTAGAATGCCTCAAGTTTGCATTCTTTGGGGGAGAGTAAAAGGAAGATCCCAGTAGAGAAGGTACCTGTTGAGGTGGAAGGCAATCAAACCATTTGGAAAATGAGTTTCTGAAAGTGTTTTAGTCACTTCTGAATGGCACAGTACTGGAAAGCTCTTGGTTTGTCAGCAGCAGTCCCAAGTCATAGTTCTCCTGTCTTTTACAAGCTCTTCCAGTGAACAGCATTCTGAAAGATGACTGAAAAATAGAATTTATCTTCAGAAGCTGATATAAAACAAGGTTGTTGTATTTATTAAGTAGTAATAAGACACCCCTTTGGAATGTGGTGAATGCTACCACTTCATGCAGTGCTGGTGTTTGACTCCAGGTTTTCACTTATTTTGTGAGTGGGTGCTGCAATTACTGGGTAATTCCATTCAAGTTAAAAACTTGTGCCAGTGCACTTGTGAAGTAAGAGTAAAGGTACAACAGCCTCATGTGAGGGTTATAAGTCTCTGTGTTAGAGGAGAATGGCACATACCCTCATACCCTCACAATTTCCATCTGGGCATATCAGGGAGCTGGGTGGAGTATTGTTGCTTTTTTTGGATCCTTGTCAATCACTGACAGTTACTGTATGTGGAATTGCTCAGACTGGTGCAGTCCTGATGCAGAAGCAGAATTACAGAGCATCAAGAGCTTTCATGCCAAGTATAATAATGTTGAGTACACTTGGGTACCTCCAGGGTTTTCATGTCAAGTGCAATAATGTAGAGTAAACTTGGGTGCCTCCAGTGTCAGGCAGAATTTGAGATTACAGGTTTACAGAAGGTAGACATCATTCATCAGGTCTTGGTTTGTTTTGAGGGCATGAGCTATTAATTGGATCTAATCCTAAAGCAAAGTGGTTTGTGAGTCTTGATGCTTGTTTGTCTTCGATTTGAGCTTGCTTATTAGCTTTTGGGATATTTTGAATAATACTTGTTCTTTGTCTTGCATAAATAAGATTTTTCTTGGTCATTTGCACTTCTGTAGTGGAGAACTACTTTAGTGATTCATAAGTACAGATTAACTTCAACTGACTGCTTCAGTTAAAGGCTCTTATTCTGTAGCATGTTCCCAGCTGGTTGTAAAGGAAACTAGATCTGTTCTAGAAGCTTTTTGCATGACTGCACAACTGTTTATTAGAATTTTTTTTCCCTGCAGTAGAACTATAGCAAGGTATCTGTATACAGCAATTTCACGACTATAAGGCACACCCTTTTGACTAAAATTTTTCCCTGAACTCAGAAGTGTGCCTTATAGTCCGGTGCGCCTTATGATCATGAAGTTACTGTATTTAATGTTGCTATTAGTAGAAGACATGGGTCAGAAAGAGCATAAAGTAGCTACATCTCAGGGAAATTCAAAAGTCATAAATAACTTTGAATTAAAAAAACCCAAACAACAACCAAACAAAAAACCCAAACACAACACAAACTACCCACATGCTGGGTAGACTCTCAACAAAGTAGGGAGTTGTCTCATGTGTCCAGTAAAACTTAGGAAGCCTATTAACTCACCATCAAAAGGCACCTTAATTACCTAGATATCCTGTACTTTTTATTGTACAGACTTTCAAAAGATACATCCCAAGGTGAGAATGCATTGAAGCCAAAATTATTTTTATATTATAAACCCCTGAGATGAGATGAGAGAGAAAAAACATAAGCAAAGGTCAGGATACTTGGTAGAAATTTTTCAAGGTGCTGTACTGCTCACAGGAGCCAGCATCAGTGATGAAATTCTTGTCAGCATCAAGATGTTTTAGATCTGTGGGCCAATTCTTGCCTTTTCTCACAACCTTTTACTTCATACCTTCTGTCTTACTAGGGTAGAAATACAGTTGCAGTGTAAACTCTTTCAAGTGAAAGAATTAACTTTTTCCCCCCATTTCTCTCAGTATTGTTCATTTTATCCATAGTGAGTGAGTTGCCATTATAACAGAATATGAGTTTACTAAATTCCACCAATCTGAAGGACTCTTTACTGCCATCTTTATTCAACATGAGTTAATTAACAGTGCTGTGCATTGGTTATCTGTTGTAGCATACATGAAAGTCCTATTGTGTGTTATAGCCATACTTGTCCATTCCATAATCAGGATGTAAAAGTGACTTTAATTGTTTGGGCTCTTCTTGTATGCTTTAATAAAATCTTCTTAGTGACTCTCACTCTTGTTTTATCCTTAGGCCAGAGTAAATTCTGAGCAAGAGCACTTCCTTATTGTACCTTTTGGACTCCTCTATAGTGAAGTCACTGCATCTAGTCTGGTAAGCAATTGTTAATTTTCATATATATATATATGTATATATGTGTGTCATTTTAAATTCTATCCTAGAGAATATTTTACTCTTGTGTAATATGTTTAGAACAATGTTATTGAACTTGGCTGGTTTTGGTACTGAGAGATTTCTTTGCCCATGTTCACCACCAGGTGTCCTCCAGTTGATCTGCCTGTGAGGAGCTGTCAGGTCGTTTGTACAGTGAATCATCTCATGGCCTTGAAAGCCTGTTGAGTCCAGTTTGTTGAGAGAAACTTTAGACATTTCAGATATAAATGATGACAACTGGTTTTAGAGTCTCAGTGGTAGATGCTGAATTAAATCCGATTTTTTTGAGTCTTGATTATGAAAATAATTCTTTTCATTCCCAGGTTAAAATCAATATTCAGGGAGATGTGGTTGATCGTGGAAGCACTAACCTGGGAGTAAACCAAGCTGGTTTTACGTTGCACTCAGCAATTTATGCAGCTCGACCTGATGTCAAATGCATTGTCCATATCCACACACCTGCAGGAGCAGCGGTAAGCTCCCTTCCAGCTTTGTCCTGTGTCCTGTTCCCCCACCCCTCCCAAAGGGAAAATAGGTGGAAAGTAGATTTGCTTCCTGTTTGGAGGGCAGAGAACCTTTTAGTCTGTATTCAAGTATGAATCTGTTTGAATCAGAGGCCATCCTTACTGGATTGGTACCTGAATGGTCAGACAGTAAATTGAGTTCTGTCGTTGGAAAATATCTGTCAAATATGTGTGTCCTTTACCACAGAAGAACAGATTTTTTGGCAGTGAGTCATAAAAGCTTTAGCATACTTTGTTGGCTTTGTAAAGCACAGTTTATCAAGGTTTTCTGAAATATTTGAAACTTTCCCAATATTTCTCTTTGGAGAAACTGATTACAAATCAGTTCTACTTCTTTGGAATGTTTTGAGAGAGTGACTTTCAGTGTTCACATTCTGATGATTTTTTTAAAAATAAACTGATTAATCAGATTAATACAACCATTTCAAGGATTAAATGATCAAATTTCTAGAATTGTGAATTGCAGAGTAGCCTTTCAAAAAGTAGTCTTTAAGTTTACCTGTAGTGCTGCAAAATTATCTGTATCACCGAAGTTCTTTTGGCATGAGAGCAGGAGGGGGAAATAACTGAATGGAGTGGAAGGAATGAAGGATACAGCTGATTTGGGGATTTGATGGTTTCTTGGGATTTTCTTCCTGAGTCCTTTCCTATTGATGTTGCTGTCATGTAAAAACAACCATATTGAGCCAGACCAAAAATCAATCTGACTTTTACATCCAGTCCAAAAGTTATCAAAAATAGAGGCTCTAAGACCACTCTGTATGTACCTGTAGATAAATTCATCTAATACATAAAAATAAACTTATTTTAATTTTCATCACTGTGTTTTTTCACTTTTTCTGCTGCAAGTCATTAAATCAGTTCTTTTAATATTTCTCAGGTCTCTGCAATGAAGTGTGGTCTCTTGCCAATTTCACCTGAAGCACTTTCTCTAGGGGAAGTAGCTTATCATGACTACCATGGTATTTTAGTGGATGATGAAGAAAAGGTGGTTATTCAGAAAAATTTGGGGCCTAAAAGCAAGGTCAGTATTTAGAATTAAAGAAATAATTAAAGAAAACATCTAGAATTAAAGAAAAAGGACTAGGGCAATGTGTTTGTGTGACAGGTATGTTCTTTAATGAGTAGCAAAAATTCTTTAATAAAGAGCAAGAAGATACTTGATGTTCTGCTAACTTTCTCTCAATGTTTCTCTAGGTCCTTATTCTCAGAAACCATGGCTTAGTGTCAGTCGGAGAGACTGTTGAGGAAGCTTTCTACTATATTCATAACCTAGTGCTTGCCTGTGAGATACAAGTAAGAGCTTTAATATGTTATGTCTGCTGTATTAACCTCCAACAGATTAATAATTGCATATTTTATTGGTTCAACTCTTGAATCTAGACTAACACAACCACGTGAGATATCACTGTATTGTGGGGAGACATTCAAAACTTTGGTTTCACTGACAATATTCCAGTACTGTATTGAAACCATCAGTTTGCTGCCCATTAAAACAGATACTTTCAAAGATTCAAGACAACTTTTATACAAGCATATTCATTTATTTAGTTTTAAGATGAAGTAGATTTCTTCTGGGTTTATGCCAAGTTTTTAGGTTTTTTTTGGTTGTTTTCACCTCATTCCCCACAAGAAAATTAAAGATGGCTCTATTGTTTTTAAGGTACGTACCCTGGCCAGTGCAGGTGGACCTGACAACTTAGTGCTTCTTGATCCTGGGAAGTATAAAGCCAAGTCTCGTTCCCCTGAGTCTCCAGCAGGTGAGGGTACTGTGTCCCATCCCAAATGGCAGATTGGTGAACAGGAGTTTGAAGCTCTTATGCGAATGCTTGATAATCTGGTAAGGCAGCCCTTTCTGTCTAACTTTTTATATGATAATGTATAAAAAACATATTTTAAATCTGCATGTAGTTGGGGGTTGTTTATACAGCCTGTTCTTTCCCAAGGACTTGGAAACTACGTGAAAAGCATCAGGTGTCCTTTGTACAGATAGCAGATTTGCTTCTTATTCATAATCATTGTTATTGGTGAGATCAAAGGAGATCTTGTGGCATTTGGCATTTCCAAATCGGAGTACTGTCGTGCTTGCACTCAGTATGTATTCTCCCCTCTCTTCCCATCCTCTCCCAAAATGTAAAAATTTGAATGTCTTACTAGGTGCAGAGTCCAGCATAATTTGACTTTGTAAGACCCTACTCGTACCTAGAAAAGCTCAAAAGACAGACTTCAAATAAGTAAAACCTTCACATAAAATGGTTTCATTAAGATCCCATCTGTAATGAGTGACCATATACCAGTATTTACTATGCAGCTTCAATGGGAAAGATGTGGCTGGGGACAGCAAACTCTTTGTATCTGACTGGTACCTTTGGTAGATTCAACTGGATTTCAGTTTCTCTAGGAAATACAGTTTTATGTTTCTTACTGCACATAGACAGCAGGATCAATAAAGAAATGGCACTGTACTCAGTAGGAATGTAGGAATAGAAAGGAGCTTTCAGTCATACAATACAGATCCTTACTATTATGATTAGCCACATATTGTATGGGTAGTTAATTATAATAGGTGTTAGATAATTACTCAAGATGTATTTTGATTGTTAAAAGTTGGAGCAGAACCCAAGTAAGGCCTCAGCAGTGCTTAATGCATGAACTCTGCAGAAAGCTAAGGCTGCATACTTGGGGCTGATGTTTCTTTACAGCTGTCTTGATAGAGAATTTGAGTGCTTTGGGAACTAAGCTATTCATATTTTTCCTTTGAGCTATTTTGCAAATATTTTGCTAGTGGAAACTTCTTTAGGAAACTGTTAAATGTCCTTCTTGTATGTTAAATGCTGAGCATAATATGGAAGGAAGCATGGGCAGACGTGCCTAGTGTGAATAGGGAAGGTTAAAGGTGAAGCAAA